>NC_047147.1:14622833-15222833 GCF_009829125.3 Periophthalmus magnuspinnatus | reverse complement strand
TACTGTGCCTCTTCTTCCCAGTATTGAGACAGAGACAAGGGGTTTCTATGCTCCCACAGGATCACACAAACAAGATCTGGTCTGGTCTGGTCTGGTCAGCAGTGGTCCAGGCTGGTCTGATCCACTCCAGATTTTTCTTATCTGGTCTAGTCATGTTCTTTCTGGTTTGGTTCAGTCTGGTATAGTCTGGTTCAGACTAGTTTGGTCCAGTATAATATATTCTGGTTCAGTCTAGTTTGGTTCAGTCTGGTATGGTCTGGTTCAGTCTAGTTTGGTCCAGTCTGGTATATTCTGGTTCAGTCTAATTTGATCCAGTCTGGTATGGTCTGGTTCAGTCTAGTTTGATCCAGTCTGGTATAGTCTGGTTCAGTCTAGTTTGGTCCAGCCTGGTATATTCTGATTCAGTCTAGTTTGGTTCATTCTGGTATATTCTGGTTCAGTCCGGTATAGTCTGGTTGAGTCTAGTTTGGTTCAGTCTGGTATAATCTGGTTCAGTCTAGTTTGGTCCAGTCTGGTATATTCTGGTTCAGTCTAGTTTGGTTCAGTCCGGTATATTCTGGTTCAGACTAGTTTGGTCCAGTCTGGTATATTCTGGTTCAGTCTAGTTTGGTCCAGTCTAATCTATTCTGGTTCAGTCTAGTTTGATCCAGTCTGGTATGGTCTGGTTCAGTCTAGTTTGGTTCAGTCCGGTATATTCTGGTTCAGTCTAGTTTGGTCCAGTCTGGTATATTCTGGTTCAGTCTAGTTTGGTCCATTCTGGTATATTCTGGTTCAGTCTAGTTTGGTTCAGTCCGGCATATTCTGGTTCAGTCTAGTTTGGTCCAGTCTGGTATATTCTGGTTCAGTCTAGTTTGGTCCAGTCTAATCTATTCTGGTTCAGTCTAGTTTGATCCAGTCTGGTATGGTCTGGTTCAGTCTAGTTTGATCCAGTCTGGTATAGTCTGGTTCAGTCTAGTTTGGTCCAGTCTGGTATATTCTGGTTCAGTCTAGTTTGGTTCAGTCCGGTATATTCTGGTTCAGTCTAGTTTGGTCCAGTCTGGTATATTCTGGTTCAGTCTAGTTTGGTCCAGTCTAATCTATTCTGGTTCAGTCTAGTTTGATCCAGTCTGGTATGGTCTGGTTCAGTCTAGTTTGATCCAGTCTGGTATAGTCTGGTTCAGTCTAGTTTGGTCCAGTCTGGTATATTCTGATTCAGTTTAGTTTGGTTCATTCTGGTATATTCTGGTTCAGTCCGGTATAGTCTGGTTCAGTCTAGTTTGGTTCAGTCCGGTATATTCTGGTTCAGACTAGTTTGGTCCAGTCTGGTATATTCTGGTTCAGTCTAGTTTGGTCCAGTCTAATCTATTCTGGTTCAGTCTAGTTTGATCCAGTCTGGTATGGTCTGGTTCAGTCTAGTTTGGTTCAGTCCGGTATATTCTGGTTCAGTCTAGTTTGGTCCAGTCTGGTATATTCTGGTTCAGTCTAGTTTGGTCCATTCTGGTATATTCTGGTTCAGTCTAGTTTGGTTCAGTCCGGCATATTCTGGTTCAGTCTAGTTTGGTCCAGTCTGGTATATTCTGGTTCAGTCTAGTTTGGTCCAGTCTAATCTATTCTGGTTCAGTCTAGTTTGATCCAGTCTGGTATGGTCTGGTTCAGTCTAGTTTGATCCAGTCTGGTATAGTCTGGTTCAGTCTAGTTTGGTCCAGTCTGGTATATTCTGGTTCAGTCTAGTTTGGTTCAGTCCGGTATATTCTGGTTCAGTCTAGTTTGGTCCAGTCTGGTATATTCTGGTTCAGTCTAGTTTGGTCCAGTCTAATCTATTCTGGTTCAGTCTAGTTTGATCCAGTCTGGTATGGTCTGGTTCAGTCTAGTTTGATCCAGTCTGGTATAGTCTGGTTCAGTCTAGTTTGGTCCAGTCTGGTATATTCTGATTCAGTTTAGTTTGGTTCATTCTGGTATATTCTGGTTCAGTCCGGTATAGTCTGGTTGAGTCTAGTTTGGTTCAGTCTGGTATAATCTGGTTCAGTCTAGTTTGGTCCAGTCTGGTATGGTCTGGTTCAGTCTAGTTTGATCCAGTCTGGTATAGTCTGGTTCAGTCTAGTTTGGTCCAGTCTGGTATATTCTGATTCAGTTTAGTTTGGTTCATTCTGGTATATTCTGGTTCAGTCCGGTATAGTCTGGTTGAGTCTAGTTTGGTTCAGTCTGGTATAATCTGGTTCAGTCTAGTTTGGTCCAGTCTGGTATATTCTGGTTCAGTCTAGTTTGATTCAGTCCAGCGTAGTCTGGTTGAGTCTAGTTTGGTCCAGTCTGGTATAGTCTGGTTCAGTCTAGTTTGGTACAGTCTGGTATAGTCTGGTTCAGTCTAGTTTGGTACAGTCTGGTATAGTTTGGTTCTAGATTCTCAGTTTGAAAACAGTCTGTAGAGCTCTAACTAAAAGAGTCAGAGAGAGAGAATGTACAGACAAAACTCAAATTTCACATACAAAAAGAAATCTGATTTATAAAACTCTCCAACAGACCAGAGTAATCTGTGGATTTAGACTGTGGTCCACTAAGATTGGTCCTGTGGATTTGGTCGAGTTTGGCCTGAGGGGGGCTTGTTTTGTGCAGTTTATTTCAGTCTTAATATTAAAAGTTAGACCCCACTGAAAAAGTAATACAAAAATGGCTTAGTTGTTGAAGAAGGAAGCAGCTCTTTAACACTGTTGTATTTTTTCCCCCTCCCACAGATCATTTAAATGAAACCGAAAATAATGGTCTATTAGATTGTAGCCTGGGTGTTTTCTAGAGGGGATAATCAGAGTTAGTTAAATCCGCTGCTTTCAGTTCACAGATATGACTGAAATTGGCAGCTTTATCAAAGTACATCATGTTAAGACTCACGTAATCAGATTAAACCTTTAATATGAGGGGACATTTTAGGGACACAGAAATGAAGGGACGTTAAGGGGGCATTATATGGACAGGGACATGTGAATGGACATGATGATGTGTGACGGAGTCCTCAGCCTCATCAGATTACACTTCTGTTTTGGGGCAGTGCGTGACGCCCTGTTACAGCAGCGAGGGCTCGTCAGGAGATCTTTAATTAAGACAACAGCTCAATTAACAGCTCAATTAGCCTGGCTAATTAGGGGCTCAGTCGGAACAAAAGCATGCTCGCCTTTGCACTGTCACTGTCAGAGTCTCTCCCGGCTCTGTGCGTGCGCTGAAGCAGGCACATGCACGCCTCCTCACTGCGGAGGACATCGTCACTAAAGCTCAAAGTAGACCATATAATCCCACTTAATCGTGGGTCCAGATTTTGGCTGCAGAGGGCCTGGAGCGAGGATAGAAGCAGGACTTGTCCCTGAGCTCAGTTTTATTTCCCAATCCTGCACACAGCTGATTCCACACAAATAATTCCACTGCAGCCGGAGGTTTGTGCTAACGGGACTCTTATGCGACATCATAGTCTTCACTCAGGGGCTTCTGATAGATTAAGGGTATAATGATAATAAATAATTATATTTTACCATTCTTCAGGTAATGTCAAAACAACCTGCACAGCAGTTGTGTCATTTCTACACCTGCAGACTGACACATGGCATTATTTACAGAATGGGGAAAAAAGTCTTTTGGGGCCTATACTTTATAGACTATATTTATTATCTCAGTGTTGTGACATGGCCTGGATCCTGGACCACTGCTCTTCAAGCATCTGAATGATGCCTCCATTAGTAAAGGCCCTCATGTCAGCCCCTCTGTGTATTTCTGTCCTGGTATTTAATACTAGTAGAGAACAATACTGGGCTAACTTGTGGCTCTTGGCTGGGCTGATGTTTTCTCCACACGGACGATAATGAACCTGTACATTAGCTCCACAGCTGATGGGGAGCGACGTGGATGTGTGCGAGCCTGACTGATCTGGAGCACTGCATAGTTTGGCACGCGCCGCTATACCTGTCAATTCTCACATTCTGTTCAGTCTACCAAGTTCAGAGAGAGTCTCATTTCCTCATTTGGCTCCGGAAGCTGGTTGGCACAGGAACAGAATAAGAAACGAAATTACAAGACGCTAGCTCGCTGGGATGTGTAGCCACTAACTTTCTGACAGCTTGAGCAGTGGAGTTCTCTGCAATGGCTAGAGTCACGGCTGGTTTGTTGTTCCAGCTGACAGTGCGCACAATTATTGCATCTAATGAAAGTATTGTGTTTCCGTGACGACGTGACAACATGACAGCAAACGCATCCGAGTTGAGTCTGATTGTTTACGCCTTTGCTAGATTTATGACTGGAAGACTTCCACTCGCCACATCCATCACAACTGTTTATTTAGTTTACTTCTTCTCTGGGGCGGGTTTACTTTTGGCTCTGCAATTGGTCCGTGATCACCTTCTGGAGCTGACGATGCAGACCGGCAGACATCTTTAGCCCCTGGATGGTGGCCTTGCCGTGGGCTTGGTGTGTGAGGCAGTGAGCAGCAGGTAATGTGTACGCGGTGTTAGACTCTGGGCAGCGCGCTCTGAGTTGGGACACAATAGTGGAGATTGGTCCAGGCTCAAACCAGGCCAAGTCCCCCCAATCAGTGAAGCATGAGCCGATCTGGCAACACTCAGCGGAGAGCAAGGACACCACGATCCAACCATCTATGTCCGGCTCCCCAAACCGCTCGGAGCCCACTTCCTCCAGAATCACATCTGTCCTCTTTCACAGACCGCAGCAGCTGCCACTCACTTCACTGTCCTGTTACATTGGGAAAGTAAGATGGCTGCCTGCAGTTATGCCAGTGACCAGTGTTTTGGACTTGGTGGAATTGAAACTTGTTTGGATGAGCTACGTATTCATTTGTGAGTAAGTGAATGTGATCGGAGCAGAGGAGGTAAGTAGCACACAGCACAGCTGCATTTTGATCTCAATTCACATGCTTTTGGCTGATTCTGCTGCCATTTATTTTTAATAAGCCCACCACCATCGTGGAATGGCAATGATCAGGACCCCTCTGATCAGCCCTGCTCTGCTATATGAAGTACGGGGGAGGCAGCTGCTCTTTGAACACGTTTGTTGCTAGCTAAAAAACAATGAATAATTCTCTTTACGTGGAAGGCACTCACATCAAACGCGGGTGAAGTTTGGACAGAATTCACACGTGGTCCGTTGGGGGAAATGGGTGTTTGTTCTGGATGGGAGCTCAGTGTAGCATAGAGCGGAGAACCAGGTGTGTATGAGTGTCTGAGGGAACAGGCCGCACCTTCATGGCATCTGCATGGGGCTAATATCTCTGCTTGTGAAGTGCTGTTAGTTTTAACAAAATAGGCCTGAGACATTGACAAAAACTGTGAAATTCACAAGATGTTCCCTGATTTGCCGGGCCTAAGGAGGTGCAGGGTGCAGCAGCAGGTGGAGTAAATCACACTAAGAGAGCGAGGAGAAGTGTATTATTATCTAATATTTCCTGCAGCGCAGTCAGATGAGTCTCTATGAAAAATATGGCAAAATGATGCAGTGAGTGTTTACCATGATTGGGTTTGGAGCCAGAATCTAATAAAGAAGATGAAGTAGGCTCATCTGGGCTTCACACAGGGCGGCGCTCCCTGAGACACAGCGCTGTCAGAGTCTCACCTTCAGCTTTGTGTTGTACCGGTAAAAAACACCTCATTGTCTACTTATTGTCACATATAATCAAAGATTAAATATCTATCTGATAACTTTGCACTTCTTAAAGGAGACATATTACTCCTTTAGTATTTCAACTGAAATGTTTACTTGCTTGTTTGATTTGAGGCTAAGGTAAAATTTCAGTTTTCATCTACCGCCTAACTCCGCCCACTTTTGTAATTTCTTGCAATTATTTTAAAAAATGAAAATCTGGGTCATGAATTTAGGTTTCAAGAATGTCATGTAGCAATTTTTCGGCAAAAAACATGTAAATGAAAATCAGCCACATCATGCTCTATGCAGAGCAGGGGCCTATCAGGTCTGCAGTTTACGGGAAGTCAATGTGCCTGTTTATTTTTAAGCTGTTTGGCTAAATATTGCAGTGTACAATTAGTAAAATGTAAAATATCGATTTATGTCTGTTATGGTTTGATACTAAATACTCAAAAAACATGCATAATATTTTTTCTTTTAATTGTTTTTGTATTTAACACATCCTGAACAGGCTTTTTACTGCTGTGTCGTGTATATGACTGATCACAGGCACAATAACGTAGTGCTATGTGCGTCTTGGTCCTCTGCGCCCACACTGCGTAAAGCAATAATGCGCACACCCCTTACGAGGCATGGTGGCTTGGGAGCCATCTGAAAATGAGATCTGGAGAGCAGGAAGCTGAGTGGGTGAAGCTGCGGACAGAACACGGACACTTTCAACAGCAATTCATCAAAATGTGTCTCTGCATTTGTTTGTGCCTCTGTGAGTCTCAGGGAGTGCACTTGCACACTCAATGCAGCTACCACATTATTCATCAGTACTTTTTTGTTAGTTAGATATGGCATAGTAACTAGTAGCATTGAATTCAATCTATGACGCTGTAAAATGATGCGCATAGGCTACTGTGTGTTGAGGCACAGTGCTGAGGTAACATTTATTAATCCTACTCCTTACTGCTGTTTTGGTGCAAATATGTGTATATTTAAAATTTTAAAAACAAAAAAATAATTAAAATCTTCTCATTTTTTAAACGTGCACTATATGTATCTTTTTCAGCTGGCGGGTCTGGCACCTCTAAGGACATATAACATTTTCTGGAATGTATGTAATTACAGAAAATGTAACTGCGGCTTCTTCTCTCCACAAATCTGACTGTAATTTGGCCTTGTGGCATCACCTGCTTGTCTCTGTGGAGACTATGGATTATTTCACACAAAGTGATTGTATATCCAAGGAGAGAAGCAGGTGACAGACCCGGCATCACAAAAGTTCCACAGTGCGCCTTTAAGACAAATATGCCAACAGCTGAGGGTTGCAGTATTAATGTTTGTTATCGAATGAGATAGTTTCAATAAGTTTAGTACAAATACTCAGTACAACAGATAGCCATACATAGTTTCAGGATATTTTAGAGTACTCTCTGCTAATCAACAAAATAACTGCAGATTTCCTCCCTGTTTTTTTGCAGAAAAAAAATAATTCTGGTTGATTTATTGATTTTGAGTCTATCCATCAGAATCCTGCCAGAACAGAAGAAGCTACTTAGGTGAGTGTTGACAGAATTTAACTTTCTATTGCTATTTATTAAAGAATCACTACATATACTGGGACAATGATATTTTGCCACATCCCTAATGAAGAACAATGGAAGAATGGCTGATAGAAGAGTTGAAACCATAAGCTAATCATCACTGTGTCTCCATTTTCCTGTTTAGCACAAACCCAGTGCTTTGTCCCCTCATCATTCTAATCAAACATTTTCTATTTATTTGTTTAATGAGTGGAGAGGCACACATTCGTATCTACAGCTGATCATTTCACAGAGAGAGGAGCTGATTTATTCCTCTGCGTTCCCATATTTACACTGGGGTTAATGAGGGCTGGTTGTACACTGTGTATAGGATCCATGCAGATATGAAGATAGGGCCATAATGAGCACAGCGCGGTGACCTCTCCTCATGACGAGTCCTTCTGAATTCTCACACAGCCACATGAATATTCAGGCTTCATTTGTGTGCCGTGTCTGTGCATAGGAATCAAGGGAGAGTCTGCAGCTCATTATCAGGCCAGCAGCAGTTCTATCTGATATTTGGGAGAGCTAATATAACTGTTCTGTAATTATCCAGTGTTGACAACCAGTTTTCTTTTAGTTTTAGTCTTAGTTTTGATCAAGATTTTGTTGACTCAATCCTAATAATCTGCAATATGGGAGAACTTATAGACAGGGTATTATACAAAAATATATATATTTTTACCATGTTATAATGATGTTCTCTCACCAAAAACATGTCTAAAGATGTTTTAGTTGTATACCATGCATGTTTCAGTAATTTAACGATCTTTCCATGGCCCTATTCAAATTCTCCTTAAGGTTATTTTTAAGATTGTGTCCAATGCTCAGCCCACAAGCCTATATCATCCATGCTCCTACACAGCAATTCTCCATAAATATACAAAATCATGATACAGTACTGTACACAAGAAGTTGACAAACCTGATGCAATGTGCTGTACTTTCTAGTGGTATGCATGCTGATTGTGTTGTGATAGCACTCTGAATGGGGAGTGACTTAGCGCAGAGAGCAAAGGGAGGCGAGACTCAGAGTGTCAAAAACGCTCATACAAAAAAAAAAAAAAAAAAAAAAAAAATCTAAACAATAAAACACATTACGGTGATTTAAGTATGTTATGTGTTAGCATGTAATACCCCATAGTAGTAAAATACCTGCTCTTTAAGGAGCTTTTATTTTATAATGCCACTAAGCAGTTTAGGAATTATTGTCATTGTCATTATTTTGGCGACACTGAAATGGAACATGGTCTATATCTCATTCGTGCCCCAGTATAAATCTCGGAATTACGAATTAACATAATAAAGATTCACCATAATCTTGCTAATATTGGCATGTTGTTGTTTCTGTGATATCTTTTGCTCCATGGACAAGGCCTTCAGCTGCAAACTTATTTTGGGGATGATTTTATGTTGTCTAGCTCCGTGCTTTCCTCTCAAAACCAAGAGGGGTGTGTCCTTTGGGTGCTGCGGCTCTCCCAGGCTTGGCACAAGGTTCTGAGGTAGGCTCTCCTTACCTCCACCGTGTCCCTGAATAGCTTCGACACCAAACCAGGGCTCACTCACCTGGAAGTGTGTGTATGCAGAGAGAGGGAGAGGGAGAGACGGAGTTATATTTGTCTGTTTATCCTGGAGGTAAATGTCTTGTCTCTCACACAACGCTTCTCTCATTCCAAACTGCTATGTCCTTAAAGCTCATATTTATCATGTGATCTGCCACTGAACTGGTTATATTGATATATTGTGACCCCAGAGTATGTGAGGAATAACGCTGATCACTGCAAAGCATTTAAAATAAACTGTTCTGATTTTCATGTTTTTAAAACAATAATAATCAAATAAATTCAGATTATTATATTTATATTATTTCTGATCAATACAACTAGTGATGTGTTAAAATGTGGATGCAGTAGAGTAGGGTTTTCCTTTTGTGCAGGGAGAAATAGGATTAAAAATGGAGACTTTAACATTCAAACAAATGAGATAATGATTATATTGTTCCCCATACAGAGCCATATTATTTTCAGCGGATCATAACAATAATTGTAAGTGTGCCATGAGAAACTTGGCATGAGTGCACGCAGAACATAGAAATATGAGACGACTCATGCCCTTTGCATTCTGTTGAAATATTTCTTTCTGCCAATTTGACTTTGACCGAAGTTGGCAGAATAGTTTAGTCAGTGGCACCGGACCAGACCAAACAGAGCTGCTTTTATGTTTCTGCAGACGCGTGCATTGTCTGTGTGGATCGTTGAGGATGTCCAGTGTGACATCATAGTAGAACTGGTCACATGACCTGACCCAGCCGGGACAGGTCATGTGATGTGTGGATGCCAGTGTTTGCATGCCTCCCTCGGTGATGAAGTTTCCCTCTCTTTGGCTCTCTGGCCACAGGTTTCCAAACAAACTGGTGAAACATGTTGTGAGTGCGTGGGTCCGCCCAGCCCCCCACTGTGCTCCAAAGCTGCCTCCACAGAGTAAGCAGGTGGCGCTGGTGTCCCGGGGAGAGCGGCCGGGCGTGGGCGTCACTGCCAGAGCCAACCTCAGCTCCCCGCTGACCTGAGGACCGGGCTATCCACTCTGCCAGCCCAGACTCCCCCTGTCTGAGCTCTCCCTGCCTGGCCTCCTCCTGCCTGGCCTCCTCCTGCCTGACCTCCTCCTGCCTGACCTTCTCCTGCCTGACCTTCTCCTGCCTGAGCATCTCCTGCTCAACCTCCTCCTGTCCAGCCTCCTCCTGCCCGAATTGCTCCTCCTTAGACCTCCTCCTGTTTGAGCTGCTCCTCCTTGGACCTCCTCCTGCCTGAGCTGCTCCTTCTTGGACCTCCTCCTCTCAGAGCTGCTCCTCCATGCCGCTCTGGTGTAGTCAGGTGCAGACTTGAGGTCCTCTGGTCTGAGCTGGAGCGAGCTCCAGGCCCACAGCCAGCCGCCTTCAGCTGCACCTTAATGAACACAGCAGTGGGCCGAGAGAGCTGATTCTACTGTTTGTGTGGGACAACAGGTGCACATGTGTGCGCTGCCAGCACAGCTGAAACTCTGCCTTTTCCATTTGAAATACTGCACGGCCTCACTCTGGTTTATACTTCAGTCCTTTGGTTGGTTTGCACAAAACTCGTTCATCTGATATAGTCCAGAGAGAGTGTAAGTGTCTCTGAGCTGATGTGTTAGACAAATACACGCGCACAAGGTCCGCCGAGGCCTCTCTCTGGTCCCTGACACATGAGCTCTGCTTTTGTCTGAGCTGTACACACCACAGGAAGACACAGTACAAACACAGAGCCTAACATCCGAGTGCCCCTGAACGCTTCGTGACTGAGCGAGTGGTTTGTGAAGGCGTTTTAAACACAGGACAGCCGGATTTGGCAGGGCTGACCAGGCGAGAGGAGGCCTCTGCACATCTGTCCATTCGCCACACAGGCCTGGTGCTGATGGTGGGTGAGGGGGTTGAGGGGGTTGAGGAGGGGGGTGAACAGGTGGTGGAGAGAGAGGCCCCCCACCACCACCACGTTCACACATCTCACTGTCTGTCGCTTTGTCTCCATCTCCGGCTTTGTTTCAAGCTTTCATGTGAACGCCTCCTACCATTTATTTGTTTTTTCTTCACACAGGAAGAGTACATGGCATCTTTGTATCGCTGAACTGTACAATAACCACGAACATTGAGTGAAATAATTCCTTTTTGGAATAATTTTGCAATTTTTTTTGTAAAATTTGATTATTTATTTTTTTTCCCCAAAGATTCAAGGATTTATTATCATTGTCACAAGTAATGACAAAGTTACATTTAAAGCATTAAACAATTTGTGTGGCTATAGTGCATGACAGTATGAGCAAATACTAAAATACTTACAGCATGCAACACAACAACATGACATGAAAGGCAGAGGTAGATACAGCAGTATAAGGTGTAAATGAGTTTGTTGCATCAATGCAGAGTCCAGTTCACAGTTATGGCAGGTGTGGGGAGTGGAGGGTTAAAGGGAACCTAGGTGGAAGGAGTAGCAGAGAGGGCCAGTGCATGTTGAGGGGTCTGATGGCGCAGGGTAGTGGAAAAGAAGGCAGAACAGTCATGAGTATGGAGACTGTACACTATTGGGTTTAGTACACGCCCTTGGGGAGCACCTGTGTTGATGTGGATGGTGGATGAGATGTGCTCACCTACTTTCACACACTGAGAGTGATTAGTTAGGAAGCCCAATATCCAGTTACATAGTGAGCTGTTCAGTCCCAGGCCACACAGTTTCAGCAGGAGTGTGTTTGGCAGGATGGTGTTAAAGGCCAAACTAAAGTCAATGAAATGGAGCCAGGCATAGGTATTTGGTGCTCCAGGTGTTCCAGCATGGTGACAGCATCCTCTGTTGATCTTTTTTCCTTGTATGTGAACTGATACTGGTCCAAAGCAGGTGGAATGGCCTTTTTGATGTGCTTTATGACCAACCACTCCAGGCATTTGATGGGGATGAGGGTTATTGCCATAGGCCTGTAGTCATTGAAGCAAGTGACATTGGCCTCTTTAGGAACAGGAATGATTGTAGCAGGTTTAAAACATGCAGAGACCTGGGACGTGGAGAAGGACAGGTTCAAGATGCTGGGGAAGACTTCTGCCAGCTCATCTGCACAGTCTCGACCCAGCACCCCGTCTGGTCCAACCGCATTTCTCAGGTTGATGTCGCACAGGCAGAATCTCACCTCATGTAGGCTCAAGGCTGATGCTGTGTTATCTCCGGAGGGCAGGAGGGGCAAAACAGTGTCCTTGTTGTACCTGTCAAAATGGGCATATACCATGTGAAAGTTTCAGGTGGAAGAACAGTTGATGGAGGTAGATGATGTTCACTTCATAGTCTGTCAGAGCCCTGATGCCGTACCACACTTGCCGAGAGTTAGCGGAGGTGTCAAAGTGAGCTTCTATCTGCTGTACACAGGGATGTATCCATCAGTCAATGCTTATGTCCATTGTTTTCGTGACATGTAATGGCAAGACATTTGATTATTGATTTTCTCACGACAGTACTTTGAAATACAAGTGTTGTATTCAAACTTCTCCTCTTCCTAGTTACTACTAATACTGCACTACAATTAATAGTACTTGGGTTACCACCTCAACTTGTAGAACCTATTTATGTTCATAGATAATAACTGAAATAACACCATGTGATTTTAAGTTTAACAATCGTAAAACAGAAATAGGGGCCAACATTTTACCAGCCTGAATTACAGTACGCCTAAAAACATTTTGATTTCTATACAAGAAAATATATGATCATGTATATAAATCTCACTTTATATCAAATTCATGTTGCATCAATGAGAATGAGGGACATTCTCAAAATAAGTGGGATGAGGGACAGGGGCCTAAATGGCTATGCAGGACAACCCAACCAAATGAGCGACAGGTGGTCACCCTAACTACTACTACAATCTCTTCTTATACCAAATATTAATCATTTGTCCCTCAAATACATGCTGGTGATTTGCTATGGCACCCTCTAAACAAAATCTTTGTGAAGAAAAAAAACACAATTTCTCGTTACAGAAAACAAAATAGGAAGCGGAGTACAGGCGCAGAATCCAGGCCTAGGGATCCATTTGAGTTTATTGCCTCCCATCGGCACAGGCCAATATAAGCACGCTGGTTATGAGCGGATGTCTCCCCCACCGTGACAGAGCCGTCAGATAGTGATTAGACTGCAATAAACCAGGGACAATAACCAGGTGAAGCTATTCAACACTGAACGGATGAAAGGATTCAGTGCAGGAGGGGGATTTCAAGTGGGCTTTAGTGAAATCTTTTATAGTGGGATGAAAAAAAATATATAGTTAAAGGTGGACTATGTAACTTTCCTGAAGGAAGGCATGCCACCTGCTTGTTTCCATGGAGATTATATTGCCTTTGCTGTTACCTGCCTCGTTCCATAATACAGCATTAAACACTTTTATCATGTTTTATCATGTTAACTCATATACGTTATTTATAGTTCAAAAATACCTTGAAAAATATGCATATTTCAAGTGAGCAGGATTGTTTCTCCACAGATCTGACCTGAAACTTGACCTGGTTGTGCCACCTACTTGTCTCCATGAAGATGGGTAGGTTTAATGCCATACTGCCCTCTAAAAGTTACATTGCACTTTTAAATTTAAAAGAGATTAATCGAGATGGGGCATTTTAAACTTGTTGATATCAGATTTTAAGATTTAGTTAATCAGGCTCAGTGTGTTAAATACGTCACTCATTTTATCATTTGTATTATTTTCAGTCCTACATGAAATACAACTTAAAATTACAAGTTTACTTTTTTCACAAAAGTAAACTTGTGTCTAATAGTTGTTTGATCTGGTCGGGGTTGAGACTCCACAGAGCATGTCTCCATTACAGCCCCCAGCCAAACTCCAGGCCTCATTCATTAGGTGCATCATTGTCTTTTAATTACGTGAGTGCCATGCTCGGGCTTGTGTCTGTCTTTCTCCCATGTACCCGGTGTGTCCACTGTCTGTCTGCACCTGCTGGACTTTTTGTAACATTTCTGTTTGTTTTGTTAGAATGTCGTCCTCAAAAATAAATAATATTTAAGTATCGGGGGTGACTGACTTATTATAACAAAAGTGCCTTCTAGTGTCAAAAAGTGTTGCAAATCGAAGGATTTAAAGGGGACTTATTATGAAAAATTACTTGAGTTTTACCCATGCTATAACAGTGTCGCCATCATTAGTATATTCAGTTGTATTTTGATTGTTTCATGCATAATTGTCCTGCATTTAAGGCATTTAAATGCTTTTTTTTTTTTTTTTTTCATCTATCCCCTATTTCTGCCTACTCCATTGTAGTTCAAATTTTGACCCTGGATCATACATTTAAGGGGGTATCAGTTCTGCAGTTGTGAAAATAAATCAATTCACTTGTTTTTTTAAGACTATTTAGATCAGACATTGCTGTTTAGAATGAAAAAAAATGTGAAATTATTATCTTCTTATGTTATAGTTTAATACTAAATACTCTGTCAAACACAAACAACCTTGAACCCCCTCCCACCCTATTTCCTGGAGCAGAAAGAGCCCCTCTTCTCCCTGTCTGCACCTGCCTGCTCTGCTCCTCCTCGTCTGCTCCTGCTTGCTCCTGTCTGCTCCTGCCTGCTCCCACCTGCTCCCTGTCTCCTCCTGTCTGATCTCTTTCTGCTCCCTGTCGGCTCCTCCGAACCGACTTGCTGTTCCTGAGTTCTGTCCCTACAGCAAGAGCCAGGCACATTCTTCCTGCTCTCCAAAATCATTATTGGCAATTAGCGTTCGTCAGGGAAGACAGCAGCTGCTTGTAATTACAGGTAGCCCCTCATTACGCGAGTGAGGAGGGAGGGGGCCATGCTCTGCGCCAGTGTTTGTATTTATTTATATAAATCTGGAGCCGTTGTGTTGAGCCACATAATGTATACGGGTTGTAAAGGCTGGAGGCTGAACAGGTGCAATGGAGAGCAAGGAATGCATTGTAAACACATGATATTGTCCAAGTATTTTAATGGTGTGGAGCTGTAGATGGCACAAAAATCATTAGCTACAACAATACAAAATGCTAATCATAAGGGTTTTGACCAGTGGTCCTTGTATGATTCAGGAGATACGAATCATAACACCTCAATTGAAGTTCCTGCACAGGTTCAGATTTGCTCATTTGTTTGAAAATCCAGTTTTAATCTGTGTAGTTATCCAGTTTTCTTGGTGTACCGAGTGAATGTAAACATAGTGACATAAGACAACTCTCTGGTGCATGTAACAGGCAGTCCAATGACGCTAGGAGCAGACTAGGAGATGCATTCAACTGCACAAGGTAAGAAACAGCCAGGAAAATATTGGACATGTTAGTTTGGGTGTGTACTTACTCTTTTTAACTCAGCAGCAATGACAATTTATGAGCTCTCCACCTCAGACTTGCTGATGTTGTTTCATGGTTTTGGTCCACTATGTTAGAGCGTAAGTAAAAAACTTCAGAAGCCTCAATGTGTTTATTTGTGTTACAAAGAGAAAATAACTTTCCAACACATCTAAACATCACATGGTCAGTGTAAATGAGATGTTGCTTATCTGTGTTTGCCAAATGCAGGGGTGTATGATAGCTGTTTGTATTAGCAATTATAGCTAACATGTTTTGTCAATAATACTAAATGATTAGACACTCCAAACGTCTCACACCTATTTGGTTTGTTGCCCCGTATGTACACCGAGGCATGCGGTCTGCTGTGTTTTCCCCGTGAAAAACAAGACAAACATTGGATTAAGACCATCCTCGTAGTTACCTGTCTGTTGTGACTGTTAAACTTTTGTAACAATATGAATATATGATTGTACATACTTCCTTGTTATGAGCTTGGCCTTGGTGTGACCTGTGGGTGCTTTTGTGGTGATATGACCCATATGACCCACTTTAATTTATAGGGCTGTCCTCTTTGCTTTAGAAATCTTCTGATACTCCCTCTGTGTTTGGACGTGGCACAGGTCAAAGTGTACTCCAATCTGACTCTCAAGGCAAAATCTCTCACTAAAGATAGCATGCCTTTTTCTTCAAAGGGATATACTTTCATCCTCATTTCACACTGTGCCCGCTCCCTTCGTCAGCTGGTTCTTGTTGTTCTGAAGTCTGTCTGCCTTATGAAGTCTACAACATATTAAAGCATTATATTGAACTGAGATATAAGCTATAATATTACTATATCAAGTTGCTGCAACAGGTAGTCTGGTCAGATAAGGTAAACAGATCTTGTGTCAGTGGAGTTTGAGGAGAGTAACAGCCCTCAGGACAAAAGTGCTCCTCCTCTGGGTTCCAAAGACTGGGGATCACAGTCAGTGTTCAGGAGGAGCCGGTTGAACTCTAGCCTTGGCCAAATTGTGCACTGGACTGTGCAAGTTGAGGTTACCACAATAGGCACTGGCATTGTTTATAATAGATAAGGTGGTATACATAGTATACATATATATATGGGATCACCTAGCTTCAAGCATGCTAACCCCAGGCTCACACTGCACCCGGTCCGTCTGCAACTCCTGTGTCAGACCAGTTTAGTTTTGGTGTGACACTAGAAACTGAGGCTGTGCTGTTGGTCACCGTCTTTAAAGCCACATGCGCGAGACCATGTGTTCACGCGATAACTGTTTACTTATTAATGGCAAAGGCTTGTGGTCGTTCCGGCGTCCTCATATTGTGTACTATACAGATAACCTAACGGTCACCGGACCAGAGCTGCACCACGTGCAGTTTGAGCCCGGGTTAATGCGTCACTCAGACTGCACCCGGTCCAGCTGCGACTGCAGTGTCAGAGCGGTTTTGTTGCGGTGTGACACTCACTCAGAGAGGTGCTCTGCTGTGCTGTTGCGGTGAAAGCTGCATGCCCGAGACCACGTGTTCACACGATAATCTGCCATTTATCAAGGAAAAAGGCTTGCGGTATACTCAGAGTCCGGCTAAAATAGACTCCTAGTGGAAAGAATTTGGAGCGCCATGGCATCTGCACCAGCTCCACCGCACAGCACGGCATGCGGTCTGGGCTCCTCTCTTTAACTTTAATTCCCTGAATACTTGCGGCCTCTACACCGTAGCGGCACCGCGTGTAGTGTGAGCAATGGGTAAGAGAACTGCAGTACTGTTGATCTTAATGGATAACAATTCATTTCTGCTCTCTATGTCAACACCATGAATCCCAAATACTGTCCTGTAACTTCTTTAACAAAATTCAGTGAGGAGATAGCGATGGTTTGGATCTGCTCTTTGCTGTGAGCGCGGTGTATTTATTTTCGCGCTCAGTTACAGTAGAACAAGCGGCGTGCTGGCAGCGGACAGGCTCACATTTGCAGGGCATCTCTGCTTTCCACTGTAGCGCGTCCAACGCAAATACAAAGAACAACTGTCACATTCTAACTGCGCCGAAAAGACTGGCTGCGCTTCCATTCATCTCGTCTGTCCGGCTCCTTCTTTTTCATTCGCTGCCACCAGAAAGTTGGAAGTATATGAGAACAGCGCGCTAGAGGGAGAAGATCAAGTGTAGACGGATTTAACAGATGGATTTGGGACTAAATGAAGCGCTAATGCATAGATATATGAGACCACCAAGCTGTAGGTAGATCCAGAGCAGAGCCTGTGTTCAAGGTTCAAGTTTGTCCTCTAGATAAACAATCAACTGTTAAAAAAAAAAACA
Source organism: Periophthalmus magnuspinnatus (assembly GCF_009829125.3). Taxonomy (NCBI): domain Eukaryota; kingdom Metazoa; phylum Chordata; class Actinopteri; order Gobiiformes; family Gobiidae; genus Periophthalmus; species Periophthalmus magnuspinnatus. The sequence goes on along the minus strand of NC_047147.1, from coordinate 15,205,478 downwards.
AAACAAAAAAAACAAACCTCAAGCCTTGTTAAAGATGTGTTTAAAGGTTGTGAAAATGATGACTGAGTCAGGAAAATATAGACATTTAAAAGTTTCTAAACAAATAAATTCTAAACTTCAAAATGGATGCAAAACTGAAGTGGAAAATAGGTTACAGAACTGTTGACCCAACAATTGTTTTTCCTAGTATCTAAAGATTTATTATACCATTGCCACAAATTATACTCTTTGCAAAACTAAACTACAATGTTGGGATGGAAGTATTTTTCCATATTTTGAAATAGAGAAGCAGCCTCTGACATTTTTACAATGGAAATTCCAAATTGTAGCTTATTATTGTTAGATGTGCTTAAAATAATTAGCATTTAGATCTGAAAATGAACTGACACATAATTACTGAAAGTGTATTTTGGCCTAGTACTTTATTTTATACCTTCAGTTGCCTCCAGCTGGGAATTTTGAGATTACAGTAAACAGTCTCTCTAAGCTAATCAAATATGTGTCATGAACAATAGTGTGTTTGGATTTTTTGTACTTTTATTCTATGAAAAAGTCAGGCCAGCTCTGATGTATGACACGTTTTGGAGCTAAAATAACAGTTATACTGTAGTAAAATAGTGATGTTTGGAATGAGGAGCTAAACAGCGGTGTGATGCAGGTGCCAGTTAAAATGCCTGCTGGTGACTGAATCAGGAGGGGTGGGGCTCAGTCCTGATGTGTGGCTCTGTGGGAGGTGCAGCCCACTCATTTATAAAGGTAAATGCTGTCAGGACGCCGGGCGTTTAAAGGCGCGGTGCAGGAGCTGTGATTTATGCTCCCACTGCAAGCCCATAAATCACTCCGCTTTTGTTTCCTCCGACTGCTGCGGCCACAGCCTGCCTCCACCACAGCAGCTCAGACTGCAGCCCCAGAGGGTGGAGGAGAGGAGACAGAGGGTGGAGCAGACAGAGGGTGGAAAAGAGAGGAGCGAGACAGAGGACAGAGGAGACAGACACTGGAGGAAAAGGATGAGACAGGAGACACAGATTTCAGCTCCCTACAGAGCCCTGTGGATATGCTCATTCAGAGAAAGATCAGACTTTCTCTGATGATCTTCTCTGGCTTATAGCAGCCTGTATCAGTCCTATACATCTATACAAACAAGTAATACACTGCTGCACATTGTAATGCAGCTGTAAGTGTGTCCCTAGATGAGAGAGGCCAGAAGTGGTTATGGCTCTTGCTCCCACACATGTGGTAACCTCAGGTACTGTGTGCAAAGCAAGGCCTGTTACTGTTCATTACTGTTAGCTATTACAGCTCCTACTGTTGTCATCCATGGACTGGTGTAAAACTGCCTATATATTAAAAAATTTAATTCCTTTTTTTGCTTTGTCGTTGTTTCACTGGTCACTGGCACTGCAGGTAAAAATGGCTCCAAGTAACTAGCGCTTGTCACACCATTCACACAGGCAAGGTGGGTGTAATAAGGAAGCTGTCACAATAGTATATTTCTGGTAAATTATTTGGTAGAATATATCAAACATTTGTGATGATATTTCAAAATTGATGTTTGACGATTAATATTTACCAGTGCATGGCCAAAAGCGGCTGGTGAATGGCCGAGGAGGGATCAGAACAGTTTGCTCATCACTTGTAGTTGGCGTGGACCATAATCCAGAGCTGGCTCTGTCTATCTCCTCATCCTTTTTTTCAATCTCTCAATTGTTCCAAAACTGAGATGCACAGGATGTTCCTGTGTCTGTGGGGCAGGTCTGTTCAGTGACTATACATTTTTTAAGTGCACAGTGTTCTGTCTGTTTCCACTTACATGAAATAAATGTCTTTTTAATGCTATAAAAATAATACTTGATTTTAAAGTGGCTGTACCTAATCAGTTTCTTTCCATATAGTTGAGTACATTTGTGCTGCATCTAACTATATATATATTTTTTATTGTCCAAGAATAGAAGAGCAGTGTTATCATGCTAGTTTCAGAGAAACTTTACCGTTGTGGCAAAACTCTGCTCTGGCCTCTGAAAGTTTTGAAAAGTGCTTAGAAACTTGTTATGGTTATGGTAAATCATTAAATTAAAGAATAATTATGGACCGCTGTAGACAGTGTAAAATGAACTTGTTAGGTTTTTAAGACTGTAAAATTCCGGTACACTGCCTTTAAAGACAAAAATAAATAGACAGATACATAAAACAAAGACTACATCGTCTTGCATATCAATTACATTCTTCAGACATGATTATACAAATTATTCTATGTTGGCCTTTATCAGCAGTACCCGACACATATCGTACTAGAAAAAGGCTACATTTAACATAATCCATTTCAAGAACACAAAATCAATGCTAAAGTCAGAAACGTTGGAGATGTGTGAAGGCTCGGTTCCAGCAGCTCGCCGCGGCTCTCTCCAGCCTCACACCTACGTGCCGCAGATGGTTTCATATTCCACAAGATAAAGCCACATTTGGAACTGATTAAACAGAGGGACCACATCCCATCTGCCACTCACTGCTCTGTGACAGCGCTTAGCTAAAGAGGGGGATGACCTCACCAGTCTACGCGCCATAGCTCCAAGTCCGCCTCTCATGGCCCTGCTGTCAGATCGCAGCCCCTTCACTATGTTTCCGACTCATCCTTTCTATCTTTTCAAGGAATCTAGTCCTGCTCTCTGTACCTTATTTCAGGTCACAACACCTCCCATTTCACCTCAGCCCCACCTCTATGCCCCATAGCCCCTCCTCTTTCTGCTCAGCCCTGCCTCTCTGCCCATAGCACCTCCTCTTTAGACTTTGCTCCTCCTCTCTGTCCATAGCCCATTTTCACTGTCCTCTGCCTCTCTCTCTCTGGAACTACTTGCAATTCTCCACTCCCTTTCAAGTAGCTCCTGAAAGGATTTAGGAATTATATGTGATTTACACATGAAATTGTATTTCATTAAAGTTTGAGTATCACATGCTTATAACCATTGTAAATGTATACATAAGATGCACACCTTTGTGCACTAATGCTTATTTTTAACCTCGTCTAAGGATAACTCTCACAGTTATATTTCTTGCAACCACTTTCATTTAAAGTAAATGTAAAAGTAGGTTTCCAGGGAAAAAAGGTTGGGAACCCCTGCCATAACCCCTCTTTTCTGTCTGTGACTCCTCCTATCTTCTTATCCTTTCTGTCAGGTCACAACTCCCCTCTCCTCTCACTATCCCGCCCCTCTTCCCTCGCTCCCTCATATGCTCAGCTCCTCCTCTCCTCCCATGGAACCCCCTCTCATCCCATAGCCCCTCCTCTCTGGTCTCTGTTCCCCCTGAAACATTGTCTTGTCTTCTCAGCATCACCCACAGCCCACTCAATGTTTTCAGTGATGGCACGAGACTCTAAGGAAGAGAGTTTGCTTGGAACATGCTCCGTCTGGCCTTGGCGTGCCCCTCTCTCTGCCCTGATCCATCAGCACTGCCACCGCACTGCGTCTCTGCTCCCCAAGGCGGTGACCGTGGACAGGCAGAGGAGGGGAGAGGGGTAACTTGAAAACAACCTTATCTCCCAAAGCACCGTGTTAGCTAAGGCAACCCATTAAGTCTCCCATGTACATTTGCATATTAATTGCATTCGGGCTCGACTTGCTTGGTAAGGCTGCTGTTTGTAGGTGCTTTCTTCCTGAGGAGACACAGACATCCGCGGGGAGCTCACCTGCATCGTTCCACAACAATTGGATTCCAAAGAAAATTGCTTTAACTGGAGAGTAATTCAATTTGCACCCCTACACAGCGAAGCTCTGGGGCTGCAGGGTGCACTGGGCTCATAGGGAATGCAAAGTTCTGAAAAATGCCTTCTACCATCAAGACCCACCCTAACCAGGACAGTAACCTTAAAGTTATGTTTTCTCCACAAACTTTGGAAAAAATACACTAGACAGAGGGGATATCAAATGTAAAAAGTTTTTTTTTAACATAATACTTAAATATATATATATATATATATATATATATATATATATATATATATATATATATATATATATATATATATATATATATATATTTATTTTATGTTATGAAAATAAATGTAAATAATTATTATGAGAAAGCATGCATTACTCAGCTTTGATGTTGATACCTAAAGCTTCAAATATCAACTTTAGTTTTGGTAGAGTGATGAGCTGCGTAGGATATAAATAGCTGGAGATGGTGTTAAGAAGGCCTGGCGGTTATTCATCTGGTGTGTTTGAGTGGTCAGAAACTGTGTTGGAGGTATGTCTGAAGAACCAGAAAATCTTTCAATCCCCAATAAATGTTAGGAAAATAATAAACTGAGATGAAAATTTTCCCTAAATGCCAACAGAGGGCGTTAGGCCTGTATTTGCTAGCACATTGCAAAAAAAGTAATTTGTATGAAGCATATATCATTATATTCTTATGGTCAAAATTACTAAATTGTAAAGTGAAGGCATGTTGAACAGAGGCGTGATCAGTATAAATCTAAAGAAGGTGGACTTTAAAAATGCAAATGAGCTTCATAGATTAAAGCGTGCTAACATATAATAGTGAGGCACTGAGGTCTTGGAGATGATTACAAAAATGAACAGAACATAACTACCATTGTATCCTGTTTTTGATAAGAATACAAGACAATATCACATATAAAGGATTTTTTTTTAAGTATAGGTTGTTGTAGGTCCTGTAATATGATGTTAATAACTTACACAGCCTAAACCCATGGTGTATTCCACTGCTGTTGTTTTAGTTTCTTTTGTTCTCCATTGTGCCAAATACATATGCATGAGTTCTGGTTGGGTGCATGCGAGGTGTGTCAAGCGTGCAATGTAAAGGTCATGCCCCCCCTCGCTGCTGGGGGACAGTCCTGCACAGCGCGCCCACTGCCTCTATTTGAATAAAGTGTTCCTGTTTACAGCCACTAACCTTGAGGGTAAGCAGCCCCTGGTTATGGATGTGTTCCCCCTGCTAACCCCCTCCCTCTCTCATCAAGATTAATTGTCCACTGGCTTCACCAATCTGCTTGTCAGTTTCACCCGGCAGTCATGGCTTTGGGCATTGTTTGAGATTTATAAACTGCCTGGTCACTTAAAAGAGCTTAAAAGGCATCCATGAAGCTCCTATGTGTTTTAAAAGTCCACACACCCTCACCATGCAATTTACGATCATGTCAGTGTTCAAATTGACAATAGCTATTGCTGTCTTGACACGAGAATAGGTGCTCATCCCCACCAAAATACTTGCACAAAGCATACATTTGTTGTTGCATTTGTTGCATTTACCCTCAGCATAACCTATTGCTGGAATAGCCCTGCATCGTTTGAAGGAGCCCAAGTTCAGAAATACTGTCTGTTTGCCTTTTCAGATTGACCTTGGAAATTTGTGCGTTTGCCATGATCAGCCTGTACAGATGGTAAATATAAGCCTTTTCGGCTGGTTATTTTCACTGTAGACCTGTTACAAGTGGCTAAACACTCCCCTTCAAGTCTGAATGCCTTTCCCATTGAGAAACACAGAGCCAATGCTGCGTGCATACATCCTGCTTGAGCTGCTAATGTGGCCGTCTTTGTATTGACGCTTGGCTGTAGTTTTGCAAAGTTAGGCACTTAAACGCTTACGCATGCAGTGTATTTGGGCCCTAAGGCCTAGGACACACTTCACACGTATTTTGTCCTATGCAAACTGCATATCTTTGGCACATATTTTTTAGAATGCATTAAAAGTGAATGGAACGGCCACACTGCCTTCACTAAGCGTGCGTATGCAGCAGCACGTTGTGCCCACATATATATTATAAAATAGAATCCAACCCATTTTTTTTTACGCTTGGCGCGAGTGTAGGGTGCAAATCCCCATTGAAACACATATAAAGTACGCATCTGTTGTTGCATTTATCGTAAGCACAATGTATTGCTGTTGCAGTTATGCATCATTTGAATGAGCCCATGTTCAGAAAGATTACCAATTTGTGCTTTCAAATTTACTTTAGAAATTCTCATGTTTGCCGTAGTCAGCCTGTACAGACTGTAAATACAAGCATATTCCGCTATAGTTATTTTCACTGTAGATCTATTACAAGTTGCTAAATGCTCTTCTTCAAGTCTGATTGTCTTTCCCATTTATAAACACAGAGCTGCGTGCATGCATCCTGCTGGAGCTGTCGGTGTGGTTAAGCATGTAAATGCAGACACGTGCAGTTCGTCCTAGGCCTAACTCTATGTAAACTCTTTTCCTTTTCAAAATACTGGTACTTCAAGATGCACAAGTTCAAGGAGCATATGAAATACTACTACTGAGGTAGTTTAAAGCTTCCGAATGAGGCATATGTGTTTAGAGCTTCTCATAGCCACAGGAGTTAACAGTCACCTCATGACCTTTATCTGCCTTTAGCACACACCAATGTAAACACCAATGTACAGCACCTGTCCAACTCTAATGAATAGGGGATTTATGGTTCAAGATGTGTCAAATGGGATTATTATACAAGAGTCTTAAAAAGTGACAAAAACATTTTATGATGCGTTAAAGACTGATACTGTTGTAGTATTACACTACTCTCTCTGGACACCAGAAGTACGACACATAACCTAACCATTTGCACCTTATGCTGTATACATGGGCCATTACCCATAAAATATACCAACTGTCTGACACTATGTAAAATGTAGACTGCACGTAGAAGTTTAGGCTATCTTAAACCAATAACAAAGTGATACAATTAACATGTAATTCCAAGTGTTTTCAACTCAGAAGAGAGAGATGAAATTTAGGAAATATGCTGGACATTTCACAGACTGAAACAAAATACAGCTCCAGTATTCTGTTATGATGGGGTAGCATCTTATATAGTGGATAAAAGGGGGGGGGGGTTTCCAACATGTTGTAAGCTGTTTCCTCATCAAAAACATGCCTGAAGAGGTTTTAAATGTCATCTATACATGTTTCAACAATTTAGCAATCTCTCCCGGTCACTATTCAAACCTTACATTTAGCAGAACAATCCTGTACAAGTCTCTGCCCACAAGCCTACATCACCCATGCTTCTGCACGGCCATTTTTCATAAATGTACAGAAGCATGATACAAAACAATACACTGCAACTTCATAAATGTGATGCAGTAGTTTCATTAGTGATGCACTGATTATGTTGTGATATCGCTCTGAAGGGGGAGAGACTTAGCACGGTGACCAAGGGGAGGGGGAACTCAGATGGTCACAAACAAAACTGAAACTAATTACACATTTTAATGCATTGTTTTTGGGAAAATTTTCAAAATAAGAAATGGTAATATGATAACATCTAAATATGTTAAGTGTTAACCTCATAGAAGTATTATAATCCCTTTAAATGCAATGGGCCCAGTGATCTTCTAAAGATCAGCAAGTAGTTTATCCCACAAGAGCATAATGCCGATATGAGCTGTTCAATGCAAACATCAAATTAAGCATGCCAAAATGTGTACATTTCGCCATTACTTCCCATATTTCTGACCCTATGTGGGTGTGTGTTCCAGACACAGGGGGGAGCTAAATCATTATGAACATAGTCGGGACCAAATGACTCTTTGGACCTTCCACAGTAAAAGCCTGATTATGAAATATGGCACATTTCTTTCAGGGGACATTGCTTGAGGAAATGTAGTAAAACGCCCATGGGAAGCTGCACTCATCCATCATTCAGAGTGTTGCTGTCCCAGGACCCCAGGAGGTTGCCCACTCTGCTGCCTGAGAGCAAACTGCCACTTCAGACGCTGTTCTAGGTCACTTATACTGAGGAATATCAGCGTCCTTGGCTATGGTACGGACTCCTCCCTATTTGACAGATCTCATTAGAAGATAAAGGTGACAAAGATAGCTGCTAATGCTGCAGAGAAATGTAACACCATTAGCAGGTCATTGTCACCGTCTAATGTGTCCTTTTAAGCCGCTTACTGAACTGGTGCTGAAGTGTGATACAGGGATTAACCTATCACAGAGCGGAGGAGGAGGGGGGAAGAGGGGGGCGAGGATCTGCCATTGATGGAAATTGTGGACGTGCACTGCATTATGGGATACAGGGAGGAGGTCTGGAGAGTACAGGCCCATGTCTGACAGGTCCTCACTGCTCCACTATTACCTTGTACCCCTGGACCTTCATTTATGAATATAAACAGTCTACCACAACTGATGTCATGCAGCATATAGGCCTATGTGGCAACTAAAAAACAACATTTACAATAGAGGAGAAACCCTTTTAAGATGTGTGTTTACATTTGGAACAGGTCTAATGCACACAAAACAAAGCACTTATCATTTTATTGAGCATTTAAAAACTCGTTAACGTTAAGTCTTTCTACCATGTTATAATGTTCCCTCATCAAAAACATGCCTGAAGAGGTTTTAGCTGTATTCCATGCGTGTTTCAGTAATTTCACAATCCCTCCTGGGCACTATTCAAGGCCTCTCTAGGGTTAGCTGTAGGAGTCTGCCCAATGCTCAGCTCACAAGCCCACATCATCCATGGTTCCACAATTTTCCATAAATATTCAAAAGTGTGATGCAAAACTACACAACAACTTGACAAACCTGATGCGATGTGCAGCAGTTTCATTAGTGGTATGCATGCTGATTGTGTTGTGACAGCTCTCTGATGAGGGAGTGACTTAGCACAGAAATTGTTAATATGTTGTTCATGGTGAATACAGTATTTTCAAAACAATAAAAAGTAACATGGTGATCTACAAATGTTATGTGTTAGTTAATAGTATAGAAGTAAAATAATGAATGTTATCTGAAAACTTTAAAGAGGGGCTCTTTAAAGTTTTCAGATAATATTCATTATTTGGACACTTATGCTGACAAAGGTTTATTGTCATATTGTAAAATGGTATCTTGTACCATGCATGTTCCTTTATACAGTTAAACTCAGTTGTGTTTTTTTATAGCATTCTGTTATTATTTTTATGCTGGCTGTGGTGGTGCTGCAGACCTGCTCACTCTTCTGCTTCAACATTTATTCTTTGTAACAAATCTGTAACAGCTGGAGAGCCGAGGAGTGCATGTAAACGTAGTGTGTGCAATTTGGTGACAAGTCAGGCTTAATCAAGCTCCCAATGCCTGGATGAGAGGAGAGCACCAAGCAGCATATGGAGCAGAGAGAGCAGCACTGCTAAGTTTAGTTCAGAGGAGAAGATGGGAAGGGTAACCAGCGGAGACCAAAAGACAGGAGGAGACACAGGCAGACAGGTGCAACCAGGGGACAGGACCAGGCACCAGCAGACGGAAGCAAACACCAGGAGACAGGAGCAGACACCAGAAGACAGGAGTAAAGACCAGGAGACAGGAGCAGACACCAGAAGACAGGAGCAAAGACCAGGAGACAGGAGCAGACACCAGGAGACAGGAGCAAAGACCAGGAGACAGGAGCAGACACCAGAAGACAGGAGCAAAGACCAGGAGACAGGAGCAGACACCAGCCAACGGGAGCAAACACCAGGAGACAGGAACGGACAGGGGTGGACATGAACCCACTCAAATATATCTTATCCTTGTACCTGAAGTTACTAGGATATCGTTCAGAAATTTTATAAAATGCACTTTGCGGGATTGGGGTCACAACAAACAGAGGTATCAGTGTTACTGAACCTATGCTGTGCAGCAGTGCAGCACTACCAACATTCAGATAATAATGTCCCTCAGTAAAGAATGATACAGACAGTGTTCTCTCATGAGGTTGGTGAGGGATGACAAATGGGCCTGGTGCAGCCCTGGTGCTAGTGAGCAGGTGCTCCCACTAGAATGAATGTGCATCCAATGGTGACTTTAGTGAAGCGTCTGCGGGGCAGGGTGCGACCTTCAGATGGCAGCTTTGTCATGTCCGAGTGCTGCGCCGCATCCACATGACACCTGTACAGGTGAGTGCAGGTCACTGTGCTGGCCATAAATCACCACTACAACATGTCCTCGTGTCCCACGGCCACTGTCCTGTTTGGGCGCTGCCCCACATTTCCTGATGGAATGAGATCATACAAGAGCAGCATTTGAAATGGCATAGCCCAAAAGCTAACGGTCACATATTCACTAAATATATATGGCATGTAGCTCATGTCATGATCACTGTATGCTGAATGTAAGTTGCTCTAATGCCTTCATTAACATTTTATAGGGCAGTCCTAAAGACAGGAACAAGAGCACAGCTACAACCCTAACAATTCAGTGATGAGAAAAATCCTTATCTGTTTTAGAAGTGACTATACCTCATAATTTGATTACACGGTTAATCTAATTAGAAATCAAATTCACAAATGACTCTTCTTCTCTATTACTCTTAACCGTGTCTTTTTCATTGTAACCTCCTGCGAGACTAGAGAAAGACACATGACAGGAAGTCATGTTCAAAGCAGTATTTGCACAAATTGATCAAATTGATGCCTTGGTAGCATAGCAACCTCAGGTGAGTGCAGGTGAGTGTCTGAGAGCATAAGATCACAGACCCTTTGTGGCCAACATTAGCTTTGTGGTGTGCTCTCCACTCTATGGGTTTTATCATAACAGTGCCATCAGCTTTCCATTAGTGAAATATTAATATGCATCTCTGAGGATAATTGGCCTGGCTGCTCTCGTGGCGCAGACCCATGTGAAACAATCCCATCTTACTGTCTACTGCAGAACAAAAGAGGAGCAGAACGTCTTCATCCCCCCTCCGAGTGCACCAGGTCGTCTCTGATTGGCTGTGCTTTGTGGCGAGCACCTGGATCTGCACACTTGTTTGATGTGGCCCTTTTGGAGCACTCTGATGGCCCTGCTAAATTGTGGCTAATGGACAGGGCCTGCAGACACGGCGGCGCTCGCTGACACCGGCACACCTGTTCTCTGTAGTGGAGCAGGCGCATTAGTCGCAGCCCAACAGGCCACTTTCAGAGCAGCATTGTGCCCAATAAGCCCAGGTGCAACCGCACAACCACACACTAAAGCTACATTTCACTGAGGTACAGAGTGTGGTTGTGAAAGGTTCAAATGTTCAACTTGTTACTTTTGGCAAATCAAGAGAGATTTAATCTGTATCTTATTTACATGCAGCTCATATTATGAAGCTTTATGCAGTAATTGAAGATTAATAAACACATTAAGGTGGTACACTGGTATATAAGGACGTACACTTCAGTTTAGTTGGTTAAATCTGTCACACATAGGTCTACATTAAACAAAACGTATTAGAATCATATGCACATTGGCACACCTTTTTTCCTCTATGCACAGGGGAGAATAAATTAAACAGTATGTTTAAAGTGAAGCTGTATAATCATCTCAGGATTCTGAGAGATTCTGCTGCCAGGTGACCAATAATGTATCATGTGCTACAACAATAGTATCTGCCTCTATCAGATAATAAAGGACTGTTGTGAGGGAAAGTGAGACAAATTATCCTATTACTTAAAGGCCCAGTAAACGATTTTGCCCATGCATTTGAGATAAATTAGTTTTACCCCATAGAAATATGTTGTATGAGCAGCTTTTGAAGTCATATTGTACAAATTATAATTAATATATATATGTTATAATTATATTTTATTTTGTGTGTTTAGAATGCTAGTTGTTGTTAGTTTTCCCATGACAGAAAAACTCCGCTCTGACCTCTGAAAGTTGTGAAAAGTGCTTATAAAACAGTGCTTGGGCTGCATAAGGACCATTGCAAACCCTTCCAAATGAACTACTTCTGTTTTTCATGTTTTAAGACCGTAAAAATCAGGTTCAGCACCTTTAAGGCTGCTAAGCTATTACTTTAGTGCTTAGTCCATGTAAAATTTTCAGTAGTTTGTTTAATTTCTCCTCAAATAAGAAAGTGCGGGGGTGTGGGGGTGTTTTCTGTGGGCTGTGCAGGGGCAGGTACAGTGCCTATAGGCCTGTCTCCACTCAGCTACACTGTGAGGACGTTATGTGACATGGGAGGGACTAGGGACAGTGTGTGGACAATGGCTATGGTGCGCTGCCAGAGGAAGTGATGAGCAGGTGGTCTGAGTGGGCTACAGCATACTCTCTGTTCACACCACTGCGAGCTGAGCTGTCTGTCTCTCCATTCACTTTTCATCGCATTTTTATTTGGACACATTTGGCATGAAACAAAAAATGAAAATATTATGTTGGCATGATTGATAAAGTATGATTTTTTTCATCTAAACCAATGTAACTGCAGAGCCTAAGAATCATCTTAAGCAGTGACATTAACCTATCTCAGTGGTGTTGGTATGTTTTAGAATACTTGAATTAGCTGATGCCAAATTAGTTACTAGTGCAACTACTGAACACATTACCTTGTCCTTTACATCAAGGATGAAATGTTGAGATACAAAATCTGGCTTCTGGTTCTGGGTTTAAGGAGAAGCTAATTACCAGAGTGGGATGGACAAGAGAGATATTATATTATCTCTTGATCTTGTAATAAACCATTGTATTTCCAGTTAAATATAAGTTGAACCAACATGCTTACCTACATACAAACCTACATACAAGCAAAACAAAACAAAACATTAGCAACAACTGTTTTTGTTTCATCATCCATCTAACATTAGCCAAACCTGATTCTTTACATAAAGAGACATAACATATTGCAGAGAAGTTAATACATGTTTACTCTGGCTTTAGCCATGTCTCACAGCTACACAAACTTGGAATTACTAAACTAAAAGAAAAATTCATGTACAATTTATATTTTATTGAAACATTTATGTTTCTGTGATGTCAGTTGCTCAGGTAGTCCCTGCCCCTGGACATAGAGCCATGCCCAGAGCATGGAGACACAACTCTGTTGGAAGTGGCCGCACCAAACTGCCAAGGTGGTCCCAAGTGTGCCGTGTCAATCGAGTTAGCTTAAGGCGTCTGTTGTGTTTGTACAGAGCTGCTACACAGAGCCCACACCAGGTGGTCTCAATTCACCCCCTCCCTCAGTAAATAGTCCATTAGTGCAGCACACCAAGGTAAAGCCCTCTCCTGGTGCAGTGGCACCAGTGTGGACTCTAACCAGCTAATGTTACTCTTGTCCTTTTTGCATTACACATGGTTGTTATATGCAACCTACATGGAGTTTTGTGCACCATGTGCAATCACCAGCCCAAATACCTTTTTTCTTGAAAGGTTAAACTCCATCCATTGTTTTTTGTAAGAGTTTCTAATAACTACACCTTAATATGCCTTAATAAAGCATGAACAAAGACTTCATTCATAATGAACAATTAGCTTATTAAGAATGATGCTTAATAGCCATTAATTAATTCCCTAACTCCATCCTCACACACACCTCTACTTTGAGACCACTCCATTACCCTCTGAGTTTTCCAGTTTATAATTTTATCTACACTTATGTATTGATTTCTTTTTAAGACATCTCATTGACTATTTTCCTGGACATTGTTACCATCTGAACATGGCATATATCGATCTGAAAGGTGCTCAGAGGGGCCTGGCCTTAGCTCCACTTGAGATAAGAACCATCCACACTCACTGTTATCCCATGGAGCGTGACAGGATTTGAGGGGAACCGCTGCACCAGATGGAGATTGTTCCTTCATGGCTATTGTCACTGGAGCATCTTGGAATGTGTCAGCTTTATCTGTGTCAAAACATCCCAAACACTTTTGCATGCGATTCCACAGCACCGGCCACAGCCTTGCCCATCTGTGCAAATGTATGTCGGCCGCACAGCATCCAGGCAGGAGAAACTAGCAAGAGTCCTCCTGCCAAATATGTGTACATGTGTGAAATACTGACAAATGCAGAAAGATTAACCTTGTGTATTACTGAATGTAAAAGAGTGAAGGTTATACTACCAAACTTCTAAAATACAATAATCTTCTGGATTAAGATGTGCCTTGTGCCTCAGGGATTACATTTTAACGGGCTAATTCACATCCCACCTTCCTCCATTAACCTTGACACATCTAATATGTTACTGCTTGTACACCCCTTTTGTACAGTCCATTAATGCAATGTAATGTAGACCAGTTTCCCACTGATGTCAAGAAATGGATTTGGCTGAAGATTATAGTCTCCATCTAGCTCAAAGACTTGCAATAGAGTCATTGTTTGGGATGGTTCCATAGCCGCTCTACCTGCCCCCTCTGACTGCTCTGAGTGGAGAGGGGTGTGGCCCCCTCGCTGGGCCTGGTCAAGGTGACCCTGCCTGGCCCGTCATGGCTGAGCTCCGGCGCAGGGGGTCTGGGCGTATGTTTCTGCACTGGGCCCTGGGTACTTCCAGCTGAATGTGTCCCGGAGAGCAAACATCTGATGTCATTTCTCTGCACACAGCTGCCCCACATCAGGCTGAGGCCAAGGTGACCTGCCCTCCTGTCGGGAGGGGACTCTGCTAATGTCACCAGGTGCTCGAATACACTGCAAGTCTCTTCTCAAAACAGAACTTAACATAAGGTTTATATTGGAGCTTTTTTTTTTTACTTGACTTGATTTTTACACATTTAAATGGTATGAGTACAGATTTAAACAGATTGGTGAAAGTATTGTAATGCTGTACTAGTCTTTTCTGTCTAACACATATTTGGTGTGCTTATACTAATAAAGCTGCTCATAATGATAACCCATGATATTCTTCTGTGTGTTATTTGTTTTGGAACAAAGTCTAACAAAGCGCTCCTCACGTGCGCTCCAGTCATTCATCACTGCTGCCTCCTTCTCTGGAGCTGAGCGGGTCCACGACAGGACAGATTGGGAAGTGTTCCGATCCCGCTGGATCAGGAGGTGTGGACGAGGTGTGTGATGGGGGGTGGGGGGTGTGGGCCCGCTGCAGGTCAGTGAGGTTGGCAGGCCCAGGCAGGCGGCTCCACATGGCGCAGGGACTGAGGGACGCAGACAGATGGCACCTGGTGGGTGACAAACAATTAACAAACCAACAAGAATAGCTGGATCGGCAGTATAGCCACAAGCACAGGAGATAGCAGGAGCGGTGCATCTGCGCTCAACACTTCTCTCTTTACTTTCCCTGTCTGTGACTCGTGTTTGCTATAACAGTAGCATTTTACCCATGTGTCTTTTTCACAAAAACAGTCTCGTTGTCATGCAGCTATAGAGCGAGCTAAATAAAGCCGCGATGAGCATATGCAGCCAGCATATGTTTCTGTTTATTTCAGAGCACTTTGGAGATAAGAAGTGGGGGATCTAAATGCACTATGAATGTGTGCAGTTAATATTTGTTTAAATGTAACCTCTTATTTACAGATGAATGAAAGCACAGCTAAAGGAGCTGTTTCCTCTGGTCAGTGCGAGTGTGGCTCCAGCTCGCAGTCTCTGTGTATCTGTGTGTGAGGTGACTTATTATTCTGAACACTCTACTTTCAGAGCTTTTCTTTTGTTTGTGTTTCCTCCAGTATTCCACTTCAGATGATTTTTTTTTTTTTTTCGTTTTATTGGACATAAAACAGACATCTTACTGAAATGCTGACTCCATAAATTTGGTTTGTGCCCCTCCATAGGGGCAAACTAACTGACATTTCCACTCGGTATTATTAGAAATAGTTTGAAAATACTTATAATAATTTAGATCTGATGACAGTTATAAAGTGCACTTTTTAACTCTAACAACAAAGAAGAGATAAAATGACAATAAAGATATAGATTATTAATCTCATTTAAGATGAGAATGTGTGTATGGTGCATCAGAAACACCACTATTTGATGTTGTCTGTCAGCAGCCCCTCTTTATTTCAGATGGAGTGGGCCGACCTCCCACGGGCTCTCCGTGATGTGACACTTTGGAGATGGCGAAAAGGAGGAGGTCGTGGAAAAACATTGGCACACGCACATCGATGCGCGGTCACATATTAGCACGTTTCAAGCCAATGCGTGCACACTTCCATTTTTAGGACACCATCCCAATGCTCTTTTAACACTTCAGCATGCTTACATATCCAGAAAAGTTCTCCAACAAGACAGATGCACGAGTAAAGCATCTATACCTATTCATAGAGTCAACAATGGAGTCTGGATGTACATAATGAATGAAACACAGAATGTGACATCTCCTAGAATTCATCAACTGAATATTTGATGGGTTGGAGGTGCACCTGAGAGGGGAACATATGACCCAATCAAAAGTTAATGTGCAACACGCAATCTGTTGAAAGGATGAAGTGAGGGAAGAAAGGCGGAGGCTCAAGACAGAACTCACTTTTGAATTTAAAAGTTGTCAAACATTTATCACTGTACCAGCACCAACCTTATGCTGGGAATCTCAACTCAATAGTATTAGCATGCTCATTGTATTCATAAGGCTTCACTTACATACTGGTTTCGAACATTTACAAGTAACCACATTGAGCAGAAAAATATAATAGAATTAAAACTATGTCTTGTCAGTTTGTGTGTGCTCTGAAAAGATAACATGCTCTGAATCTGTCTGCCTTACTTCCTATAGCAACACTTGACACATGACACAAAGAAAATGTATCTTATTCAGTACAAACTGATGATATGTGAAATTGGCTTGAAATGACGACTGAACTGTTGTCACACATTTTATTGTTTTTTTTCTTTCATTCTTCTTGTATGACAATTATGGGAGCTGTATATTTGAAGTGTGCTTAAAATAAATTGTGTCAAATCTGATGGTGCTGCAGTTCACCCAACAGGGCTACTGTCTATCTTGGGGCATCCTGTTGAGGCTCAGGGCTGTGCAATCCCAGGAGTAGTTAGCCAGACCTGTTCCAGATCCATTGCTGCCATTTGTCACAGGGATGGTTCAGGACTATAGGTTCAAACAATCAAACAAGAGCATCCCATGTCCTTATGCCCTCTCAGCAAGAAGACGTCCATTCCCACAACATACGAGCTTAGGGTATGTGTTACAGTTATGATCAATTTTATATCCACCAAGTTTTCCTAGAAGACTCCAAGCTGCAGGATTATGTTAGCGAGGGATCTGCAAGTTGTGGCTACTGTGAAAACGAACTTTTTTAAACTGTGGTTATCTGATACAAGTGGTTAGTGTGTAGGTGAGGGGAGGGTTGCAGGTGTGACTACTTGGAGAGTAGTTGTTGAGTTAAAGACAAGAGCAGACAAAATTGGATTAAATTGTGTGTGGCAGTTGACTGTGGGGAGGTAATGAGGCTGCTCTCTGCTGCTAAAGGTGAAGTGAAATGGGAGCAGTGCGTGGCAGCGTCCCTGTGGCACACTGATTACTGTTTCCTAATGTGGGGCTAATGGGATGTCAGGGGGGGCAGAGCCCCGACAAGAGCCCTGTTCAGAGCGCACAGCTGAGCAGACACTAACACTAGTGCACACTAGCCCAGGGGGGCATAGATACAGGCTGGTATAGAACAAAGTGTGACAGATTTAAGGTTCCAGCATAAATAAACTTGCAGTCCATGGATTTTACTCAGATCTGTATATAATGCAATATAAGGATCCTCAAGTAATTAAGCCGCTTCCTCAGTTAGAGTCAGTTAGCATTGCATCAGTGAAATGTTGCATACTGTTACGTAGACCTTGTATATTTCATGAGACTGAGAGAGGATTGGTGTTGCAGTGGGTCATGACAATTGCAGGGATGTAGCTCCATATGATGAAACAAAAAGAGAAGCATAGGTGGCCCCAGGGTGCTGTGTGGATGATGGGCTCCTCTGACTGTACATATGCAGCCAGCATTGGGGTGCTGTGGTGGCTGGAGACCCCACTGTTTTACAGCATTACTCATGTCAAAACAACTTTACACACAGCACAACTCTATAACTCATGATTAAGGGAAATCTTAAAAATACATATGTTCCCTTTAATGACAAGTTTAGGGGAACTTGACAATAATGGGAGTAGAACTGAGTTAAAGACAGGCGCAATGTCACAGATATACGAGCTGTGGCATGCATATATGGAGTGAGAATAACAGTTTAATAACACAAGTCACAGATGGGAATACATTTATGAAGTCTACTCGAGGCATACGTGTGGGCTGTGAAGGCTTTCAAACATGCTACTCAATTTTCAGTCTATTACTGTATGCATTGATGATCCAAGAACTGTAGAACCAGGCTCCAAATGAAATGAAAGAGTACCTTAACACTCTAAAGTAAATAGCTCAAACTCATTAGGAGTAAAAGTATAATGTTCGAAAGCTAAAAAAACTGTAAATGTACTGAGTAAAGAGTGAAGGGTACTACCCATCTCTGATCACTTCCAAAATTTGAGATACTGATCTACAACAAGAATACTAATGTACAAAAAACAATAAAAAGGCAGGCCCAAAAACAGAGCTCTCAAGATCACTCTTTACATAATTCAAATTCTGAAAAGGGTGTCATGTATCAAATTGACATTATCAAGGTAATCTACAGCAGTGATTTAAACTTAAAATCAGAACATTTTCACAATATGGCCAAAACAAGTAGAAGTAGAAACCTTTTATAGAAAAGCTTGAACTACAAAATCAGTGGGTATATTGGTAAGAATAACATTCAGCATAGCTCCGCTTCTCTGACTTTCCAGCTCTTTAAACTTTACCAACTCTTCAAAACTTACCGTTATGTAGTGATTAAATATCTTGAGAATATTTGGGAATTACACAATTGTGAATGTGTTTGTACAACAACCATGGTCAGCTATGCAAAGTGAAAACATTTCCTCCTGATTAGAGACATGTTTGAGGTGTAAAGGCATATAAAAACTGTCATATGCCTTTTAAACCATGATTTACTGTGAAAATGAACATTACACGTAATGTCTTTCATTCCCTACAACCATAAATACTAATGTGGCAATTACATCAATTGGTAAAAAGCTATCTGCCATATCTAATGTTATTTTATGGCTCAGTAAACTATTATGAAAATATTTGGTCTTTTGCTCCACAGTCTTTTTTTAAACAAATAAAGCTGCAGTGGTCTAGAGCTGACACACCACAGACCCACTTTACATTATGAGCAATTTCAGCTGAAATCACACTTTCTTGTTTACTGCACTCAACTGATTTCTTGATATGCTCCAAATCCTCCAATGACTTTCTTTCTCTGAACACTTTTCTTATCTCTTATATTGGTGTTTCTTATCTGTCAATAGTCAATTCTGAAACGTGCTGTTTGTACAGTGTCAGTGTTGCGTGTGTGCTGGAAAATGATGAATGGTGTGTTAGGCAGACCAGTGGGATCTGTGTGGAAGGAGATTGCACCTGTCCTCTCTGTTTTGTTTGGTTTATTGGCAGCATGCACATTCTGGATCTCACAGTTTCTCAGGTACATTTGCGTCCATGAGCGCCCTGAACAGCACTGTGATTGTCTATGTGGCTCTGGCCATTATTCATAATGGAGAGACTGGCGGGCCGGCCAGCTCAGCCATCGCTCCTGCACTATCAGAGAGCACATAAAGGAGGCAGGTGTGAGAGGAAATGAATGTAAATCCATCAGTCTTATTAGAGCTATGCTCCCACCCAAAATAAAGAGTCCCTCTCTCTCACCCATCGGCACTGTGTTGAGGCTCCACCTGCGATCTCCACAACACACACCCTCACAGTGAGAACTGTGCAGTGTGCAGGTGCATCATGGGTACACTGTCTATTAGACTCTTGCTGTGAGCACAGCCAGCAGCACCACTAACAGCTTTACCTCATCTGCCTCTGCTGCCCCCTCCAGCCTCTGGAGACAAGACTCACTTATTTGAAACATGGCAAAATGTCATTCAATAAAATGGATTTTGCATTACCTAGTATGACACTGTCACCTAGGCTTTACATTGGAATTTGTGTTAATTATATAAAAAAATAAAACAAAAGACAACAATATCAACAGTATTGGTATTTGTCTGTTTAATGAAGGAATATTCTGCTACAAACATGACTTCTCAGAGGAAGTGTGAGGTGTAAAATGTAGTGAAAGAGTGAATGAAGAGAGGAGATCTAGTTTCTGAAAGGGTCTCAGGACCTCTCTCCACAGCATTGTGCTTTTGTCTTTCTCGCTGGCATACAGACATATGCATTACATAAGTAAATTAACACTATTCTCTATGTTTTTGTCAATGCACTTAGAAATCCTGTTGTATTTATGTGGGCTCCCATCTCTGTCCAAACCTTAAGCCTCACTTTCTGACTGTAATAGCTTTCATTTGAGCCACCAGTTACAGCTGCCATGCTGTTTGTTCTATCCTCATGCTAAAAGACTGATGCAATGTGTCCAATTTAAAAATCTCAGATCAAATCAATCCAAACTTTTGAATGACTGACCATCATCATCTGATTCACACATTATCTGTCCAAGAGATGGTGCATATTTATTTCCAGAAAGTGTTTACATCAAGTTTGTCCTGTTTTTAACTTTGTTTGAAAAAAAGTGTCTTGGCGGACACACAGCACACACTGGTGGCTGCAGGGAGCCAAAAGCACTTTATTTCTGTTTGGAAGCCTGTGTTTGGCAGCGACTGTGGGCTGTGGTGCTTGGCTTCGCTCCTCTGACATCTTCTCCTTTTGAGTGTGTACATATGCATTTAAATATGTTTAAAATTACTCTGTGTCTTTCCCTCTTCAAACTACTGCGGTTATATTTTGTTTATCATAGAAATATACAGAATACAGTTCATGCATTTCCAGAAAGCAAAACTATGATATTCCAGTGATTGCCTATTTCTACATTGTGATTGTATGGACATTGTTGTCATGGTACACACTTTCTGAAGTGAGGCTTCCATTTGTTATATGCGGTTATGGTTAGACTTAAACATGCACTATACAATACACATAATCAGTCAATAATCAGTCAATAATGGGCTATGGGACATATGACGGAACAACACATTGACTAAAAAATAGCACTTACACATACATATACATATTTGTATGAATTTCTTTATTTGTATAATACATTGCAGTCTGGTATTAGGCCTATTTAAAATTTCATTGTGCTCTTTATTTTTTCACAAAGCTCTGGGAGCTGGGAGTTGTGGTTCCCTTCATGTATCTAGTTGATGATATATGCATGAGGTGGTAAGGACGAGAGGTGGACAGACACATGTCTCTGTGTGCACCTATAAGGTATTTGCCCTCATCAGCCCCATCCTCTGTGGGCCATGAAGCCTTTAGCTCAAATGTGCTGGAAAGGAGCAGTAGAGGCCTGCAGAGACTAGGGCACTCTGGGTGCTCCAGAGCAGCGCAATGCTCTGGGACCAGCACGGACTGGCACTGGATTCTTGGTGGCCTTCATGAGCCTCTCATCACAGATGGCAGATATGCTGTCATCATAAAAACATGTTGTTGTTTTTTAACTTTAGATGCCCCTCTATCCAGTTATACCCTGGAAGTGTTTTACAGTTGTGGACTTAAGTGGATAAAAGATATAGAGCATACTTGTAAATGACAATGAGCCAATCAGCTGTCTGCAAAAAAAGAGCTGTTTCCCACTGTTGCAGCAGCCAAATAAAGCTAACTAGCTCCCCCTTCTGTCGAACCACAGACTCCTATAAAGTCCTTTCATTAAAACTATAGTTCATTTGTTTTGTATAATTATGCTGTACCATATATATATATATATATATATATATATATATATATATATATATATATATATATATATATATATATATATATATATATATATATATATATATATATATATATATATATATATATATATATATATATATATATATATATATATATATAGTGATTTGTTGTATATGTAGAAATGATTTGTCTCAACCACCACTCAGCATATATGCTGTATCCAGTGGGCAACCCGAGGTCATCTGGGGGTTGGGTCTTGTGTTAAGAGAAGTGCCTCTGATCAAACCAAGAGTGAAAGCATTCCCAAAATCAGACACAATATTCCATTCAAGACTCCCCCTTCTGTACCTGTCCCATAGCAGTGAGCACAGCCGCTGTGGTGTGATGTGCCGGAGGTCAGATGAGAGGGGGAGGGGCTGGGCACTCAGGTGACCACTGATGATTAGGGTTCCAGCTGCCTGGGCCAGATTGTGAGCTGTACCAGGCGAGATGTGGTGCCCTGAGAGGAGAGGCGCATCTGTCTGTCCCTCCCCACAGACAGCTCCACCAGCCGGCCAACTCCAACCAACTGCTAACAAGGTCACCAACTCTTCTTTGACTGGCTCACTCCATGTGGCCAGGACTGTGCACCACAATATGACAGTGAATATCTTAGAGCTTTCTCAGTTAAAATGATCGTCATGCCTATGTTATTGTACAATAGTTTTGAGTTGTTAGGAGGATGTGGGTACAACAGAATCACCAGGAGAGGGACAGCTCCTCCGGAAGGCATAGTTAAACTTTAATTCAAACAGCTTGTTCAACAGTTAGATCTCTGTGACATCAACTACTCCCCCAATATCCTTCCACCCTAAAATAGTTTCTTTCACACAGCTCAGGGTTGTGTGTCATACTGTATAGAATTTTCAGCCTATAAGTTGGACCAATGCATAAAAAACATTCCACTCAAAATGTTATAGACAAATGATGATAGACAAAATGACAAGCCGTCACCAGAGAAGAAAGTAACCATGATCTAAATCTATATAAATATGCACACAGTACTATTACAAAGAGCCTTGTTGTACATAATCAGGTCTGAGGGTGAGGGTTTTAAGTTATTGTTTTGTGTGTAAGGTCCACATTCTTTGCTCCTAGTTAATGGGAAATACTACAAGCACAACTGAACCTGGGTTGCCACTATCTTCTTAGTCTGCATATAGAGACCTCAAGCATTTAGCTCATTCTCAATATAGACAGGCCTCATGTGAAAGCTCAGAACCTCCAGAATTTACTCTCTGAGTTGCAGAGGCTACACTAGTACTGATTAATGATGGGCTGCAGGTGCTGGGGTTTAGGTAGAGACGACTCAGATCAGAGAGAGTCTAGGTTTTAACCACCTGGATTTTGACACTGAAACTGGCAACCCAAAGGTAGGACTGATGTAAGGCTCATTCTGCTCTCTGATTACTAACTAAACTAAAGCACCAAATGAAAACATGAACAACTTAACCATCATGTCCAATGTTTTTGTCATTAAGAATAAATCAACATTACATTCTTTATCTGTAATTATTATTATCATGATTTGATTTGAATCTCGTGGACAGATTATGTTGATGAGATTTGGAATAAAAATGTGACATTCTACACGACATTGAAATACTTTTTAAATTGTTTTAGAAAGGGTTAATTTAAGTTTTTTTTTTTTTTTGTTTTTTTAGATGAACTGTCCTGACCTGTCAAAAACATTGCCATGCTATTAGAAGTATAATCTTCCAACCATGTCCATACTTTGTGCTGGAGACCATGAGAGCTGGACCAGCTTGCATTATTTACATTAAATGTAAGTCATTTTAAACTACCAGTGGCTCTTTATTGGTTTCAGAATGTGAATATGTAATTAAAATCTTAATGGAATGATTAAATTGGTGTTTTTAACACTTTAACAAATGTTTAAGTGTTAAAAAAAACAAACTGGCAACATCCAGCATGTATATAGAGCAGCACAGTGCTGTGAGTGCATGTATTTTATTGAGTTAATCTAACTGAAGCCCTGCTGTGCATGAGTCAGAGATGAGCAGGGCACTGCAGATCTAAACAGGTGTGACACAACTTTCTGCCTGAGCCCAAGCACACAGCCGTGGTCCAGGGCACAGCACCTGGGCCATTGTTGGAGCACAAAATGCCTTTTAAGTGCAAATTTCTCTTGGTCCTAAAGGAGACCTGGCCTCTGCACTTGTCTCACTCATTTCAACCAACTCATTTGCATAATGGGCAGAATGAAACGAGGCCAAGACAAAAAGAAGAAAGCACATAGTGATAGCACTGTTGTTGTACATCTGCCAACAACAAAGCCTGATCTTGAGGCGCATTTGAGCACTTTTAATAAAGATCAGAGCCTCTATTAAACTGGCTCAGTAAAGCCGTCTGAATGGGCAGCTAGTCCGACAATTAGTGAGCATGTAGCGGCTATCGCTGTGACGGCTTGGTGACATTAGTGAAGATCTCGGGTTTGATTACCAAAAGGGGGGGGCCTCCAGATCTGTAGTCCTGAACAAGATCCTGGTTTATGATATGAAGATGGGTCATCAAATTGTAGTGTGGTAGCCAACTGCTCTGCACGGCAGAGGTTGGTTAAAGTATGGATCAAATATAAACTAACCTAGAGTGTGAAAACAATCCATGTTCCCGCTCTCTTCTTGAGCTTACTCAAAAGCCTGTGCTTCTAGTTCCCACTTTATATCTTGTGGGCATTCGGTCTGTCTCCTCTGCACCTGCCATCTCCTCTGCACCTGCCATCTCCTCTGCACCTACAGTTTTCTTTAGATCAGCCGGCTCCTCTGCCCCTATAGTGGGCCTGTCATCTCCTTGGGACCTGTCATCTCCTCTGCACCTCCTTTTTCCTCTGGACGTGCCATCTCTTTATGTCATGACCATAATCTTGTTCAAAAGTGGTAACTCTAGTATGATTTTTTTTGTCTGGCACTGTGCTGGCTGCCTACTCGCACAGAGGCATGTACTCACACACATAGAAATGCATACGGATAAAAGGATTCCTATGGAGAGCAAAACCACTAAAGCTCCGTTCAGAGGTTGATTTTTTTCCCTTCCCACTGGCAGGCAGTGTTCGAACAGTTGTAGGTTAAAGTGATATTTCCAAGAAGCTCCTGCTCACTTTATACAAGGTTTCTTTTTGGAGCTGCCACTTGGGCGCTAAGGTATTTACTTTGGTTTAATCTTAGGAGCTGGGTAAGGCCGGGTACACGTTTACATGACTGTGCCATGGACACATACACACAGAAACTAAAGCCGGGTGCCTTGTTCTGTGCAGAGGTAGATTATCTGTGAATTCACAGAGAGATTTCTCGGGGGATGTTTTGGCACAGAGTAATAAAACTCAGAGAGTGTTGCGTTTGCCAAGCTGAGACATCTGGTCACCTTATCACAGATAAGTGGGGGTTTGTCATGGCATCTGCTAGAATGAATCCATTTTGCAAACACAGTTATCCTAATCTCCTAAATATGCCACAACAGTGGAAATCTATAGATACTGTATGAGATGACCTGTCTTTTCAAGCTTACAAACATCTATAATGTTGAGAAGTGGCACAGTCAGAAGGAGTTAAGGCACCAGTCTACACCTGCCCCTGTGCACCAACCCACTCTGCCACACTCCTCACATCCCACATGAATATTTATGTGGGCGGATTTGTCTTTTGTTGCCTGCCTAGTCAGCAGTCACAGAACACATGGTGAGTTTTGGCAGGGGCCGGCTGAGGTAGAAGGGCCGCGGACGGAGGCAGGAGGAACCAGGACCTGTGAGGCTGACTGACATTTCCATCTGTGGCAGGGGCGCAGTAATTATCGGGGAGCGCAGCGCCCGCAGCAGCGCACCATCTGCTCCAGGAGACGGCTCAATGAGGTATGAGCACGCGCCGCTCTCCACCGGGCCACTGCCTGCCTCTGACATGAGGGCTCGCATCTGCTCTGAGGAGCGGCCTGCCCAACACAAGCTACACCCCTACCCATAACCCCCACCCAACAGCACCACTGCCAAGGAGCACTCCACTAGCTTCTTACTCAGAAGCTCAACACTCCTCTGATCTGCCCAAGGACATCTCATTTCAGGCACTGGTGTGGCTCTAGTACCCAGCGTAGTGCCAGCATCATGCCCCCCATACTCTTATACCTCCAAGGGGTCTGTACCAGGATGGGGTCTCCTTTCTAAATTATGATGCACAGAAACACTTTAAATAAAATAAAATACAAAAATATTCACTTGTCATCAAAAAGCTCCATATCTTTTCCAAATATTCTGGCACATTTCTGTACTCACTCAGTACTCTCCTTACTGGTGTGTGTGCGTGGGTATGCAGTTATGTATGTGAGAGGATGGACAGGGTTCATGTGACTGTTTGGATAGACTGGTAGAATTGAAAATGCAGCATGGGCCTGTGATGTGGCAGTAACATGCTTGCCTTTCATCCCATCCCTCTACTTTTCTCTGCACATGTATACAACGTAATCTATCAGATCTGCTGTGGAAGGGGCAACAACCACCCCTGCAAAACGATGATTCTCAAGTCTAAGCCCCACTTGTGAAGAACTTTGAGGTGCACGTAGCTTAAGACTGTACACAAATAATACCGCCAAAGTACATGCTTACAGTGTAGCTGCAGCTGTCAATTACCTACAAAATATCTCTCTGTGATAAGGACGATTTGAATTTGAACCTCTCTGCACTTGGAGAGGCTTTTTCAGACGTCGTAGCACTTATGAGAAATTTGTGACAGCATCAACAGCTCCTATTCCCCATTCAAGAGCATTAACTCTGTGCCATGTGTCTAACAAACGGAGGCCATTCTGTAGCCGTAATGACAAGGCTGCTCTGCTCCTCTCCGCTCCCCCGCGCTCTTTTCAAATTGCTCTCTAAATGAAGTACAGCTGTGTGGACCAGGTGCTGTCACCCCCTTTCAGAAAGAACAGGAAATTATGAAATCCCCAAATCCTGCTCCAATGGTGGGCAGGAGGGAGGTTTGAGAGCGAAGGCCTGGTCCATGGGTCTACAGCTTCAATCAAGCCTACGTTTCAGATACAGACCTGCACTTGGCACATTCAGAGGCACCTTTGGCTCTTAGTATAACATTTAGAGATGGATATTTTGGTAAAATAAATTATAAGCACAGCTATGTGCTTTGGTTTGTTACACCCGCTGCATTTTTCATGGAAGGTCTGAGCTACACTATGACCTCCATGGGGCCTCTCACAAATTGAGGAATTTAAAATATTTAAAATAATTGTTTTGTTAATGAGGACATAACGCCAGTCTTATTTTTTTCATTATTAAAAGTGACATATTATGATTAATAATATGCTTTATTGATTTAAAATGGCTTAATTATTAATAAAAATGGGTCACTTGACCAGGCCCGGGTGCAGACCAAATGGACTTAGCTTGCATTTGAGTTTCAAAGGAGTGCAGACATAATAGGCTTCCATTAAGTGGCATTATTTTAGGCACCTGAAATGAGGGTGCAAACATTGCCCATTTTTGCAACCCTGTAGACCCGGGCCTACACTTGACTGGCTAATAAAAAAGTGCAGAACTCTTCATACTGACATTGTACCATAGTTTTATTGTAGAAAAAGCTATGTGACATTTTTTTCTTAAATAACACTGGGTTACAAAAATTTTTTTTTTGGAAGTTGTCTATGTTTTTTCAACTGAATGAGGACCATTTTGCACTGCTGAATCCAAAAATGATATCCATTTTTCTCAGTCAGGTCAGGTTTTTATGCTAATTTGATTTTGAAAAATCCAATTTTCTGACTAAATTGATTACAATTTTGTGACATTATCAGTTGATTTTCTTTAATATTTCTCATCCAAAAAATGTTTTAGGAGATAAAAAAAATAGTTTTCTAACAGAATGTATTAAGTAAATGTTACGCTATGTTAATTGATAAAGGTAAGTACATGTAAATTGGAACGTTATGTTATCATTGTGCAAAATTCAGGAAATGAACTTCTGTTTTTATGAACCCCTTGAATGCTCAGGAGCAGGGATGTCTCTCTTCAGAGTCCAACATTAATCAGCCATCATGACTGCATCCCAGCGTCCCTGATACCTGGTCTCCGTCTCTTTTATGTCCTGATGGAATCTCTCCACCTGCTCATCACTCAGTGATCCCAGATTCTCAGGAAACCTGAACATTTAGCTCCTTTTGGGAAAAAGGATGTGGAGCATCATCATTAAAACCACACTGGAGGAATCTTTGTCACTGATGTCAGGAACTTCTACAAAGACAGGTACTGGAATTTCATCACAGTGAGCTATAGGACGACGTGCTGATTCATGGTCAGGATACTTGAGGCTGCTTCGGTTCTTTCTGTTGATCCCAGTCACATCAATAGCCCAGAAGTAGCTATTGATGTCGGCTCCCTCCAAACCATGGGAATTCCAAACTTCAGGCAACTCTTCTTGCCTTTAGTCCACTGACGCAGATACTCGGTGCATGACTTGCATGCCATGTGTGGCGCCCAAGCTTCATCTTGATCACCAAGTTTAATACCAAAATAAGTATGGTAAGCACGCTTTATGAAACTTGTGACTTGATTTCTGTTAGGAACATTGGTGTATTCACCGCAGATGTAGCAGAATATGTCAGGCTTATTTTTGCAAGATCTTCTAGTCGAAGCCATTTCATTCACTTGAAATATAAAAAAAAACAATTAGTCATAAGTTGGCACATGCAAAATCTTCAGAATTTGTTTATAGCGAGAAATATAACAGAATTTTGCATCATATGACGTGAAAATACTCATACATGTAAACAAAATCGTCCAAAAACAAATATGTAGCTTAGTTCAGAACGTTGACCTGATTGAGCAAAACCAATGTGATTTTTGGATTCAGCACATCAAAATTATCCTAAATCAGCTAAAAAATCTTAGACAATAAATTTAGTGTTGACCAGTGATAAGCAAGCACAGACAAGTGGGTGGAGAAAGGGGGTAGGTGAAAATTGACATTTTAAGAATACTCAAGCCAATATGGATGAAGTAAGTTTCTGGTGAGGGAACACAATTAAAAGCTCCTAAAAGTATGTCCTAAAATATAACCTACTTTTATTTCACATTATGTGGTTTCCCTTTAAATGATGTCAGATGAGACTGCATGTCCAGAGGCAGAAATTCTGTGTAGGCAATGTACAAAGAAAGGCCCTGAAACTCTTCAAAATTATCAAGGGCCCAAGGACTCCGTCAAACTGGTTAAGTTTGTGGATGACACCACCCTCATCGGGCTCATCTCGGATGAGTCTGCCTACAGGAGCGAGGTGGACCAGCTGGTGTCCTGGTGCAGCAGCAACAACCTGGAGCTCAACACCCAGAAGACAGTGGAGATGATCGTGGACTTCAGGAAAGGCACAGCCCCCTGCCTCTCCTCACCCTGACGGACTCCCCCTTCATCACTGTGGACTCCTTTCGCTTCCCGGGCACCTGCATCACTCAGGACCTCAAGTGGGAGCCGACCATCAGCTCCCTCATCAAGAAAGCCCAGCACAGGATGTTCTTCCTGCGGCAACTGAGGAAAGGCAAGCTGCCGGTCCAGATGATGGTGCAGTTCTACATGGCCATCATTGAGTCCATCCTCACCTCCTCCATCACTGCTGCTGAGGCCACTGCCAGGGACAGAGACTGCGGCACATTGTGCGCTCTGCTGAGAAGGTGATTGGCTGCAGCCTTCCATCTCTACAGGACCTGTACATCTCCAGGACTCGGGGGCGAGCAGGCCGTATAGCAGCTGACACTTCTCACCCTGGACATGGATTATTTGAGCCACTTCCCTCTGGCAGGAGGCTATGGTCCATTGGGATCAGAACCTCTCGTCATACGAACAGTTTCTTCCCCTCTGCCGTTTGTCTCATGAACACTATCTATACACTATAATATCTGCACAAAACTGGTCACCGGTCACTTTAATAAGCAATGTTGATGCTGCTGTTGCATATATTTTCTACCTGTAGGTATTTTATTTTTAAGCATATCTTTTATAACTTTGTGCATGCACTTATTTGTATTTGTATTTATTCAGTGTGTTTTTTGTTGCACTTTATCACCGCAGCAAGTTCCTAATTTGTGAACTGTCTTCACAGACGATGGCAATAAAAGTCTTCTGATTCTAATTCTGATTCTGAACTGAAATCAATGCTCCCACACAGATGGATATCAAAACCATCATTCAACTTAAGTATCCTCTCAAGCTTCTCATATCATTCAGAGTGCATGTCGCTTTGCCCTCACCAGCCTCACCTCAAGTGTTTAGTGCAAAAGTCTGCTCTGTTTTATCATTTGTGATTCTTCCCAACATGTGTTTGCATAAAAGAAGAGTTTTTTCTAGGCTAGCTCTCTCTATTCAACACATTAAACATATAAACATAGCCTGTCTGTGTCCCCAGAAACAAGAGAAACACGTTCAAATCAAATATTATTAATGACAATTGTAATGTTGATTTATTCTTAACTACAAAAATATTGGACTTGATGGCCATGTTCCTTATGTTATAATTTTGTGTTGGAAAGCACAATGAGCCTGACAGTGTTCATTCAGGTTGCCAGTTTCAACAAAATCCAGTTGGTTTAAACCTAAAACAACTCTCTCTGATCTGAATTCTCACTATCTAAACCCCCCACACCAATCATTAATCAGTGCTAGTGCAGCCTCTGCAGTGAATTCTGGTGGTTCTGAGCTCTCACATGAGGCATGGCCTGTCCGTACAAGGCAGTTTCAGTCATGATTATATCACCTTTTAGAAACCTTTAGTACCTTTAAATAACAGTTAGATTCATGCTGAGATGCATGATTGAAAGACAACATTGACATGTCTCACACACACACACACACCCCCACACACACACACCCCAATACACACACAGAAAACATTACACATTCTTCACTATTCTCACCACAGGGTGTGCGCAGGGGCCCATTGTAGGTTCGGACAGAGCAGAAATGACTGCAGTGTTTCAGGTTGGCTTGTGTGTTCTAGAGAGACCCAAGAGCTGAAGGAGACTGTCCATGTGCAGCTGCCGAG
Source organism: Periophthalmus magnuspinnatus (assembly GCF_009829125.3). Lineage (NCBI taxonomy): Eukaryota > Metazoa > Chordata > Actinopteri > Gobiiformes > Gobiidae > Periophthalmus > Periophthalmus magnuspinnatus. The sequence continues at coordinate 15,174,955 of NC_047147.1, read as the reverse complement.
GTCTCCATAAAGCCCCATATCCATAATAGACAAAGCACTCATCAAGCACTGCTTCATCTGGCCTCCCAGATGCCCTATCACCAGGGGCCAATCCCATCCACGACAGAGCCGCACCAGCCAGATGTGAGCTGGCAACATGGCCCTGGGGTCAACACATGGCAAAGGTAGACCCCATAAATGAATTATACTCTGATTATCATAAATGAGGCATCTCAGCATGCGTGGTAGTGAAGGAGATGGAAGTCACAGGGCACACTGATGGGTCAGTGTTGTGTACCACAGGGCTGCCACTAGCATTTATCTCATTTTAAATGTAACATTTTAGTAACACACAAAATTGACTCAAACACTAATGTCAATGAATTTGAAAGTTACTGCAGACAAACCCTTGACAGGACTCAGTTATGAAGAAGGAAACTGATAGTTGTTATGCAGTGTCTGATTCCTTGCCATATGCCCTGTATTAGTAGAATTCCACAGCGTTCTAGGTCGCTCGCTCAAACATATTCTGTTTTGTCATATGCCAAAAGGACCTTTCCCCATCTCCTCGGCTCCACACGTGTGTGCGTGTGCTAACTGGCTGTCCTGGCTCCAGTCTGCCCCTTTTCAAAGTGCCATGCCAACTTCAGAGGACCCAGGTGTATGACTGCATTATCAATTCCACTAACAAGCGTGCTTACTGCGATCACAGGGCGCGCCGTGGCTCGTCTGAGCCAAGGCTGACCTGAATTGGAGACAGGCAGCCCCCTGCTGATAGAAGCACCCTCTGATGGGCAGTCCCTATCCCACACTTGGCCAACGCTCCGCCTGCAGGAGGAGGCAGCTCTTTGAAATGCTGCGGATCCATAAAGAATTGAGAAGCAGAACAGAATCAAAGGCTGAAGGATGAACCAATATTCAGTCAAGATGCAGCGTAAACAAATGCCTCACACAGGAGCATGGGGCCTTCTGTCCAGTTCCAGGTGACTAGCTGCTCAGTATTGCCTTTATATGAATGAGACAAGAGAAGGGTATCATTCCAGTGGCTAGTCTAATTCTTTCAAAATGAGAGAATAGATTCTACCTTCTTTCTTGCCCTTTTGGGAAAAAAAAGACTGAGCACTTCTTATTGAGCTGAGCACACAAGCGGTGATTGATTTCTGTAAAGCCATTTTTAAACCTCAACAACAAGTCAAAGCACCAACAATATGTCACCACTCACTATGTCAAGGGCTATATATGGGGAAGTAGCAACTTTGTGACGGGGGGGCCTTTTTGTGTGGAGTTTTTGTCTTCTGAGAAGCTGTGTGCAGTCTGCACATTGTACTATGTTAGACTAATGTGCCCATTGGACTGACACTTGATGGCTGTAACAGAGGACCCCCAGCTGGGCACCAGTGTTACCCCAGCTCAGCTCACTCGAGGCCATGGTGTCATGGGGGCGCTACACAATTAACCACACTGACCATGATTCCAGGTAAAGCAAAGTTAACAGGGGTAATAGCTATGCCCTTATGTAGGCATCTTTGGCCATTTACATGGGCCAAAACAGTAACAAATCCCATCAGATATTAAGCATCAGAGTCTTCAGCATTCATCTACTATGCCATACCAAGGAAGCTCTTCAGTAAGTGTAGATTAGATAGCAGTATGATGGATTGATAATGCGTACATATCTTGTCAGTGCCACAGCTTGTTAGGGTGAAGTTTGCGTGTGGTGAGTGGGGGGCAGACTGGCACTGTGTTCGTCCACCTGTCTCAGTCTGCCAAGGCTTCCAGGGCTGCACTCAAATCTGTTGGCCAGATGGGGGCCGGCTTTTTACATGTCACTAGAGGGACGCCCAGGCAGCACAGTCCACAGCCCACAATGCAGTGCGTTTGAGCTGTGCGGAAAGGGGAGTGCAGTCCTGGCGGTCTGTGCACACCTTCTGCCACACTGCTCCACACCAACTCGGCATCTTTTATTTATTGTCTGAAAGAAGGCCGGACCCTGACGGCAGCACGCGCTCACAAATGGGCCTCCTTCTGTTACTGAAAAGTCGGCAATTATGGAGCGAGAGGGGAGGGACAGTTGGGATTTGCATATGTCGTTGAGAGAAGAAACTACATCTCCCACAAGGCCCGGCAGTGGAAATGAACCAGCTGTCTATGGTTTGTAGATCAGAACCCATCCTCTTGATTACGAAATCACAGAATAATAAGGAGCAGAAAGTTGCGGGCTTGTGTTTGTTCCTGCTCTGTTGTTCCCTGGAACAGAAGTTATTTTGCTCGTGCTGCCTCTGAGCGCTTCGCCATGTGCCAATGTTTGGTGCACTGTGCTTCTGCTTGGAAGAATGTGACGGCTGCAGCCCTGGCCTTCCAAAGCTGTCATGTGAACTCCCACCTTTTGTTTCATTTACATTCAGAGGCACAGCCCTTCCATCCCCCGCTCCCTGTGACTGCCCCAAACCCTTTCACACCAACTGGCTTCATCAAAAATGCACAGTTCAAACTAATTATTGACATTTGGCCATTTGTGGAACTTTCCCTCTATCCAAGCTTGCCATCTTTGAAGTGTGGCCTTCTGACTGAGAAGGATCTACACTCAACAGTTCGCATAGCTTTGCTTTTGGACTAATTGTAGGACAATGTGCTGGCAGTAATATGCACAAACATGTCGGCAGGACCATGTCTGCATGCATCTGCAACTGTCCAAGCTTTGAAAATTGCCATTTCAGCTTACTTGCTTATAGTGCCCAAGATTTAAATGCAATACCTTTTAAAAAAAAAAGTTAGAATGTAGCTACATCGTTGTTAATTTGAGTGCAATGCCATAAGCAGCAGTTCTTGAACTTCATAAAGTTGTGGTGTTGTTTGTGTGGGTGTTGTAAGAGGCATCTGTCTCACTGGTTAAAAATACCTCTGCATCTGAAGGCTAACATCTGCACAGACTAAAATAAAGAAGTCATGTGATCCCAGTGTCACATGAAAGCTTCATTATCTATGAAGAGGTAGATTTGAGAGAGAAGCTGACTGTGGTCAGAGCTGCTACAGCTGCTCACGGACATAAAAAGTATTCCTTATTCATGCTGTGTCAAACACATACATGGAGTAGTTTCATGCCTGCATCTTTCAATAATCCTGTACATCTCAAAAGCTTAGATGCTTTGTAAGAGCAGCCATTGTACAAAAAACAACCAAAATAATTTTCTGCCTTTGTTCAGCTCAAATGAAAAATATGAAAACAAATTCAAAATGCAGCATGCTCAATACTGAAAGATTATAGCCCACAGCTAACATAAAAATAAAACATTAATGTATGTAACTCAACAAGTTCAATTAGCTGTTTAAATGAGACTCACCAATGACAAAATGGTGCTGCAAAATAGTGAGGGTTTCAAAGCAAGTATCTGAAAGTCTATTTTTATTTGGCGCAAGAACAACATTCCCAAGTCTAAAATGAAGCTACCGCTAAGTAGTAACCATGCACAAGGGTCTGCTCCTACCATGTAATGTAGACACAAAATTAAAAAAAGACAGAAGGAGGGAAAATAAATTGCAGAGATACAAAACTAATATGCTATTACATGTTACTTACCTCAACAAGTCAACTTGTATAATGAAGCCCCTCTATTTATTTACACATTAACCAGACACATTGTGGTCATTTTTGCGACCCTGCACCTGTGATACTTACTATGGCACTTACACACCTCGTGTTAGTAAGTTCACTGCTAATCAGCAGCCATTGCTTTTAACTTGCACCAACGTCCTTAAGTTAATGCATCTGGTTTAACGTTGCACTATGTAACTTTCAGGTGGAGGGTACCAACTGCTTATCTCCATGTAGATTTTATTGCTTTGTTTGCTGTGTTCCACAGTATGGCACTAAATTTGGCTATGCCCGTGGAGACAAGCAGGTTATTGGTATTCCTTTCTATGCATTATTCAGGCTTTTAACAACTACTTTGCACACCTTTTCCATCAGTACAACATGAAATGAAGTATGCACAGTGGAAATACTGGAAACCCTTACTTGTCAATAAATGTCAACATTAAAATCTCAAGAATGAGGCCCTGGAACTGAACATATTTTCAAGCTGCTAATAACAATGGCAGCAAGCAATTTGACTATGTAATTCATTGTAAACGTGCATGACATTCATAGAATAGAAGAAGGGGTGCTATGACACACACACAGCTGTACTAACTGGCACATGGTTGGACCAGGGACGTGCACAGATAGAGCCCAGGTGATGCTTAAGCACCTGCCCCTTTGCCCTAAGTGCCCTCCTGGTCAACATATAATTTTAGGTTTAATATTTGGCCCATGAAGACAGCAGATGAGTAACGTGTGTTTTAAAAAATCAACAATAAGCTATTATCTAAAGATTTCCCTGGCGCTCCGCTCTCGCTCCTGCCTCATGTGCGTCTGCATGTTGCAGTCTACAGACTCCTCTTGTGTGCTTTAGGTGCACAAAACGCCAAATCAAAGACCGTAGGAACAATTTAGAGTCCATGACGATATTTTACGCCACCTAAGCTTTTAGCCAGTGTTTATTTTTTGATAATCCGCCTCATATTTGCGATGTTATGAGCAAAACAGCGGATGCCATAGCACGTCTATAGATTCAATAGTGCGAGTGTATCGCGGCGATGCCCAGCCCATTTCTTGGAAAAGATTAGTCGAATTCTCATAAATGAAATGGACAAAAGTTTTAAGGCTGATGCCCACACAGTCCAGTGTGAGGCTGCAACTCACAGACAGGGGGCGCTCAGTGCGATGGAGCAGGGGCGGAGCCAGGGAGGAAGCGGAGGACAGGGGCTCCACAGAGAACCACTGACAAAGTCACAGATGATCAGTATTTATAAAATGGAATTAATAACAAGTATGGCATAAAAGTAGGCCAGTTGACTGAACTGAACTGAACAATTGACTGTTTTGAATCTTGGAGAGTAGTCCCTATATCTCATTGTTCTGTATCTGTACCAGATTACAGTAAATTACTTTTATTTTATTAAAAAGCTCCTCACATGATCCTTTTTTGCTCTGTCTGTTATTTTTGTATTTTTTCAGCTCATATACCTATAAGCACAAAGCTTTGCTACAACAGCTGCACTCCCAAAAATAATGTGTAAAGAAGCAAAATCATATTTGCTTACTTAAAAAAACAAAACAAAGCATGAATACGTTCATTTTAAGATATGGAAAAAACGCCCTTTTCTTGGTTAAGCACCTGCCCCTCAAAATATCTGCATATCCCTGAGTTGGGTTGGTAACTTGCCTTCCATTAAGCTACAAGAGCTTACTGTCAACAAAAACACATTTCTAAGAAATACAGTAATTTTGCTGAATTATTACCTTATTGGTTTCCATTATTACTTTGTTACAGTGAAAATTCCAAGTTAGGCAAATAACATAATGCATTAATTTATTTGGTTTGCAAATAATGCAATAATTACAAGTTATTATACTTCCATGGTACAAGTACCAAGTGAACCCTGCACAGATGCGATGGTGAGGCGTTTTGAAGCACTGTAGCTCCCCCTTGTGGCAAACTATCTGCAAAATTCTCACTATTCTTGAGGTTATCGCTGAAGACGAGTCACACAGTGACTTTGAGTTGGTTGCTGTGCAACAGTATACTCTTCTTTACTAGAGAAATCTGTAAACAATGTGGAAAAAATAGCATTTCTTTTTAACATCAAAATAACCTGGCCAACCTTCAAATACAGCCTCAGATTACAATGAATGGGACAAAAAACACAGATGTTTAAACAGGTTGGATGTTTATAATGAACAAAACTGCCATTTTACAAACGGGTATACAACCAACAGATTTCATAGAGACAGAGTGAGACAGGCTCAGAGGGGGGCAGAGAGTGCAGGAGAGGAGTTGTGCTGCAGCCCTTGGGAGTGTCCGAGCGCTGTGCCACGGTTGGCCCTGCTGTAGGAGAAGGTTGCATATCAGAAGATTCTGCATCACGTGGCAGTATAAGCAATGTTTACGACCAATCCCTGTACATTGTTCCAACCTCTTCCGTGTGTCATACAGTAAACATGTTAGATAATTTGTCTCTAAACAAAACACCTCACATATTCAGAAATTACCTAAAAGCATACACGGCAAGCCTCATGGAGCTATGGCCTAGGAGGCATGTTGACCTAACCAGAGGCTTCACTGTATAACTGCCTGGAGTCAGACGAACCAATGATGGAAATATGTGTAGGTGTGGCTTGAGGGGCTGAGGATTTGGCTTTGCCTTTGTGTATCAGTCACAATTTGACCAAGAGCATCATGAGATAATTCACCAACCTTGCCAAAATAGAGGCAAGGCAAAATAGCATTATTTTTTAAATATTCTTGTGAAATCAGTATTCACAGAATTAGCCAGAGAACAGAAGCAGTTTGACTTTTCAACTTGTTGGCGGCTCACTGTGGCTCACACCAACTAGTAGCAATGATAAGTTTGCACCTGGAGCTAGGGCGTGCAGTAAATTATGTATCTCATGTTGTGACTGGGGAAAATGCAGACATCTTATTTGAAAACTATCACTAAATAAAACCCAAATAAAAACACCTGTAGAGTATAGCCACCATCAGTGGCATCTGAAGGACATCATTCAATCATAGGAGTATAAAGGGCTAAGGAGTGCACATGCATCCACAGGCCTTCCCTGGGAAACTTCAGACCCCACATGGAAATTGCCAGGTTTTGGCTAGTCTCTTTTTAAGGCTACTTTTTTTTCTATTTGGCTAATCCTGCCAGGTATGAACTGGGGATGTATATTCGGCTGCTCCAACGGTAATGCACTTCGTTAACACATTTCTACTGCATTCAAACAAACACAGTGCAAGCTAAAAGGACAATAGTGTAAAGAATGGTTGGTTCAAAGCTGGTTCTGTCAGGTCCAAACCAGAATGGTTTATGTTTTTATGAAGGTGTGGTTTTGTTTTGGTTTTCTTCATCATTTGCAAAAAGTTCTGGTTTAGGGGACTGAATAGGATGAAAAAACTTTCAGTCAAATTAAAACAAAATTCCCATCTGTGTGTTGGTTTTCACTTTCAGGGCAAGGACAGGAAGAACACACGGAGATGGCACTAGAAAAGATTTAAAACAGTAAAGTGAAATCTTGTCCATAAATCCAAAACAAGCTGACACTGACATGTGAAATAAAAGTACTGTGTTCCTCAAAATTCACATAATCCAGAGATGCCCAAGGGAAACAACCAGCACTCTCCAACACAGCAGAATAAAAATAATTGAAGTTTTAACCATTTAAAAGTGTTTTCACTGTCCACTGTTCTGCCAATTTAAAAATAATGACATCATCAAGGAACGTGCTGTACATGAACATGAACAAGAGCACCACCACCAGGACAAAAGTAAGACCATGTTCTGTGTGACCCCACACCCACCTGCCCATAGGGTGACTCGAATGCTACGGATGCAGTCTCGGAGCTACATCAAACTGTGGTGGTGGAGAAGAACTGTTGTTGCTTACAATAAAAGCCACAGAGTAGATGTTCTGAACAGAAATGCTGCATATAAAATATCTGCTGATGTAATCACTGGGACACACCAGGGCCTGGACATGGTCCTGTCCTGATCTCCCAAAATCACCTAAAGCCCAGCACACAGAGTCTCCAAATGAGCTCAGACAATCTTCACCTCACTCCTGAGGTCCTGCTCCTTGTGGTACAGCCCAAACAGAAGCACATGAAGCAGGTGGAAAACAAAAGGAGGGAGAAACTGCAGTGCCTGGAGTGAGCTGTCGGTGTTAGGTAGGCAGTGGGTCATCATCCCCTTTATTGCACTTGCATTTACAGCACAACACGATAGGTGTGGCCAGCAGCAGGAATGGAGAGGCTACCAGGAGCAGGAGGCCGAAGCCTGCAAAGATCCCAACCACCTGCAGAAAGAAAGTTTTATTTAAAGTACAGCCGTATTCCAGATGTTTATCTGTTTGCTAAACTCAAGGGTTACTATTTAGAAAAAAGCAAGTAACAGTAGTAAAAAAAACAAACAGAGGACTTTATCAATGGATCCCAGAAATGAGGATTCACCATGGCAACTGTAAACCAGAGAAGGCTTTCATTAAAGGGACAGGAAGTCATGTGCCTGTGGATCAGTGTGTGGAAAAGTTCTATTGGAGAAAAGAGGACATTAAACTGTGACCAGAAGAGGGCGCCATATACATATTGTCACACATGACAAAGAGGAATCTGTGATTTATTTTGAGGAAACTGGGTAGACCTGGCATTAGGGCTGCAATAAATGTATTTATTGGTTGATAACTATGTACTTTGTGTGTGCCAATCCCAGGTTCTTATTTGTAGCATGTGCTATGCTTTGCAATTCTGTAGAATTATGCACTCAGTCCTCAGGTGTTGAATTTTTTTCTTTTTTTTTTACCATCAAAAGGATCATGCATTTCTTTGATCAATTGTTCCACTTGTCAATCATGCCCATCATAAATCAGGAAGACAGGATATGGGGACATATCTTACAAGTATTGAAAAAGAGTCCAGTTGTGGCTGGCCAGGTGGGGTGAGAAGGGGAGAGAAGGGGGGGTCTGTGTGAGAGTGAAAGAGGTGTGGGTGAAACGGCTTACACATGAGATGATGGCCTTTGGATTAATATCAGACCACTCATTGTCTAGCCCAGGGGTCAGCAACCTGTAACACTCAAAGAGCCATTCGGACCGGTTTCCACGGAAAAGAAAATACTGGGAGCCGCAAATACTTTTTGACATCTAAAATGAAGATAATACTGTATATATTGCTTGTTTGTTTTTACCTTTACGCTTTGTATAAACAACTATAATATTTCCAAAATATCTGCATAAATATTTATTTTACCTGGTTAATGGAACTTCTGCTCCTGAACTTCTTCGCAAATCATGGCTGTATGAAGTCACTTTCATCTTTACGCAGAACGGTAAACGGTAGTCTATGAGGTGTGAGCGGTGTTTATTTTTAAAGTAGTTCATAGTGGAGAAGAGCAGCTCACATAGATATGTGGATTCGAAGATCGGCAGGACTCCAGACGCATATTTCTTCATGTTTATGTAGGTGTCAGGGATGACTGGTTGAAAGTCTCGATGCACTGTGTTTTGACGAGTATACTGGCTTTCGCGAGTGTGAGTGCAATTTTATTTTAATATTTCAAGATCGCAATAATCTCCCAATTTAGAACTACTATTTAAAAAAAAAAAAAAACTAACACAAATAAAATACACTTCAATTAAATTTATATTTTCCTAAGGCACACAGAGCCATAGTAAAAGTTTGAAAGAGCCACATGTGGCTCCGGAGCTGTAGGTCGCCGACACCTGGTCTAGCCTCTCTATAAATACATGCCATCATATTGAGTGGAATGTGTATTAAGTACGCAGGTAACACCAAATCTGTTATTATGGTGGCTCAGTGGCTTTATGGTTAGAACCTTTTTTGTGTGGAGTTTGCAGATTCTACCCATGTCTGGGTAGGTTTCTCCCAGGTGGGGCCAAATGCTGAAAATTCATTACTATGAGGTAAATGTAAGGCCACTGTAGAGAGGTCCTCTGAACCGTTTTTGAAAAAGTAAATATTAGTCCATATCTTTAGAATATGACTCATTCGGAGTGGTGTTGTGTCAGTCCATCATGTGCAGCTGTAAACAGGCTGTGCTCATACAAAGAGTACACAGCTGCTCTGGCTCCATTGTGCAGTAGTGGTGCACTTAATAGTGCAGTAGTGGTGCAGTTAGGGAATTGTGCATGTGCCCTCCTGCTCGTGGCTCACCTGTGTTCTGTGCCAGATGACCGAGGCCCGGGAGTGGCCCAGTTTGTTTCTACAGGGCCCTTTGTCGTAGTGGATCAGGAGGAAATCATCCTGAGAGAGAACACACAAAGTTAGGGCATCAGGACATAGATAGCTGCACTCACCTACTCTCCCGCAATAAACTACAAGCCAGTTCTTTTTATCTTTAGAAATTCTGCTGCTGTTTGACTCCACTGTATTTGTCCTGAAATAGTGCTCTGATTGGAAACTCAAGCAGCTGCTATAAGAATCCGTGCATTAGGTTACAGTTTACCTGGTAAATACTTTTAGCCTAGAACCCATTTCTCAGAATCCCATTCACACAGCACTGGTCACTTCTGATGACAGACACACCACATGCTTGTGTTAACTCTCACTTCAGTAAAAAATTATTTTAATGAATACTTTTATTATAGTGTGTCTTGTGTGAGATGAGGATAAAGACTATAGTTAATGCCCTACACAAGTCCAACTTAACAGAAGAATGAGACTCACGTCGAGGGACTCCAGGCAATACCAGCAGAATGCATGTTTGCAGTTCTTGCACATCATCTGTGCACAGCCTTCATCGCGCTCTATGTACACTTTGCATTTGGGGCAGCGCTTAATGGGTGCATCATCCTCCTCATTCTTGTATAAAGAGCTAGAGAGAGACAAAAAGTCAAAAAGAAATATTTTTGATAAGCACTCATCCCTTCAACTGTATAGTCCTGCATGTAAAAGTTTCACACTTCATTTAAAGTAGATGCTGATAATAATTGATCTTGTTGCATTTTTTCATTTTCAGTTTCACTAACTTAGACTTAAAAAAAAATCCATTGTGCATCAGTAAATTTAGTTTAAGTGATCATTAGTAACCTTGCAAAATTAGATACCATTTATCATTCTGCGATCCGTTTTGTTACAAATGCCCCCTTTAGGACACATCACTGTCTGCTGTACACTCAGGTGAGCTGGCCCTCACTGCAGTCTCGCCGAAATATGCATTGGCTTATGTTTGTCTATAAAACCATGCTAGGGCTCACACCTTCTTATCTAAGTCAGGTGCTCATACAAGAGTCTCCGTCCAGATACAACACTCGGTCCTCACAGCTCATCAAACTGAAAGTTCCTAAGTCTAGGTCTTCTCTTGGCCTCATGTCATTTCGATGCGCCGCTGCTAATAATTGGAATTTGGCTCAAAGTTCACTTAAACTGGACACCTTCATTTCTCTGTCTGCTTTTAAATGTAAACCGAAGGTAATTTTTAAAGACATGTGTAAATGTTTTACTAATGATACGAAAGGAGATTTTTAGTGACAGATGTAAATGTTTGTTTTATATTTTAATGAAATGATATGAGTCTAATTGTGTTAACTCCCCTTCCCTTGGCTGCTCTGGCATGCCCAGGCCATCATTATCAATATATATTTTGAATCCATCAATTGTAAATAAGAATTTGTTCTTAATGTTTTGCCTGGTAAAATAAAGGTAAAATAAATACATAAAATTAGCATATTTTATGTTAGAGGTGGTATGCGTCTCTACCTGTTTTCCCCTGGGAGGAAGGTGGCGATGGGCAGGCTCTCACGGCAGGCCTGTCCTGGGTGCCAGTTGGCCTTACAGGCTGAGCAGAACTCCAGAGTGCAGACAGCACACTGCACGAGCTGGGGCCGAGGAGGAGAGTCTGCCTCCTGCAGCTGGCATACGGCTTGGCACGAGGAGGAGGGGCACCATGTCCGACAGGGGTCCAAGAGCACCTCTAGAACAGCATCAACATGAGCACAAGGCTTGCCTTGCCAGTAACTAACTACACAATGCGTAGAAGCTCCACACCTCAGACCCATCTTTTTTCATTTACAGTTGAAACCAGAAGTTTATATACACTATATAAAAAGACACATGTTTTTTTCTCAGTCTGACATGAAATCAGACTAAATTGTTCCTGTTTTAGGTAAATTAGGATTACATACATTAAGATTACTATGCCTTTAAACAATTTGGGAAAACACAGATGATGATGTCATGTCTTTGGAAGCTTCTGTTTATTGACAACATTTGAGTTAATTTGAGACACACCTATGGATATATTCGAAGGCACACCTGAAACACACTGCTTCTTTGTGTAACATCATAGGAAAGTAAAAAAAAAAAAATCGGCCAAAATATAGAATTGTGGACTTGCACAAGACTGGTCCCTGGGTGTAATTTCTAGACGCCTGAAAGTGCCATGTTCATATGTTCAAATAATTATACACAAGTGTTAACACCATGGGAATATCCAGCCATCATACCACTCAGGAAGGAGACAGGTTCTGTGTCCCAGACATGCATGTGCTTTGGTCCAAAATATCCAGATCAACCCAAGAACAAAAGTAAAAGACCTTGTGAAGACGCTGGCTGAAACTGCTAAGAGTGTGTCATTATCCACCGTGAAACGAGTACTGTACCAACATGGGCTGAAAAGCCACTCTGCCAGGAACTGGCCATTACTCCAAAAGAAACATAAAAAAGACAGGTTACCGTTTGAAAATGCACACAGGAAAAAAGGCCTTAATTTTAGAGACATGTCCTGTGGTCTTCCAAGGAGGAAGCAGAGACTGAGGACTCAGAGATGGACTCATCCATCACCCTGGCTGAAGTCACTGAGGTGGTTGGCACGCTGCTCGGTGGCAAGGCTCCGGGGGTGGATGAGATCCATCCAGAGTATCTTAAATCTCTGCTGCATGATTACGCGGTCTGGGGCCTTTTGCTAAGGGCTGTCTGGTCCCTGTATGATCGGAGCAGGAGATGTGTTCGCATTACCGGCAGTAAGTCAGCCCTGTTCCCAGTGCATGTTGGACTCCACCAGGGCTGCCCTTTGTCACCTGTTCTCTTCATTGTTTTTATGGACAGAATTTTAAGGCGCCGCCAGGGACTGGAGAGGGGCCAGTTTGGGGACCACAGGATCTCATTTCTGCTGTATGCAGATGATGTTGTCCTGATAGCTTCATCGAACCAGGACCTGCAATGTGCATTGAGGCGGTTTGTAGCTGAGTGTGAAGGGGCTGGGATGAGAATCCGCTCCTCAAAATCAGAGGCCATGGTTCTCGACCGGAAAAACGTGTCTTGCCCTCTCCGGGTGGGTAGAGAGTCCCTGCCTCAAGTGGAGGAGTTCAAGTATCTCGGGGTATTATTCACGAGTAAGGGAAGGATGAAGTGTGAGATCGACAGGTGGATTGGTGCAGCGTCTGCAGTGATTCAGTCGCTGTATTGGACTGTTTAAAAAGTGGTCGAAATGAGTTTCCTTCGCAGGGTGGCTGGACGCTCCCTTAGAGATTGGGTGAGGAGCTCAGTCACATGGGAAGAGCTCGGAGTAGAGCCGCTGCTCCTCCACATCTAAAGGAACCAGCTGAGGTGGTTCAGGCATCTATTCCTGATGCCTCCTGGACACCTCCCTGGAGAGGTGTTCTGGGCACATCCCGCTGGGAGGAGGCCCCGGGGAAGACCCAGGACATGCTGGAGGGACTATGTCTTTTGGCTGGCCTGGGAACACCTCGGGATCCTCCCGAAAGAGCTGGTTGAAGTGTGTGTGGAGACGGAAGTCTGGGTCTCACTGCTGAAACTGCTGCCCCTGCGACCCAAATCCGGATAAAGCAGAAGAAAATGGATGGATAAATGTAGGACAGTCTCAACTGATTTCTCTCTAAATGAGTTTGCATTATTCCATTATTATAGTGACTGTCACACCCATGTGAGACGTCTACTGTCATCCACAGCCAACGCAGGAGCTCCATTCACTCCCAATTCACACAGCATGTGCTATGTGCTGTAACAGAGAAATTGAAAAGCCAAAGTTTTGAGAAAAATGTATTCTGCAAAATACCAGACCCTTATCATTCGCCTAAGCCAAACTTCCTGTCTGGCTTGTCTCATTTTCTTCAACTTTATGTAAACCCCCACGCAGCAGCCAGTAAAAATAGACTTCTACCACAGAGCTGAATCCACACAAGCATTGACTGAATAAACACAACTTCAATGGTTTATATTTCTTACAGAGGTCATACAACATAATTTAAAAACTAAAAGGGGTTAGGGTCAGAGGGGAGAAGAGCTCTATCCCATTATCTGATTATTGCTTACCTCTTTCAAACTGAAGCTTCTTGTATCTCTGCATCATTTCTGTGGCCACCATGCACTCAATCTGCAGAAGACCAGGACAACAAAGAATAAGCACGACAGTCAGACCACACAGAGAGAAGGCCCTTCGACCCTATGAAGCTCTGGTAAGTTTAAAGTGAAACCTGCCTCTGCATCACAGGCCCTATATGTCTGCTCTGTCTCGGGGACAGTGCTCCAGGTCTCACAAAATCTCCAAAATAACTTGAAACCACACAAACAGTAATACAAATCAGAGAACAGTACAGTAGTCTATATTCGTGGGGTTTGGTTAAAATGCTAAAATTGACTCCCATGGAAAGCATTTGAAGTTATAAAATGTGAAATATTATTGCCAAAAGCTTGTACAAAGTTTGAAAAAAATAGGTATTTAAAAATACCACAGTAGATTAGATTTATGCTAAAGAAAGCCATAACACTTGTTAGCAGCTAAAGCTACATTTTTAGCACTTATGCTAAATTTCTAGACTCCCCTGAATGTCTCTTCGTTCCCCGTTCACAACTCTTCAGCTTTTTGACCTGCAGTTTGTGGATTGTAATTAATTATTCTTTTTTCCCATTTTAATGTAAAAGGTCTTTTCCTATGTGTATTAAAGTACTTCCTATGCATATTAGAGTCTGTTCAGACCTTATTCCCCCCTGCCCACTTTTGCCGTAAATGCAACTAAACATTATATTTGGGACAAGCCGTTCTTGTTGTGCAAGCTTCACCTCGTTTTCCAGCAGGTGTCCTCGTTTGGGGCAGGCAGAGTCAGGGCAGCTAATAGCAGTCTCAAGACCTTCTTTAATCAGGAGTTCCACGTACTGCTTCAGGCACTGAGGGAAAACAATGTGTAAGAGCAGAATTACAAAGTGTCTGAGCCACTGTATCTTCTGCCACACCATCGCATTCGTTTCACTGATCTCAGAGGATTGGGCAGTCATTGTCGTTGCTATAAAACTGCATTAGTTTTTTACTTTGTTGCTCCTTTGGTGCAGGCCAAGGCTAAACAAACAACATAGTAGCTTTTTAGATTGATTAATACTACTGCTGACTGCGCTGATCACATGGGAGGATGACTTAACCTGCTAACTCGGCTTGGACTTAGACATATCATCTCAAATCACTCACAATCAGCTACTTTTGTTACTATTATATCATTTTCACTTCTAATACGTGATCATTTTTAAAAAAACAAATTTTTGGGGTGAACCTTCTGTGATCCCAGTAACTATTACTGTCCTTTGAGTCATATACTGCATGTTTGACGGAGCAGCTCACCAGTGTACAGAAGACACATTGGCACTGGGAAATGGTGGTCATCTGCTCCAAAGGGAACTCCCCAAGGCACAGCTTACAGGATACCAGGGGGTCTGCGGCCAGCTCCCAGGTGGGCCGATATCGTGCTGTCGTCATCTTCACCACTAGACACCTGCCATGGAGAAGACAGGGGAGCAAAGCATGCAATAGTAAGAATTATCATCCATGACATCCTCATTTCTTAGAAAAGACAGCATGAGTCATGGTACAGCTAATTCTTAATGTTATTAGAAACTCCAGGAGAATGAGGCTGAACATGCTCTGGCTCTGATGCACATTGTGAGAGCGTCCGGTTTGTTGGCTGGGCGTCTCTTTTGGGTTATTTTAGTGTCCCCAGCAGCACTCAGCTGTTTACAGGAAGCCCACTACAGGACCAGCAGTACTAAGAAACAGACCGAAAGAAGACCTTAAGGGAGAGCTGAAGTGGCTTCTTATAGTGGTAAGTTTGTGTGCCATCACATATCTGCACCACTGGCCCTCTGATCACAACATACACAACATTCTAGGTTGACTAAAGACAAGTCTTTTGCATTAATTAATCAACAAAAGCGGTTTAAACTGTCCAGTCACTGCCAAAACTTGTTCTTGAGCAAGACACTTCACCCATTTTGCCTATGGCGTTCATATGTAGATGTTGGGGAAAAAGCTCTAAGTTTAAACAAGCATATATTCCAAGGCACTTAACATACGTATTCCCATCTCCAGCCTGCAGTGACAGCCATAACACTAATTTAAAGAGAGGATCATTTATATGAAGCAAACAAATGGAGCAGATAGAGTGGCTTTGATAGCAGAGGTTATACTGAGGTATAAAAGAGTGGCTTTCTGTAACACAGCTGGAATGAAAGATACAAAACATTATCATCTACAGAGGAGAAATAAGCACAAAGACATCACAAAAGAGAAAATAAACAGCTAACAGATAGAGGTAAGGAACTGTAACTAGCCTCATCTTACAGCACGACAAACATGGAAAACTAAATGTCTTTTTGTGATTCACTGAGATCAGCCTTATGAGAGTATAATTCAGGTACGATTTAGATTTTGTTTATCAAGATACTTCTATTTATATTGAGATGGCGCCAGTTGTTCACATAGCAGAGCCCTGGACCTAGAGCTGTAAACAGAGCATGGAAACGCAACTTGGTTGAACGAAGCCACAATGCTGGTTCTCCTGACTGCATGGGGGTACATCCAGTGGTTGCTTTGGACCCCTAAAAGGGGGCGGTACAAATCACTTTATACAGTGGAAACGCTCAGGGTCCGCACCGTACGGCCCAATACCGGCTCTACAGACAGGCAGCAGTTAGCTTACAATGACACTTCGTATGTAGCCTTTGCGCTAGGAAGAAACATTAGGAAACAAATAGATAACATTAATAGGAACTGATAAACGAAAACTTACTTGGTCAACGATGCACAAAAGGACTACTGACAGTTCAGAGAGCAGCTACAATTGGCACTCTCAGTATTGTTTAGTGATGACCATGGTGACTGGAATTTTGAATGAAAACACATAAACACATAAATAACTAATTACACTGGCCTTTTGTACAGTAGTTGTAGACAAAGTGACGCAGGGGAGTATGTAACCAGCCCCATAACATGCTTCCATCTTTAGACACATTATTGCCAGCTCTATTCTGCCATTTCCTTCCTCCTTGAAATTCCTCAGTAAAACTAATAAGAAGGAAGTTTGAGAACAAATGTTTTACCAAAAGAAAAAGCCCTGGAAGGGCACAGGAACAGTTCAGCCATCATACACAGTCTGTTATGTTGTTATGCAATGCCGAGGAGAGGGGGGGGCTACACACAGTGGAACATTTACAGCGCAGCAGTCCTCCCACATCAACACAAGACACAAAAATAACAGCCCAAACAAACGCTGCAGAGTTTGCACCAGGCTCAGTTCATGATCTAAAGGTCACTATAAAACACTCCCTCACAAAGGCTGGATCAGCCAAAATACCATGTAGATTAAAAATAACACAACAGAATGTCTGGCTATGCAGAGTAATATTTCTGCCCTTCAGTGTAATTAATACCACTACATTAATTACACAATACATTTTGTGTGAGACTTTACCTTCATATTTAAGCAACATTTGACAATTCAATATTGTACTAATTTTCTGTGAAATTGAAAATGCTTTAGCAAAAATCCTGTCATGACTTAATACTACATAATAATAATAATAATAATAATAATAATAATAATAATTCATTAATCTTATATAGCGCTTTTCCAGACACTCAAAGTCAGTTTACAATTTTGTGCATTATTCATTCACTCAACACTCGGCGGTGGTAACTCTGCCAATCTGTGTACACTTAAGACATTTTAGAGCCAGTTCTTCTGTGGAAAACAGGAGTGTGTATGAAGTACTAGGAAATGTCAGAGCCCATAGTAAAAGAAAAGTGACAGGGCTGAGCAGGTTCAAAAGCAGAAATGGATCAACAAAAGGAGTAAGTGAGTCAGAGCAGCTGTACAAGGACATGAGTGAGTGACACGGGTATGAGCTTGTCAATTCACTTTCTTTGTGCATAAACTACTTAAAACTACAATACAAAGTTCATTAGATTTTTTTTTTTTTTTTTTTTACCAGTAGATGGCAGATACCTGTTCTCTCCTCACCTGGCCTTTGTTTGGGCTCTGTGCTCAGGCTCTGTGCTCCCTGGTCTTCTGTCAGGCTAAAGTTTATCAGACTGCAGACACGTCGATATCGTCTAGTGGTGACATGTGAGAATACAACAAGAGCGGGCTGGACAGTCTAATTACACATGGTAAATTTTAAAGTTAAAGACAAAAAAACACATTTTCCTGTTAATAACCATATTTTTATAGTCCTTTCACTACACTACAATGTTAGAGATACAAACCCAACGTTAAAATATAAATGTGATTATAGGCCACACACTGGGCATCATGGGATTCTGCGTCTCAGGACCATCAAGAAAATGTGTCACCCAAACAAACACAGATAATGTTTGTCTTCCTCACACGGGGCTACTGTCTGTCTTCCTCCTCACACAGGGCTACTGTCTGACCCGTGACAACCTCACCCCTGCTGGCCCTGAGCGCGCTAGTTGCAACTGGAGTTGGCCTACTGCTGCTGCGCCTGGAAATACTAACAGCGCCTCAGATTTCTCTGAGTGAGGAGACTTTTGAGACGATGCACTGTACTAAGACAAGACCTGTAAAGCTCAGAGCTGCAGCAGACACCGGTTTGTGCCAAAGATTGTTTGTACAAAAACGAGCTCCTACCTGGCTCAGCTCCGTGATGGTTGTCGCTGGAACCGAGGCGGAGGATGAGCTCCTGAAGTGGATTAAAGGGCGTGCGGCCAGGCGACAGAGAGATGGCGGAGCTGGGGGTCTCACTGACAGGGACTGGTGTTCATGTTTGATCCAAGTACCTCAAAGCACGGTGCAGGGGTTGAATGGCCTGCTGTTGTCGCGTCCAGCGCCATGGAAAAGCATGAAGCCCGTAGTAGAGAGATAAACAGAGCGTAGGGAAGCGCCACAGGCTGCTGCGACACTCGCTTCTTCAGCCTGACAGCACCGCTCCGCTCGGGCTAAGGACACACAAATACCAGGTACGCCGTGTCCTTTTTATTTTGCTACATCATTCCCACACAGGCATGCGGTGGTGTGAACGCAGACAGCTCCGTGGGCGTCGTGTTTATTAGATCTGCGTTAGTGCTGCCGTGCAGAGGAGATCAGCTGCTTCTCTTTGGAGAGACGCCATCTTTCTACTGTCCTACACTGCCGCCCAGCGGACACAGTGCGCACTTCAGCAGCGCAGCGCCCTCTGCTGTCCACCCACATGTAAATTTTAGTTACCACTAGACGTACCACTAGAGGGCGGTAAAATGCCACAAATGTTCTATCTTGAGACTGGACCTAGAGTGAGATTGTTCTATAAGGCAAGTTCTGGGACTCACCTTTGGGTCCCCAGACATTCGCACGGGCAATCATCATTATGTATAGATTATGACAGTATGTTGTGTTTTGCGTATCATATTGAATTGTGCACTACCTTGTAATTCCCACCTAGTGATTCGTTTTGTCATCCTGAATGCTGACACTTAATCGGTGAATGCAGCACTTTGCATTACTCCTATTGAAATGCTTTGAAATCCAAATCCACTTTTTTCACTCTAAATATAGTTTCCTAAGCGCTGCATAGTAGTTAATATGTAATATATTTACATAAGCAAAGCACTTTCAGATTTCCTTGAAATGTAAATGTATTATTATTATTATTATTATTATTATTATTATTATTATTATTATTATTATTATTGTTATTATTATTGTTGTTGTTGTTGTTGTTGTTGTTGTTGTTGCTCTAAGGTTGTTTTCACACGTTAGTGGCTCTGTGGAGCGACCCCAGTCCACACTAGATTTAGTTCTGCGCTCACTTCCCTGGTGCTATACGCGGGGGTCTTTTCTTTCACTTGTGGCTAAATATACAGGGAGGACTATCGTGGTGGCTGGTGACAACAGAAAACGACACAGACAGACCCGGGCTCATCTGCGCAGACAGGCTCACCTGCGCAGATAGACCCAGGCTCACCTGCGCAGACAGGCTCACCTGCGCAGACAGGCTCACCTGCGCAGATAGACCCAGGCTCACCTGCGCAGACAGGCTCACCTGCGCAGACAGGCTCACCTGCGCAGATAGACCCAGGCTCACCTGCGCAGACAGGCTCACCTGCGCAGATAGACCCAGGCCTGGGGTCGGCCGTGTTCACACCACACGCGCTTGGCTCCAGAGTGCAAGTGGAGGCGCTCCGAGACCTCCTGTTTCAAGCGCTCTCGAACCGGCTATTTAGTCTGGTCCAGAGTGCGAATGTCACGTTCACTCGGCCCAAGCACACCGCTCTTGGAGAGAATGCTCTTTTATGTTGACCTAACTATTGGCAGTGTGAAAACGACCTCAAAACGACCTATGTCGCTTTACACTTTTGTGCAATCTTAACCTCCCAGGACCCGAACTCTTGCATAGCATGCTTTATTCATTTCTCTTTGTTATTTGGGCTGATTGGGACCTGATGAGTGTAAAAACAAATAATTGTCTTTTTACATTATGAGCAAAATGATGTCCACATATGAGGACATTCGTTCTACGCTTTAATCATTTTGATAAAGTCACATTTGCATAATGATTTGCAAAAGCTGTTTAGTAAGTGCCTGAAAACAGCAAGACTTTTCCTGAGTGTAAAAACAAAATGAGAAACAACAACTGTGCCTCTTGGAACAATGTGGCTAATTTGAAGTGCTGCTAACAGCTGCAGGAAGACATATGCCTTTAACAAAGTCCACCTTGAATCTAAACTGTAATGTGTTATATTCTTCTGTCACCACTAAGTGGCAGTTTAATGACTTCATATGTGGACACCAGGACCTTCTAGAGCAGGGGTGTCAAACTCAAATTCACAGAGGGCCAAAATTAAAAACTGTGACTAAGTTGCAGACTAAATATTTATTGAAACATTTCAACAACAGGGCGACAGGTAACAGTTGCTAATGAGTGTCAATAGAAGTGGTGGGTGTTGGCGCCAACACATTTGCAAAGCATTCTGGGATTCATAGTATTAGAGGGGCAAGCGTTGTATGGCAGGCCAGCTCTAATATTTGATATGATCTCTATGGCCAAATATATTTATATTGAGAGCCAAATTTGGCCCACGGGCCTGAGTCTGACATGTCTGTTCTAGAGAAAAAAAATGTATGGTGGCCTAGACAACCCAAAATGTGTTGTCCATATATGCAGACTCCAAGTCCTATTAGGTTAATTTACTCCACACTTGGTGGCGGTACTGCACTCTAGTAGCTACAGCTGACCTTTGGTAAACTCTTGGAAACCAGGCTGCCAATCTGTGCCATCGGCTCCTCCGCCCACTACCAACGCTCACGCAAACCCCACTAGGCAAGGTGGCTGAAGTGTCTTGCCTACGGTTATACCAGTTTGGCACTGGCGCCCCACTGTGGTACCTGATATTCCCAGCAGTCTCCCATCCAGACCAGACCCAGCCCTGGTTAGCTTCTGACATTTGGCAACATCAGGCTTTGACAAGGAGGTTTGGCCACTGTGTAAATAAGTGGTTCTCTCTTAAGATTTACCAGTCTATATAATAAATTTTAAAAAGGTTAATTAAGTTAAAAGGGTTAATTAAGGTTAAAAGTAAAAATAAGAACAAAGAGGTACCATAAGTAAATATAAAATAATAAACACAATAAAAAAGTAAAAGAAAAAAAAGTTAAAACAATCAGGATAAAAACAGTAAAAGTCTAAATAATCTTGCAATACACACAAGTTGGGTGTTGTGAATTTACTCCACCCACTGGGGCATCAGAAGTGTTCCTAGTCTAACCTAGTCCAAAGCTCTTTGTTAGTCTGATAGTTAGATTGCCTAGTTAGTTAGTTTTCCTACAACATAATGAAGAGCTTGACCCATGAGACCCTTTGTCCAACTGCCCACTATCAGCTCCTCCACACAGCCTGAGCTGTGTGGGCCTTTCTCACTCGTCGGAGCTGCACCTGTCAAGGGGAAATTGATGGATGCTGTTGTGATTGTCTCCACAGTCCCAAGGTGCCTTTCTTCTAGCTTCTAGCTTCCTCTGGACTTCTCCTGCTCTGCACTTGATTAGGAGAAATCAATGGGAAGGGTCAGGGCTTGTGCCAGGCCATAGCAAAACGCATTGAAGCCTGCATCCGATGGACTTCACACATGTTTACTGCAACATAAAAAGAAAAAAATAATCACACTTTGGATTTTTTCTATCATCTTAAAGATGACATATTATGCCTTTTTGAGTATTTACTGTGTAGGTTATGATTTAACATTTTGTTCATTATAAACTGCAATAGTGATCTCAAACTGCTTAAAGAGAATAGGTCCACTGGCTTCCTGTAAAAGAATATACAACTGATAGGCCCTGTCTCTCTGCCTCTGGTGGCATTTTACCATAGTGAGCATAGAATTTTCATGTATGTTTTTTTTTTTATGACTATGTGACATTTTCGAACCCTACATGTACAAAATTGAGTCTTTTACAATAATAGTAACTAAGTACAGATCAGTGGGCGGGGATAGTAGGTAGGTGAAAACAGGATTTTTTTTGAGCACTCAAGCCTCAAATCCAGGACCATGGCAAATTACTGAAACATGCACTCACTCTAGAGGCGAACCAATAGGAGGAGAGGGTATGAAAAAGTGTCTCTGTACCAACATAGCATTGTCACAGGGATGAAATCACCATTCAATTTGTATCACTGTAACAGCCAGCCCAAGTTTTACAAACTACCTTGCAGAAACAAAAGTGCTATTTAGATAAATTTTGGACAATCTCCACTAATCTGCAGACAGGAGACTGCAGTATTGACCCAAAAAATATTCAAAAATAAATAAATCATTTACATTGAAACAGGCCCAAGACATGGTGAGATTCCAGGACATTAATCTTGAGACAGTAATCCATCTCGCAGTGCAAATGAAACACGCTCACTGGAGATTCTTGTTCAATAAAGTGGTCTGATTTGGCAGAGAAAACACAAACCAATCAATCAGAGTGAATGACCCTGTTGTCCACACACGTAGCATGGCAGACAATTACTGTGTTAACCGCTGCACTGGTCAGACATCTTCCACAAGGCCTCATTCACCTGCTTTAATTAATACGTTTGTGGTAATGAGAAAACACAAGGTGACTACCCTGTTAGATGGGAGCAGAGGAGGGGGATTAAAAGATATCTGCCACGGTTTGGCTCACAGAGCACCAGGAAGGAGATCTGAGCCCAATTGAAATGATTGTATCAGATAGAAATCAATAGCAATCCATGGCTTCCTCAGTGCTGCCTGGCTCCAGATGAGAGCCTCATGCAGGCAATCTGTGAGCCATCAGAGAGAGCAGATCGATACATGCTCCAACGCCACGCTTAAGTTTCAGCTACGCAGCAAAAGTCTGAAAACCAGAGCAAGAGGAGCCAGCCAAACATATAGTCACCACAGTGTGTGTAAGTCTGTCCACTGTGCACAAGTACAGGGCCCAAGCCTGGGCCTGACCATTCTTCTGCTGTGCCCAATTTCAAATGACTCTTTTTCCCTCTGTCTTGTCCTTGCTATTGTTCTCTGTTTCCTGTCATTTCTTTTAGAATTACTGGTTGGGAATGTTTTAAAGATTTCTTGTCTGAGCCCAAACTAAACCCAGGTCCTGGAGATTAAAAGCATCTTCCAGAATTTCACCTAAGTGTTTTCTAACATTTACTTGTAGCTTTGTTGCTTTATCATGTTGTGGGATTTAAATTGATTTTTGTGAGCACATGCAAGAAACACCTTCCAGCAAACCCTCTCAAACTATCCAACTCTGGACTCTGCGTCTTTGAGCTGGGAACCTGCTGTTCTACAAAACCAATTGACCTATCAAACTGCATGTACACCCATGATTCCTATGAGGTTGTACTGTATAATCACAGTACAAGTGGATAATGCAGCTCTGATTAAGCTTAGGGAGGCAATGAACTGCACTGAACAATAAGCAGCTGGAAAAGAATAATCACTGGTAGAACTACTTAATGTGAACAGTGTGAACGGGACCAGAGTTCGACAAGACCATTCTTATTCTACTGTATATGTGATCTTTAATGATACATATGAGCTCTCTGAATCCACTCTATGAATGACATGTGGTCTGTGGTCAGGAGAAACCCGAAAATAGCTCATCTCTGTCAGTCTGGACTAGAGCTGTGCTTATGTTTAGAAGCGACTTTCTTAGAAAAATGAGCCTGATCCTGCACAGACATATATTGATTTGTATGAGACTATAGCTGGTGTGTGGTGGCTGGTGCAGCACAGCACTGAGCAGATGTCTAATAGTGTTTAGAGGCACTCCTTTATCACGTCAGGACAGAGCTGACAGTTCAATGCTGCAGGGCAATTCAAACGAGAGCCTGCCTGATTAGAATATCATCATCATGGATAGTAGTAATGTCTGGCTTCATATAATTATAATTAATTATGCAAAATCAGTGCAGCTGCCACTGGCTACAGTTAACTGACTTTCTGTCAACATCTCACACTTGGAAAAAAGCTCTTTATCAGCTTGCTTGTCACCCATTGAGAGGGCAAGGCACCCTCTGAGCACAGGTGGCACTGAGCCTCCGCTCTAACACTGCTCCAGCCAGACTGACCCAGTGCCAACCTGTCAGGGCTGGAGCCAGAGCCAGGCCCTGTCTGCCTTCTCTCTGGGGCACCTGATCATGCCCATTGTATAAAATGATTTTTCTGTATTTGTATTTTGTGCATCTAGTCACTGCATATGTGTATGCATGTGTACAGTATGCATGCATGTACTGTATCGTACAGATACTTGACTACTACCCCTCAGACTGCCACACTCTTGTGGTGGTTATGTCCTGCCAGATAACCACATTAGATAGAAGTCCAAAACTATTGGCCAGTATTTAATGAAGTGTGGCACAAAGCATGTACAGTTCATGTCACCAGTGACCTTATTTAAAGAGAGAGCTAGAGCTCGCAAATGACATTCAAGCTGGTAAAAGCATTCGCATAGTAATCAGCTGTAGCTTGTATGAGCTAAGTTCATATGGGAAAAAGCAACATTTAAAGCAAAGGTTATAGAGATGTTTAAAACAGAACATTACTGAAATCAGCAGCTCACTGCACAGAGGTCTGCATATGTGCAGAAGAGCACAGCCACACCAGACCACACAACTGTAACTGTCACTAAAGCTTTCGGAAGTGGCAGCTTGAATGTCATTTTAGTTCTCATTCATAATGAAGCAGCTCTCATAGAGGACATTGTGGGCAGCCTCTCCTCTGACCCAGGTAAGGTAACAGGAAGTGCATCTCTGTGAGAGCAGTTCATAGAGGTTAAAGGTCATGCCAATTTATCTAAGTTTAGATACAATGTGCACAAGAGTAAAAGTGGGAATAGTGAAAAAGGGCCTTATCTTTGTAATTGTACTGCATTTTTTTGCTTTGTAAATTGTAACTATGTAGTTACCACTCTTTAAAGTTCATTTGTGGCAGTCCAGTTGAGGACTCAACTGTGATGGAAAACCTGATTGCTAGTTGCACACAGGTACATTATTATTTACTGAACAGTTTATATCAACTTCCATGATGCCTCCTGTAGTGTGCAAATGTGGCCCCCGTCCTTGTACCTGGGTCTGGCATACAACTCTTTCCTCGCTTCCTTCCGGCGTTTGATTTCATCTAAATAATGCAGCCACAGGAGCCATTGGGGGGGATCCATTATGGAGCGACTGATATAGAATGCTACATGCAGGGGCAGACACTCAGCACTTACACAGGGCATGTGGTGCATGGTGGATGTGGGGATTGTGTGGTCTCCCTCCTAAGTGCTTAACCCTTTGCTCCATGTGAAAACAACACATCGTCTTTGCAACAAGCAGATAGAATATTATTTACAACTCTCCCTGTCCGCAGTGGTCCATGCCCCACACCGGACCAGGGGGGTGCTGGCATATTTGATGCCTTTATCTTAAGGCCTATGCAGAATGTAGTGAGTGCATGAGGTTGTCAAAGCTTATGTCACTGATGCATTAGAAAAAGTAGCCTTGAAAATCCTTGTGAATGGGATGCTAAACATTGGGATTGTGTCATACTTATGATTTGGTAGTGACCCAGTGCTTGATGGGGTTCACTTCTGTTTTCACTTACTGTTTTGGCAAATATACTGTATCTCTACATGTCTATATGAATCTTCTGCATGCTTGCAACATCAGTGCCGTATTTTTTCAATCACATTCGATTTATGATGTTTGATCCTTATATTATGCTGGCAGTAAACCGAAAACACACACCCAAACACACACTAAATTCAGAAATTCACACTTACATAAGAGCACATGGACCCAATTAAACAGGATAATGGAAATGGACAATGCTTGTGTCCATGTTATAGCAACAGTGCTAATAACACATTTTTCAGCACTCTAAAACCCATGGACACGATACCTTACCCACCTTGACTGTGTGTTTGATGGAGGTCGAAGGTGCAGATTGATCTCCCCAATGAATTAGGCAGCATATTTGATTAAAATAGAGTAATGTTCATACAAGTCTTGTCACCTAAATCTGCAATGTATTGTTACCTTTTAAAATTCAAATGTATTTAATCTGCTGCTTCTGAGCTGTGCTGTGATTGGTTAGACATTACATCAGGGTGATGTAATACTCCCAGGACCGGCTAGTGTGTCAGCGAGGCAGAAAAGGCTTATAGAGCTGAAGAAGTCGCCTGTGGCCAGTGAGTGTGCACAGTGTAATCCCCAAACACAGGAGCACAACTGTTTCTCTAGCATCTATGGCTGCAGATAAGCCCCATTTATGTGTCCACTCACGTGGCTGTGTAGAAGCTTGGCTGAAATTCTATCATTGTTAATCATATACAGAGCAGAAAACAACTGTGTTTGCTCATTCACAGTCAGCTCAAAGCTATTGATGTGAAAACATAATTTACCTGATTTAACATATGCTTTGACATGCCTGTTGAAAAATAATTTATTTGTGTTTTTTTACGAAGTCCACAGCTCCAGGTGGACTTTTGACACACTAATCTAATGGATCATTTAGGACACTGGAAACTGAAAGTTAAAGGTCATTTGTGAGTGGACAACTGCTAGGCTCTGTCTCCCTTCCCTCCTCTCACCTTATCTCCTTCCTCCTTGTCCCCACTACTCCCTCCTCTCCTTTCCAGGGGTGGGGTCACTGACTGTTCGTCTGCTTAAAGCAATCAGGTGATGCTGCAGACAGTATGCTGCATACCGTATGCATTGAGACAATACTTGAACCAGTGATTCTTCTGTTAGTGGGCAAACTCTTACCACTGTACAACTGTGGTTCTAATAATAGTGTCAAACAGTAGACCTAAGCAGCTCTGAGCTGCATTACTACTTGAATGATGTCATGATCCTGGCTTTTAGGAAGGAGAGCATTAAACGTCTGCAGAGGAGCAGAACTAGATGAGGTCACGTGATGTGCTGTCTTTGTTCATGACCCTCTCTTGGACTGTGAAGCACTTCTCTGATGAGTGATGGGACCAGGGGGTGGGACACATTTTCTTCACATTCTAATGGCTCCTGAGCTCGGGAAGGAGGGTGAACCTAGATGGAGCAACCCTTTCAGCTCCACATTTTAATGAACTGCTGCACCCATTGTCTCTTATTAGGTGAAAGCGACCATTTGCATTTTAAATGACCAGCTATCTTCATTATAATCAGGCCCAGATGCATTGGGATCTATTGATTGGTTGGCAATGTCAAAGTCTTTTGTGAGCAGTTTCCTGTGTAGACCTGTGTAGGCTGACTAGAGGGCATCTATACATTATGTTTGTTACAATAACACATTTATAATATTTAACAGTAAGTCTTTTAGAAACAAGAACAAACAACAGCATACATGTAATATACTCTGCTTTTATTTTTTGCCATAATGTTTAATGCTTGCTAAATAAACCCTAACTCTGACCTGAATTATACTTTTTAATCATAAGGCCAATCTCAGCAATTCAAAAAAAGATGTTTAGTAATTCTAAGTTTGTGATGGAGTGAGACTAGCTTCAGTTTATAGGCAGCTTTTTCTCCATTTATTTTACTTCTCTGCGCCTCTACGCTGTATTTTAGCATCTCTTTATGAAGTTTAGTGATTTTGGCTTAGTTAGATGCTCTATGCACTGAAAATATAATATTTTTATATTTGAGCCATGCATCGATTAACAGGAAATAACTGTTGCTAACTTGTGCTAGCGTTATTTTGCTATAAGCAGATCATTGACATCTATATTGCCATCACTGGAAATCTGTCAGTTTATCACAAGGTTAGTTTGGTGAGAATTTTAGCTTGTTTGTTTGTTTCACCTGAGTCTGCTTTCTCTCTTGTCTAATCATCTTGTTGCACTGTGTGGACCTCCTTAGCTTAAAGTGGACTCGGGCTGAAGAGAGCCAAATCGCTTTGAAAGGTAGTACCCTCCGAGGTCTGCTTTGGACCCCTCAAACAAGCCTTTTTCCTTAAGACAGTGGAAATGTTTTCAGACCACACCAATCCAAAGCAGAGCAAAGGAAACAAGGCTTAAGGATACACAGATAATCTGGAGCCAGCTTAATGGAAACAATTTTATGGAGAAGCCAAACAGTTTCTCTGAAAGGTGGACTGGTGAAAATAGTCACCAACCATGAGTGTTTACAGGTGCTCTACATACAGGTAGGGCTGTAGGATCACAAGGTCAAATCAAGGAAAGAGAGAGCGTTCCACATTTGTGTTTGATAGTTTCCTTGTAGTTAATGTACAGCTGTTCTCATTTTGCTCTCTCCAAGTGCCTCTCCCCATGGCCCCTCCCTCTGTGTTTCTCAAAGTGCCCCCTCGGCCTCTGGATAGTTTTGTGAGGGGTGACAGAGCCGTGGCCTGCATTACCCTGAGGGCGTGAGGTTAGCACACAGCCCCAGGGCCAGCAGCTGTCAATTAGTGATAACTGTCCAGGAAAGACGCGCTCACTCACGCACAAATCCCTTTCTCTCCCTCCCACCGTCCTTAATCAGGTCCATCCCCTAGCAACCGTCCTTAAGTCTGAATAGAGGAGCAGAGAGGGAGGGGTGAGATTTGAACCCTCACCACAATGACAACCTAAACCCCCAAACATACACACACACACACACACACACACACCCCAACATGCACTCACATGCTGGGTATCTTCTAAAGGCAAGGCAAGGCAAGTTTATTTGTATAGCACAATTCGTACACAAGGTAATTCAAAGTGTTTTACAGAATAAGAAAGACATTAAAATCACACAAATCAAAACATAAATAATCACCCAATCTGCAACTCTCTCACCCACTCGTTTGCACCCTTTAAAAACTCTCTCTCGCACTCTTTAAACAATGTCTTGCTTAGTTTAAGAACTTTCCCATTACTTTACAAAAAAAAAAATTTCTAAAGGCAGAGTTTAACCGTGAGTGTAGTTTGCAGTAAAGGGTTCTCCATCTTAGCAATTGCTGTTTGATCAGTCAGTCTTCAGAATCATTTAAATGAAATATGCACCAACTGAAGTTACATAGTTATTATGGAATTTACACACTTTGCACAAGTGGTAACACTTCTAAGACTGACAGAAAGTAGGCCTGGTTCTGATGATGAATCTTAAACTCTTAGCTTGTTTGTTCCACTGGTGTTCCTCTCTCAGTTCACATCCTCCCTCTTCTTGATAATATTGGAAGTTTTTAAGCCTACAAATATGTATAAAAGAGTATGGTTCTGTTAACGGGTTATTGACTTTTTAAAAGTTACATTATGTAACATTTCCCCAAGAAGATGTTGTTTCTTTGCCTGGCATGTTTCACAACATGATATTAAACTTACATTTTTTATTTCTTCGCCATGGAGAAATGCAAGTGACAATCCCTCCAACAGAAAAGTTACATAATATACCTTCAAACTAGCACATGAGCCCTGAATCCCTTAGTCCTGTCCCATATTAGGCCATACACTGTAAATGTGGGCCAGACTGTGGAACCTTGTTACTGATGCTCGGTGCATGGTTAAAGTCAATCTATGAAAAGCCTCTGCACACCTCTGCCCCCTGCTGGGCTGTCTGAAAAGGGGGCTTAGGGGCTGCTGGCTGCAATATACTATTTTGGAGGGCACCAGAGCATACAAGCCTTCTGGAGACTATAAGTGGGAAGCTTCCTGATAATGATGATGATCCCTGTAAAAGCTCTATACTTGTATGAAATTATTGCTGATTTGTATATTCTATTCATGAAAACCTTTGGTTTTTAGGCACTGGGAAAGTGTCAGTGGCCCACTACACTCAATAAGTGTCGGTGTAATTTGAAACCATGTGTGAGCCCTGAGCTCCTGGCCCCTCCCTCCTCCTCTGCAGTCCATGCCCTGCTCTAACATGAGTGGCTGTTTCAAAGGATGCTCCCGATAGAGTGAGCCCAAAGACTGTACCCTTCCTCAGAGGAGAGGGTCCAGGGGAGACTGGTTCCCCCTTGGCTGGGCTCTCTCTGCTGTAGATCGATATGTTATTCCCCTTCCAGATGAAAATGAAGAGTACATCTGATCTTTTCAAATGAGGCATATGGCTGAAGGAAATGAAATGCCCATTTTTGGGTTACTGGGCAAAATCATACCTACTGTATTGTGCCACTAATGTAATATTGAATGTTTTTTTTTTTTTCTTGTATGCTTCATTTGATCAAAAGCAATTGGCAAATACAGAGTTGGGTTTGGTACATGCTTTAGATTCATGAATGAAACTGATAACCTGCGAGCAAGATGTTTATGTGCAATATTTGTGAGTTCACCAAGCCAAAGGTGAAGTGCCCAAAGAAGCCAAAACAAAAATGGCAACGCTGACAAATGTACTTTGGCCTATTTTAATGAAAATACAGACTATTTAAAATGTGCAGAGGTAAGATGTCTGTGCTTTTCTCTCAAATGGATTTGACAAAAGTTTGATTTCTTCGTCTGTTCCACTCTTGTAATGTGTTGCCCAATCAGCTTCAAATATTTGTCATGACGTTCTACCTTTTCCCAATTGCTTTCAGCAAAAGCCATTCCACATTGATTTGTAGAATAGAGTGCTGCTACACATATCAATCTGGCGTTAGCCGGATTAGAAAACTGGAGTAACTGGAGAAAATCACCCAACATGGGGAGGATATGAAAGAGGCACACACAAAAAACCTTATCAGATCCAACGATGTAACCTGCTCTTGCAGTGAGGTGAGATGGCAAACCACTAAGCCACAGTGCCAAGTGAAAATCACAATTGTTGTTTTCAAGGCTTTTAAACTGGGTTATCAACCCAAATCCAGTGCTTAATCCAGGACTAACCTCACCCAGCCTCCCATCTCTAAACCAGGGCTAAACCTTCTTCTGAGTCCTATCAGTCGTTGTCAATGTGACTTAAGCGGTTAAATAAGAGCCTCAATGTGAAATGGGATGTGGAAGGCATGGATAATAAATTGCAATGCTAACCGGGGACCGTGGTGGAGAGATGGCTCTGTGAGAGGACGAAACAGCCATAAACGAAAAGATGTACAACAATAAGTAACAGAAGATAAGAGTGATGACAGCTGAAGGCTCTGCTCATGTTTAAGACCAAGTGAATGGGCCACGCTTGCACTACATCTAAAAAAAAAAAAGTCAGACACACATATTCAACAAATATAAGAAAAGTGTCTTTGCAAATGTATAAAACAGTGAGTCAGTCTGGGTCACCTTGGAGCCTCTCTGCTGCTATCATAGTGTCTGAGAGCACTGTCTGTGCTAAATCATATGAGACCAACATTTTAGCTGCACATTTAAACATGCCAGCTTGAAAAAGAACTGCAGTCTGCTCCCAAAACACAGGTCAGACCCTACCCCCATTTGCCCCCACCGACCATCCATCCATCTCCACCCCGCGCTCTCACCCCTGGCCCTGTAGGGCAATCTCGGCCTCCCATCTGTTGTCTGCAGCCGGGAGCAGCCCACTTCCCCTGCCATTCGCATTTACAATTCAATTAAAAGCAGCAAGCCCTTTCTCCCTCCGCCTCCTTGTCACGGTTTCTTTATTCGGATGAGCACAGCAGAAAGGCCCCTGCCCCATGTTGAGATGCTGTCATGACACACATGTTTTGGGCCAGGCGGGACTAGAACTAGCTCCAGTAATCATGCTATGTACATTCTAAGGGTTTGTGTTTGAGAGGCAGAGGCAGACCATCCCTAAGTGAAAAGAAAGCTGCACTGCTGAGTTGAACAGAGAACAATAAGAAGTAGAGAAGTGGGGCAGACTTTGCATTAGAATAACATATAGCCTCCTGCAGTTATATAACAAGCTAACTGCAACGGAAAAGTGAACACAGCCCAATTAAACAGCACTACTTTTGCACAGATTTTTTTTTCCCATGTTTTACATCGACCATCAAGTCATTTTATATAACAGTGTTTGTTTTGAAGTTTGCTTTGATGTGGAGAATCTACTATGCCTAGAATCTTGCTCAGCAAAACCAGAATGATATATCGCTGTATTTTTTTTATACAGAGGGACATCAGGTCACCATACCCTCCGTCACATCTCAAGCCAAACCCAAACATGATCATGTAATATTTGTTTTTTTTAGTGATTTGATGCATGTGAAATGAAGGAGCTCATTGGTCACATATCATTTTGAAATAAAATTTCCTTCACCTCCGATTAACAGCGTTTAGTCCTTCAATTCACATTGATTCTGCAGAAATGTTTTTCAGTCCCCTGTGATATTTTTTTTTCTTTTTTCCTTCTAAGCAGCCATACTTGTTTTAAAACGGATTATGCATGTCACTGACCACCTGTCAACCATGGCCATCTGAACTTGGGGACATTCACTTGCTTGACCATCCAGTCCCTTCTACAATGTGTTTGAATCCAGAAGTGTCTGGAACTGCACAATAGAGGGTGAAAATCATCTTGAGACGGTCCAACTACTGCTATTTTGTATCACGTGTTTCTCAAATGCAGAAAATTGCCATAACATTCGGAGCAAGTTATAAAACTTCTTTTACCTGTGATAAAAACTAGATAGGTGCTTCAACTGTTGATACTGCAAAAAATCCAGGCTGTGTCTCTGATTGGTTAATCTGCCTGTCAGTCATTGCCTTTGAAATTGGGGAGACATGATATAGCTCCAGATCCACTCGTCTTTGAAAAGTTTTGTCAAAGCATGTGGATCTGGCTAGCCAGGTAAGGCATTCACCAGAGACCAGACTCACATGTTCATAAAATGTGCATTCTGGATCACAGGCAGCCTAATCTCACAATCCCACAAAAAAAATCACTTATATTGTTTGGTCAAGTAAACTTACTGACTGTTTTCTTAGTATTTTTGCTGCCTATCTTTACCATTGTAATATTTGGTTTGTACCTTATGTATATCTTGTGGCGCATAAGCATTTGTCACCTAAGTCCACCCTGAAATCTAACCTCCTCCCAAGTGAAGTCCACTGGCTTGATTTGCTTTGGGTTAGTGTCCTCATTCATCCAGCAGACTGTGGACGGGAATAATTAGAGCTGTGCTCCTGACACCTGATCAACAAATAGTGATTTATGAGGCAGTCTGCTACAGAGGCTCAGTATTGATTCAAAGACTGCAGAGAATAGCTGTTCACATGGACACATTCCCACACACATGCAGAACCCACACCTGTATTTTAGGTGCCAGTCTTATACAAATGTAAATATCCTGTTTGATGGATATGATAGCAGGCAAGGTCCAATAAAATCAATTTTCATCACTCTTTTACTTTATAATGCTGATACTACATTTTAAGTATTGATGTCTGAATAATGCATTTGGAAAAGGCTCCAGCAAGGCACTTGTTGACCAGAATCTTGGTTGAGATTGAATGAGGATCCACTTAGCGGCAGGAGAGAGAGAGATGTGAAGGTGTGGTGAACAGAGGTGCAGTAAAGAGTTAGAATATTATATTATATAAGAATGTCTCGGACACTCAGACTATCAGCACAGGATCTCCACAAGGTTCTGTACTTTCTCCCCTGCTCTTCTCTGCTCAACTCCAACTACGTGTCCTTAAAACTGATCATGTTTGCAGACAACACCTCCCTCATCTTTGACGGTGATGAGTCTGCCTACATGAGGGAGGCTGCTCCCGTGTCAAGGCGGCCCAGCAGAGGATGTACTTTCTCTGAAGGGCATCTCAGGAAAACCATGCTGCCATCCCAGAAGATGATGCAGTTCTACATGACCAACACTGAGTCCATCACCACTACTGTAAATAACTCACTTCAACAATATTCATCTATTGCCTTTATTTCTAAAATACTTGATCACATTTTATATTTACTTCAATTATTTTGTGAATTTTCTTCACTGACAATGACAATAAAGCGTTTGTGATTTTGATAATCAGCTGTGATATTTGGATGTTTTCACTGCCTTATTCCTGTTGCTCATCTTGTTCATTAAGAGTACATTTATAAACCACACACTGCACTTCTCCCTTCACTGCTGAGCCTGTACTGTGGAGGAGAAACTGTGCTGCTGCTTTTCTCAATGGAGCTTGTGCCATACACTGAGCAGCTCCTGTTTCCAGTCTCCATGGAGACCACCAGTCCCACCAATCACAGCACACTCCAACGGTTCAATTTGTTAAAGTGGCCGTGCCCCTTTTTTCAGTGCAATCAAAATTCACCATTTATAATATACTTATGATTTGAATTGACTTCTGAATACCAGTGACTCACTGCAGTAAGTGGTAGATACGCATTTATTACAAATAAGTCAAAGATACGTTCCCAAAAGAAAAGTCATAATCCACTGTATCAAACAGGCTGTATCAAAATAAACAGTGTTTTAAGTGCAACAAACAGAAACACATATTTATGATTTCATTTAAAAAAGGCATTTTGCAGTTTTTCATTTCATGAAATGAATATGGAATGTTCCCTTTTATTTCCTTTCTGGACCACACTAGGACCCTCTGGACCAGATCTCACAGTTTGCTGTAACATTCAGTACATTTGATCAGTTCCAGCTGATTTGCTGCAGTAGTTGATGGCCTGTATGGAGTTCATATTGCACATAAATAAATGGGAAAAAGCATGTGCCATTTAAAAGAAAATATAGTTTACTTTGATTGGGACCATCAACATGTCACAAGTATGATACATTAAACATTACTATAGTACAAGTACCATCTTCAAACTAGCTTGAGGTGTATGATCCCCAGTATGTTGTTCTAAAACGCTGGACTACTGTACAAACCTGGTTTGAATCAAGGCATTTGAAGTTTTAAAGGAGGAGCCCTTTGCATGCACCAAAGAAATGGTAAAGGGACCAAGTGCCTGAACTTTCTGAAAGCACATAAGGACATTCCCCTTGTGCTTTATACAAAAATATGTTAAAATATATTTTTTCTTTTAAAAAATGAGGTCTGGTTTTATCAAAATGTTCATTAGGCTGCTCAAATTGTATCAAAAAAATGAAGTAAACAATTGTTTTGGAAAATGAGGTGACCCTGAAGCGTGTGACTGTTCTCCTGTGCTAGTGTAAAGACACTGTTACAGGAGTCCAGGGCTGGGTCAGGGCAGACTCAGTAGTCCTCCACAGTGCATGTGCTTCCTCTCTGTCTGAAGAAGCATCACTCCTCAAGGAGGTAATCTGTAATGAGGAGGTCTATATTTGACCAATGCAGCAGTTTAAATTAAAAACACAAACAAACAAAAAAACAAAAAACAAAACAGTTCATTACAGTGGAGTATAGTAAAGATATACACTGAAGACAGTGGAAGCTGAGGTCTGCAGCCACTTCAGGGGTCTCTGCCAACAAGGTAATCCAAAATCTGAATCAGTTTTATGAGGTGCCTGAATTAGAACTGACTTAGATCCAATTCTATCATTCAATAATAAACATTTTTTATTTATTATTAATAAATACAACAGTGCCAGTGATGAGTAGTTCACTCTGTCTGACCACAGTCCACTGCTCCAGATGTTCACAACCCCTTTAGTATGTGAAGACCAGGTCAGAAAAGTTTGTCTCTAACCAGTCCCCTGCAATCATTTCACTCAGTTCCGGGGTGCAATAATCCGGGAACTCGAAATGCGAGCCCATGCTGCCCTCGCTGTACGAGTCCAAGTCCTTATCCACAAGAGACAGGGAGAGGTTTCCTGAATTGGGGTTCCCCATCTCTGAGCCTGAGCCCAAGCATAAGTCAAACAGCAGCTCATCCCTGTCCCCCGCAGAAGAGGATGAGGAAGAAGAGGAGAAAGATGAGGAAGAGGAGGTAGACGCAGACCTGGAGGGCGCGTGCTGCTGCTTGGTGATATTCTTGATGTTATAAAACAGTCTGCTGCTGCTGCTCCTTACCTCTTCGTACATGCTTGTGCCCTCGGACTCCGCTGAAGAGCTTAAAGTTGGGCTCGCGGGTACTTTGGCAACAAGGTAAGGTTTAGTGCGCTCTTCGTCGCGCGCGTAATACTCATCCTCGGAGTCTTCGTCTTCCTCGTCTGAAGGTTCACTTTTCACTTGAACTTTGTAAGTGGGGAATACACAGTCATCGTATCCGTGTGCGTGCTTATTTGGGCCCTTATTAGTTTTTAGTTTAGCGCACTTCTTGATATTGACCTTAGATAGTTTGCCGCACTTCTCTGGAGAGGGAGCCAAACTCTTGGAGTTTTCCTGCTTCGGCTTCTTCTTGGGTCTGTATTTATAGTCTGGATAATCTGCCATGTGTTTTAGCCGCAGCCTCTCCGCCTCACGAATAAACGGAATTTTTTCGGTGTCCTTAAGCATCTTCCATCGCTTTCCCAGCCGCTTGGAAATCTCTGCGTTGTGCATATCAGGTGACTGCTCCATTATCTTTCTCCGTTCAATCTTAGACCAGACCATAAAGGCGTTCATGGGTCTTTTAATGTGTCCGTTGGCCGTCTTGCACCAGTTGGGATTGATTGCCACAGGGCTGCATGCCATGAACTCGCTCTCCTCCGAGTCGGTAGCCTCTCTGGACATGCTCCCGTCCGTCTCGCCGTGGTCCATGTGCTGCACCATTCTGTCTGCGCACGGAACTCTCAGCCGGCACTCGTCTGCACTCTCTCCAGTGTACGCAGATGCCTCGTGTGGCTCTGCTCCCTATTCGGAGTTCCAAAGTGCCTTCTTAACTAGTGCACGGCTTTTGTATGTTCTCTGCGTCACGTCGAGCGCACCAACCACGACTCTTCCACTCCGCCCCAAGGACTACATCCAAGACTCCCCTGAACCTCCGTGTGCCCCCCTCCCTCCTCTCCCTATAGCCCCCACTGGAGAAGAGGGGGCTGTGG
The DNA here is from genome assembly GCF_009829125.3 of Periophthalmus magnuspinnatus. Lineage (NCBI taxonomy): Eukaryota > Metazoa > Chordata > Actinopteri > Gobiiformes > Gobiidae > Periophthalmus > Periophthalmus magnuspinnatus. The sequence goes on along the minus strand of NC_047147.1, from coordinate 15,137,902 downwards.
TACATAATGTCTGAAACGAGACGAGAATATTAAACGCAGTTAGTAGCCTACAATGTATTTCTCTGGCGAGCATTACAACTACAGTTTGATCTCCCTTTGCGTATAGCCAGTGCCGTATACATATAGGGCAGGATATTGTATCAAGGGTAATAGACCTACAGTTTGAGTTGTATTGTGGAATAGTAAAAATGAGGCTTAAGCATTGTGCAGAGGTTAGCTTAGATTGGACAAAACAATTACAAATTAATACTACTACTACTACTACTACTACTACTACTACTACTACTACTACTACTACTACTACTACTACTACTACTAATAATAATAATAATAATAATAATAATATTAATAATAATAATAATATTAATAATAATCGTAATTTATCAACATCTCGACATAGGCCTAGTGTTTGCCCCCTGCCCCCGATTTGAGAAATATAGGTCAGTGGTACAGGAAATTCCACATTAGTCATTACTGCGAGTTATAGGTTTAAATAATAAGAAACACTGATAAAACACTGAACATGTATGAGTGGAGTGATAGGGAGCTTCTCTTTGCCAATTTCAGATGATGGCTTTAATTAATTTACTCCAATTAAGCTGTTATCAATAATAAAATATAGTAGGCTACAGTTTGAATTACATTATATGTCATGATGATTATACAAGCAAATTTGCGGGGCATGCAGAGCTAGATGAAAGCCATGCATTGATTTTACCCATGCGAGCACCAAAGCTGTCTGTGTGGCTAGACACCCTGCATGCACTCATGCCCCTCCCCCAAGAGCGGCTACAGGAGCCGGAGGGGTTGGAAACGCTTTGCTGTTTTTATCCTTTAGAGGGCACCCTTATCCTCATCTACACCCGATTTCGTGGGTGGGTTTTCATCTGTGCAACGTTGATTTAAAAGCATGAGAAACTAATTGGTACATCATTTTTGTGCACCCAAATGTGTGTGTGCAACAGATAGTGTGTGCTTACCTCACACATTTTGATCCTGAAGGGTGATATGCCAAATATAAACGTTACAAATATTTAGATACTTTTTTGTGTGTGTTTAATACACATGTTTATATTCTCTTTAAGCGATAACTAAAGACCAAGACAATTCCTTGCGCACCCCCAGAGTGTGACAGAGGCTGACCAACAGGAGCAAGTTGAGCAAAAAATTTGTACTAAAGAGGGAAGCACTGACTGATCTCTCCAAGTGGCAGATCATCATAGGGTCATATGAATGTATTCATATCTTTTATTTAAATTAATAAAGTCATTTTTTGCATGTGCAGGGCAGCAGAGGTCTGCAGACTGAGGAAAATATGAGCACAGCTAAATGAGTCCTCATATGGCTTTGCTTCTATGTTTCAGATGGACAACACATGCCAGGGAACAACATGCCATCTGCAGCATGACTTGGGCAGTGAGTGTCATGGATGTGTTCCTAGGGCTCCATCAAACCAAGGAAAAGAAAGGTACATGGGGCGTGTTTGAGATGAAGTGTGCCATGTTTTGATCGTTCTCTGATCCTACAAGCTTATGATGACCATCACATTTGTGACATTAGAGAGTCTGACACAAATCTGACCATGCTCAGATCAGCATTGATTGAAACTGCACACATTTACTCTATGGATGTGATAGTACAGTTTGTACCTACAGAAACACACACTTAAATAAATGCATATATGTTTATATTGAATAATATGACTCAGCAATCATAGATGTATTATTGACCAGTCTTAAGAGCTCAGAAGTTTCTCCAACACATGATGGCGCAGGGTAGTTCCCCAGTACTAATATCCATTGTGTGTTAATGGGATGTTCTGGAGGAGGTACTCTTTATTAAAAGCCTGTTCTGGGGGTTGATGTTTCTCCACCAGTTCAACTAACCATGTGTTACCACTAAATCTGAAGGACTTGCGTGCATGTTGGTCTCTGAATACCCCAAAAATTCTCATATTTTCTATTTTTATTCGCCTTTCCACAAGAGAAATGCAAATACTGTCACACAGACCCCTCCTCATTCATACATGTAAAGACTGTTTGACCTCTGACCTCCTCCTCCTCTGCACAGCTCAGATGGCCCTGTACCTGTCTAAGTGCACATACACAGCCCAGCGGGTCTGCACACTCTCCTGTGGTTGGTCTCCTGCGGCTGACTGCTGCCATGCTGCTCATGAGCAGTGTCTGTATGTGTGTATAAGAGTGCACATGTAAAGTGTGCACACAGGGGTCTATGGGGAAATCCAGAGGTAAAGTGGTGAGAAGATGCTGTTCAGATGTATGATATATATCCATGTGACCTCTACTCTTTGCACGAGACTGTGTTCTATGAAAACTCCTTAAATCTGCTGTTCTCCCAGTGATAGCCACAGGGGTAATACAGATGCAAAACATGTGAATGTATTGTCAACTCCAGATATATTGGAAAAACAAGGATTGAAGTAATGAACTATATTAGTCAGTGCAGTGACAAGGCCTTAAGTCTGAGCTGGGCTAGTCACTCCTCCCGAAATGCGTGAATGCGTTTTGTTGAACACCTCGAGCTGTGGAGAGAGGGCCACACATACCTTCCTCTGTTTTTAGGACTAACCTCAGCCTAGTCATAAATGCCCTGTAAGTCTCCTTATAGAGCATGCACCAAAGCCCTCACTAGCATTTCTATGGCTGAATAGGAAGGCATCAGCCACAGTGACCCCAGCAACCCCTCACAGTTCCAGCACTCATTGTCCCTAAGCCCCTCACACCCTCTGAGCAAGAGAATCCACTTTACCCACCACTGGTCATCCAGCTCATTGGTAGCAGGTCAAAGGTCAACTGGGTTGTGAAAGCATGTGAGTGTTTTCAGCTGCCCCAAACAAGACAAAACAGTGCTGTGTCCTAGGCCCAGCTCAGTACAACTATCCCTCTGGCAGTAACGATCTGCAGACTAACTCAACTGCATTTGGTCTGTTTATCAGTAAAGCTCACTCATTAACACTTCTCTCTATAGCACATGTCCCACTGCCTGCTCTATGACCACAGATGATGTTCCCAAAATTTAGTTCAGATCTAGCAACAGGACATTTCACATTGACAGCTCTTTGTGAGTGCAATGCTCTGACGTTTGGAAAATATCAAAAACATAGTTTCAATCCAGTTTCACCTCAAGATTAAAAGTATCCATTAGTCTTTAATCCTAATAGCCTTGCATCCAACAGTCAAAACTGAACACCACATTAAGATCATAGGAGCCACTACCCGGAACAAAAGGAAGGTACACGATTGCAGATCATATCAGCAAATTTTGAGTGACACCTCTAAGAGCTAATTATTTTCTCCAGTTTATACACTTATATTCATGGATCATGAGCTAAGTAATGTGGTAAAACGTGTGTGAGTAATATGTAAAAAAAAATATTAAAACACAAGTTTCAGGACAGATGTTTTGAGTCAACATTTAGTCAACAGTGGTTCTCAATCTGTGGTACTTGCTTGTGGTACATAAGCATACTCTCTGTGGAGCCCAATGTTTTACCTTAGCCCTGCATTACAAATGTGAGATTTGACCTGCTTTACACCTGATTTAGACTGGTCCAGGTTTAATACTAAATTTGTGGTGACAGTAACTCACTTTGTCCACTGATCCAAAGGTTGACTCTTGCCATATACATTGGTCGCATGGTCAGATCCAGTGACTCACAGGTTAGCAGTGCAATACCAGTGTCTGCGTACACTGGTGTATGAATGTGTGTGTGAATAGGTGAGTAGTTCTTTGATGTAAAGTGCTTTGAGTGCCTTGAACGTGGAAAAGAGCTGTATAAAAATGTGACCACGACCATTTACCAGATAGTGGGTTGTACTTGTGTGAACAGTTTGACTAGTTAAATGCATCATTGTTTTATGAAGGCCCTGAAACTATGCTAAAAGTGGAAGCATGCAGACACTTTGAGATGTATGACTTTGAGATGTAATTGTTGATGATTAATATTATCTTTCAGATGTGTGATTTTCAATCAGGATTGATGTGGTGGGATGAGACAAACCTATGACATAAGAAGTATAATTCCTGTTATAAAGGAGAGAAAGGAGTAAGGAGTTTATTGATTTCCAGAGACTGGAACCTAACGGTTTGTGAATGATGTGACTGACGATTATTGACCAGAGGAGTGATAATGGGGCTCTTACAGATGGGCAGAAGGTTTTTCTAGGACAGGAATCCTGGGAAAATACCATTAAAGACACTACATATATGTTTATTTAAACAGCTTAAAGCCTGTATGAGTGATGGTTGAGCTGTTTATTATAGAATGGGTCTGAAAGTATGTGCAGCAGAGCTTGGATGAATCCAATTCACAAGAAACTGTGAAAAACATGATGATATGGATCAATTACAAAGGTGTTACAGAATGTTACAGAATGAAATTATAGTCAATGACAAAACAGCCCTGAAAACCCACACAGTTCACCATCTAAAAAGGGTTTCTTCTGTTTCTTCTTCTGTTATATTTTAAATAGAAAATGTGTTTTTCACCAAACCTCTGGATATAAACAGCTGACTTTCCCGATACAATTCCGCCACAAAAATCCCTCATGTGGGTGGTAGACTGAGAAGGAAGCCTCGGTATCTTCTGATGAGGAGGATTTTGCTATCTGCCAAAGCATGATTGATGCTCCACTTTAAGGGAGAATTTAACAGCACTTCTTCAGCGCTCTATGCCTACCCAATTATGCCACTGAGCTGGTAACCTTGAATTTATGTCACCATGGCAACAAAATCCTGGTCATGCATTATGGATACCATTGAAATTTGACACCCCGAGCTAACACAAAAAGAGTCTGGGACTTAATCAAATCAGCCCATTCTGCATGACACAAAGTGAAGAAGGAGCTCCCATTGTGCAGAGGCTGAGGCTGGAGAGGCAGGCAGGCCCCGGGAGGGTGGCCCATGCAGCAGCTGCAGGCCCCCGCCTCATAGTCGGCCCCATACACATCAGTGGACATGCTGACAGATGGCCCTTATTGCAAAGACTTCCAACCCAGGAAGCAGCTGGGCTGTCCGCTCACCTTGTTGTCATGGAACATTGAGCAGAGAAGGAGAATGGTGACGCAGAGCTGAAGTGGGTGGTGTGTGGGTCACCTCAGCCATGTCAAAAAAGCAGAGAAACTGTTCAGATGTAGCTGTGGTTTGCAATTACGCAAATGAATAAGATTATCTTAAAATGAGGCAGCCCTGCAGTAGTGTCTTTCACAGGTGCAAAATGGACGGTCTTCATTTTCCATGGACTTTACAGCAAGATGTCTTTGTCCAAAATGCAACTGTTTGAAGGGGAAAATGTGATTTTATTAATTTTGTGACTCACACTGAATCTTTAGCTTTGTCACTTGACAGTAAATGTTGCCTGCTCTACATACAGCGTGTGAGCTGAGTGCCCTCGGTAACCTTCTCCTGACAGATATCATGCCAGGAGTTAGAAAGGTCACACCAGTGCTGTCTCTGCTGCAGTGTTTGCATAAACTTTATGCAAATCAGCTTTACAAATAAGGATGATAACTGCCTTTGTTTTAACAGGAACCTACTGCTGTGGTGTCTGATAGACCCATGTCTGTTGAATGTAGTTTAGTGGAGACAGTGTGGTGTAGTTTAGTGTGGTGTAGTTTAGTGGACAGTGTGGACAGTGTGGACAGTGTGTGGTGTAGTTTAGTGGAAGTGTGTGGTGTAATAAATGGGAACACATCATGTACATTCTCTTTATAAAAGTAGTGTGCATATTTGGCAGCAGTTTCAGTAGTATAAACAATGTGGAATAAAACAGTCCAATGCAGCCAACAGCCATTGAGTGCAACACCTGCTGACAGCATATAATTAGGAGTATGTTTTGAAAAGTGGCTGAGGTATGGGGGGCATGGATTGAATGCTCTTGTCCAACACTGACTAGATGGAAAGCCAGTCTTCAATTTTGAGGTAATGACTGAACAATGAGTGCGTTGGCCCAGGGGGGAGTGGCTGTCCCAGAGGACACTGCACAGTAAGATTCTACAAGACAAATAGATGGTCAATATTTGCACAGTAAGTAGGGATGGGGGGGGGGGACGCATAATACTGTGGTAGGGGGCCTCTGCAGTGCTCTGCAAGGAACAGATGGGGCCTGATGAATTCTGAAAGGGAGGCAGTACCTGCCCTCGTCACCAAGCCACACAATTATCACACGGCTCTGGGTTCATTGTCGATTAGAGTGGCAGTTAAAGGCAGGCAGCAGCTGAGGCAGATGGCCTGGATCTGAGGGGGGTGGGGGTACACCCCTCCCTTTGCTTCTGCATGGGCTTGACACTTCCACAAACAGCATCTTGCAGCATTTGATTAATTATGGTAATTTGTTTCCTCTTATTCCTGTTTTTGTATTATTTATATGAATGTTATGTTATTTTCTATATCATGAGGTTGTAGGCTTTCTCTGGAGCCGGCTGCCTAAAAGATGTGCACTATTGCACAGCTCATGTCCAGAGCTAGATGGAGAGGAATGGGGTTGAGGTTATATGTCCTCAAATCGATAAGTCTAATTTTGGATAATGCTCTTGGGGTATCAAGAGTACTCCCAAAGGGAGTGTGGTGAAAGTGTATGTCAGTTACTAAAGACAGATCATATTTCATATTTGGTTAAAACAATATTCAAGGATAATATAAAAACCTAAAACAGGGACAATGCTAAATTCTCCAGCTACTGCCCACTGCTGTTGACAAGTTTCCCCAGTGCTGCTGAAGGATGTAACAAATGCAGAGGATTAATTTCTTCACAGGAATAAATAAAGTAAAGCTTGCTTACCTTACTGTTATAGACAACATTAGTGAAATATAAAGGTGTAATGCTTTAAGTACAGCTGGGTTAATGCTCTCTTCTTTTCCTGATCTCAGTCCACAAATATGAGCTCTCTCGTTTTGGAGTCCTCTAGACTCAGGCTTTATTCATCACAGGAGTGGGCCCCAGGGTGCAGCAGTAGGGGGCTGCACAGACAGCAGCCACACTCCACTCCTCCAGCCGCACAAAAAGCTCCTGTTGTGTTCAGCACAAGCCTTTTGGGCTCGGGCCCTGCCCCCGTCCTCTGCCTCTCACCACCCAGTAGGGCATCATTCCTTCTACTTTGTTCCGTCAATGGTGAGCCTGGCGTCTGGGCCGTCCTGATAGCACAGGAGATGTAGCAGCCTATCCATCTGGCTGCTGTGGGCATGCCAGTAAAGAGAGAGCAGCAGAGGTCCTCATTCATAACAAAAGATATTAACAAAGCTAACAGAGCTGCTCAGGGGCTTCAGGAGAGTGGGACTGCAGGACCATCGACCCAAGGGCTGGGGCCATGGCCTTTCGTCAGAGTTAGGTTCTAGACATTTTTATTTCTTTCTTTCTTTGAACAGTGTCGCTTCAATAGTTCTAGAGCTCTGAGGAATACAATGAGGTTTACAATGATAAAAAAACAAAAAACATTTTTGCAAACAGTTAAATATTTTTAATTGCGAAAATGAAAAATTATACTTTTTTATTTATTGACATTGTTCAAACAAAAGTAGAACAACACAAAAAGGCAGCTGTTAAGTGCATGGGCAGTTGGGTAAATCAAAGACAATATAAAAATCTACTTTCAAATTCTGTTAAAGAAATGTTTGTAGAAAAAGCAGTTTGGATTGTGCTCTTGTGTGGTCACCAGAGGGCAGCAGTGAGAATGAACACCCAGATGTAACAGTGGTTGAGGATCCTTTCCTCTCTGCAGAGGCTGCAGTAGCTCAGATTCTGTTCTAATGGCCCTCTGCAGTCTGCCCAGTCTGAAACAGGAGGCATATACACACAATCAGACACAACCTGATGAACAGACATTAGTTTTGGACTAAAGCCAAAAGGCTTTATTAGCTCAGCAGTTTTACTGACTCGTTGAATTGGACCAGGTGGTATATCATGACCAAAATAACACAAACCTGTGACAGGACAGTATACAAGCGTATGTGGATTTGGCCAATCATTTCTGCAGCTTAGGAGCCAGAGGTGCTGTGGACTGACCATAGGTCCTGTGCACATCATAGTACACAAACATGTGCCTGTGACCATGTGACTTCATGTATATGAGTGTAGATATATAGCAATTATACTTACATGTTTAAGGGGACATGGAGGCACACAGAGCCCCGCACACAGAGGGAGCTGCCATCTCCCATAGTCTTGACCTCGGTCTGAGCAGAGAACAGTTTCTGTAGGTGACTTCACATTTAGGTTCAGAAAAAAACTACGGTGTTTTGGTATTTGTCCCATCAGGATCTGTTCTGTCTGTTTACATTGTTCAATACTTGTATGGTGGACAATGTAATTTTTTTTGACTATCCTGTTGTTTTAGGATTGTGTTTACCTGGTCTGTGGGCAGCCCCATGCTGAGCCAGCCATCCTCCTGCACCTCTGTGGCCCCTGCCAGCTCACTCCTCCTTCTCTGTGCCGCAAACACACTGCCCTCTATGAAAAGGTATTTGTCTTGTACATTACTTTGTCTTCTCCTTAGCTCTTCTCATTATCATATCAAAATTATGATTCAAATGTATTTTAGAAGCATGGCCCACAGGTAAAGCTACTAGATTAAATGCACACAATAATTAGTGCTTCCAGTACACAATTTAGAGAAGACATTCTGATCATTGATTTTGATTAGCAGCTATTAAAGATGATGTGAAGCTCACCAAGCATTGAGAAGGTACATGACATCTGCCTCTCTGCTGCTCCCATCTGGCCACTAGTGGTCTTCTCATATTCCTCTGACAGGCGCACATGGGCCAACTCAAACATAAATAAGATTTAAAATTATTAAAAGCCCACACATAACAAATAGGTCTTTTAGTTAAGTTCAGCTCAAATGCAAACCACACTCACCAGGTTTTGTGCTTTACTCTGCCGTCCACTGGGGGGCAGATGTGTGCAAGACAGAATCATTACAATAGATTCTTACAAATATTGTAGAACACCTCTATATATACGAGTCAGTTTTTTCATACCCATGTGAGCCATATTTACTGTTGAGGGGCCTGTTGTGGAGACGCTGGTCGTATGGGAGAGCTTTAAACCTTCCTGTTCCCACGGCAACATAATGCTGCTGGTTCCTGAGCTGAGCTGGGCTGGACAGAGGCCGACCATCCATTGTGCAAAGACTGGAAAAATATATACATCATTGCTGAATCGACTGATTTCATTTTGCTATATTTCTAAAAGTGTGTGAAATTTGTAACACCCTTTGAATACTGGTATAATGGCATTACCTTTCTCACAAGTAAAATAAAAAAAAAAAAAAAAAATTATCTTACCTGTGTACTGCCCCAGATCGAAGACACACCTTTTCTGTCACCATGGCCAGCACATTGTCCCAGCTTTTCAGGGTGTACTTTGGTACACGAATTCTCACTGGAGGAACTAAGACCTCCCCGTTTGTAAAGACACTAAGAGAAAAACCAGGAATGATCAGTAATTATGCAAATATTGCCCACACAACATGTTTGAGTTGAAACCCTCTTCTTACTGTATTGTGCAGGTGCCATCTTTAGTTTTGCTCCAGCGAGAGGACACCTGGATACTGCTATGGTCTACGGGGTGGATCTGGAAGTTACAGGAGGGGTGAGAATCCAGCAGAAGCATTTGTTAAGAAGGTTTCACTCTTTTAGGTGGTCATGCCATGTATCAAGTTACCCTTACAGACAGCTTCTCATAATTACACTGTTCCACTCATGGAGAAGGGATATTCAATTTCAATAAGGCACCAGGTTTGCCACAGATTTTGACTAACCTTGGTGGTACAGGTAACACTTATGTGAGTAAACTTATTTTGGAGATTAAAACAGTTGCATTCAGGTAAGATGTAACGTGCACTTCTACTGATCAAAAACAGCATTACAATCACAACTGAATCTGTCATATGCTGTGGACACATTGCAGACACCCATTTGTGTTCATTACAAACTATTTCTATTTATTTCTATTTATTTACTTATTTATTGCCTCATTAGCTTCCACAGCACAGAGTGGTTGCTAATCTTCCAGGCTGTACCTGTAGGATCTGGTAACCCACAGTGAAAAGTGCATTCTGCCTTCTGAATAAGATCATTGGCCTGTGAACCAAGGACACAGGTTAATAATACCTTGTTAGGGTTAGAAGTTAGTGGCTAGGTTTAGAAGTTAGTGGTCAGGGTATTAATTAAGTAGTTACTAAGCCTGAGTCATTCTTAATAAACTATTTGTTCATTAGGAATTAAATCTTTGTGCATGCTTTACTAAGGCTAAGGAACAGTGTAACTCACTTTTTAATTGCCTACTAATTTGCTGTTCATCTTGTTTCAGACAGGTGTATAACTTTGTTGGTCCACCATAGTCTCCTCTATAAATTTGAAACACTGCATTTAGTATTCAAAGCAGCTTCGATCAACCCTCTAATGTCTTTGATCAAGAACTTAACTTTAGGAAACTTTTTACCTGCACGTTCACTTTAGTTTGTGGTTTCCTGGCTGTTATTTCCGAGTAACTGTGGTAAAGAGGTAAAAGTCAGACATTTTAACCATACACTTCCCACTATGTCTACACTCCCACAGTCCTATTACTCACTGCAGATGTTTGAAGCTTTCATTGCCTGCTGCCACGTACCGCCCGCCCGCTTCCACCTGGTTCAGCCGCCGAACCCTGAGGCCCTGCACCGTGTAGAGCCTCCGCACAGCTCCGAACTGCGCCACCTGTCCTAAACCTGTGCCTGCCTGCACTGATGACAGGTAATCCAGCAGAATATCCAAAGTGGACACCCGTGGGTATACCACTATCTTCCTCCCAACAAAGTACCCATCTCCATTCCTGTACACAATGATGGTTTTTGTATCGGGGAGTGGGCCTGTCTTCATTCTATGGCTGCTCTTGTGAAAAATGCACTCAGAACTTTCTGGCAGCAGCGGCAAGTAACAGGAGAGAGCATCTGATATGGAAACCAATTCTTCACATGACAGTGCGGCCTAGCATCATTGAAATCTATCCAGCAACTCTGCACGTGCAGGCATTCATCATTCTGTTGTCACTGCTCTTTTACCGGTCTATTATTTAATATGCTCAGCTATTGTTAAAGCCAAGGTCTAAATCTCATGCTTCTATAAATAAAATCAAATGTTGAAAAAAAAGAAAAGTCCAGTTACGTTTCATCCCAATTTTTTATGTGAAAGAGATCATATAAATCTTAATAAATAAACAAAAAAACTTACATTACAATGTATTCAGCAATACAATGCCAGTTCATCTAAATGCACATTTTCTCTCAGCATTAATTATTCATTGCTCAGGGGAGTAGCTCTGCTTTAATAGAACTGTGCCATACATAGTCAATTCTTGTAGATAGACATCTGTTTGGAGGTCTAATCTCCTCACTACAGGAGCACGAGTTTGTAATGTATGCTGCAGTGGAACATTCACTGTGGACCTGGGCCACACCACTTATTCTACCAAACAGGAGTTTCTCTATCTTAGTGTCTTCAATAATAAAGACCCCTCCCTCTCACACATGACTCCATGATGCCGGTGTATCAGATGCTGTCCTTGGTGAACTCGCAGACAAAGTACATAGTAGGGGTACAGGACACATCGGTCCACTCCCCGGACGACAGCAGGTCTGTACAGTCCTCATCATCATAGGCGTTGTTGGGCTCCCCTCGTCTCCAGGCGCTGAAGGTGCTCATGGGAGAGGAGTCCACGTAGATGAAGACACCCTCTCGCTCCACATCGTTCAGGCCAATGTAGACCCTGCCCACCCCCTGCTCCCGGAGGTACGTGGCCAGGACAGAGTTGGAGACAGTGTCTTTTGGCATGGCCAGGTGCCCTCCCCTCGCCTGGCAGTAGAGCTGAGCGTCCCAGTAGCGTTTCTCCTCCTTCACCAGCAAATACACCTTAGTCTCTGTCTCTTTTATGCCAGCGACAGCTGCAGGGGAGGGCAGGGCTGAAAAATGACCACTTGGATTTCTATAATTTTTGCTTTGAGCATTGAGTAAGCAGACACAGAAATAAGGAGCAAACATACCATTTTTAATGAATTTCAGTTCTGAGGATAACTGGACCACAAGGAGCTCCATCTCTCCGATCATCTTTCTTATTGGAGCGCACTCACAGGGCAGCCCTGAGGACACCAACATGTGCAGTTATGTGCTTTTAAACATCTCCTGTATAAATATGCAAACATTCTGCACTGACCTGGCTCTCCATTTGGACCTTTTGGACCAGGGTCTCCCATTTCTCCTTTATTGCCTGTTTCAGAAAAGTAATACATGTATATTATTTTCACAGTTATTATAATCACATTTTACATTTTCTAAAAAATGAAAAAAATAACTTGAAACTTGGAAGCATTCCTTTGGAGCCTACAAGTGAAGATAAATGAGTGTGGAGCATTTATCTGCTCGGCCAATGACCTTTCATTCCACTGGGCCCCACTTTTCCATGGCGTCCCAAAACTCCTTTGTGCCCTTTAATCCCAGGTGGGCCTAAAGCGAGAGCCCACACTATTAGTACATTAATTTTTATGAAACCCTCATTTTTGAGTTCTTCAGATGTGTGAACACAAAGTGCACAGAGAGTTACCCATCTCTCCTGGAGGCCCCACTCTTCCAGGTCGTCCCGGAGCCCCTTTCTGGCCCTTGTCCCCTGGCTCTCCTATGGGGCAAAGAAACAACAGGAGGCAATAAAGAAGCAGATTATACACAGTGGATATAAAGCCTCACCTTTGAGCCCTGGGACCAGAATCTGAATGGTGCAGGACTCCTCCGGCTGCTGAGCGTAAGACATGTGCACTAAAGTCAGAGCAGACAGGACCAAAGCGGGCAGCAGGAGCACATGAGGAGCCATAATGCACTCTAGGTCCTTCAGTCTGTGTGACAAGAACAAAATGACAGTGTGACCTGGAGTGTAGATAAATAGCTCACTTTTAGTTGTAGTAAAGAAGAGCAAAAATGAGATATAAAGTAAAAAATTCTCTGTAAAGGAATTCATTTCAGTCAAATGATGTTGTGAGGTCTTACCTGTGGCTGAGCTGTGTCCGGTCAGAACTGTAGTCCGTGTGAAACATACAGAGTGTGTGAGGAGGCTGAGGCTGTGGCAGGACAGTGATAGTGTTGGAGTAAACAGTCAGATAAGGCCGCTTGCTAAAGATAATTGGCTGGGAAAGTATTCAGGGGCTTCACAGCACTGCAAGGCTTGTTAATGACATGTTTAATAACTTTGATATTCATGTTGTACATTTTGGCTTTACATTTTTATTCTTCTTGCTCTTTTTGTTTTTGATTGCAGGATCAATCAGTTTGCTGTCTCCATTTTATTGTGTATTTAATACATAGGTCTACTATGAGATTACTGAGTTCTATCTAATTTTTTTTTTATTCTTCTTAAAGTTATCTTACATTATAATGTTTTTTGTGTTTTTCTTTCTTTCTTTCTTTCTTTCTTTATTTATTTTTATTTATTTATTTATTTATTTTTTTGCTTTTTACTCATTAATTGGGTTTAACGCTTGTAATTCTTTTCTCTCATGCATTACCACTTGGTGGAGCTATTGCTATAGAAGAGAAAAAGTAGGACTATAAATCGGGTTACACTTGTATAAATGGAAATTGCAAAATATATTGCGAAAGTATCCTTATTAAAACACACACAGTTCTTCTAAACACAGTCGTGATATAGCCCAGTAGGCCACACGTTTTTCTATAATTTAGCCTATGTATTTTAGAAGTTGTATGATGTCGTATTGTTTGTAATAAGATAGGTCTCCGTTCAGACCGATCAAGTGTCCTCATTAGAAAGACAACCAGTGGAGGATAAGATGTCTTCTTCTAACGCTTCAAAGTGTTGAGTTACTGTCTGAATTATTCAGGAGTCTTGAGGCGCAGAGTTGGCGGATGTAGACGATGTCAACAGTTCACAGTCAGCGCGTTATGGTCCTCTGTTCTGCCCTGTTTGCTGAGTCTGGTATCATTTAAAGAAGGCAGGCAGTCCTGGCAAAGTTTTAAGCAGAGTATCCTTCAGACATAGTTGTGTTCACACTGTTTCAGATACTTTTCACGCAGCTTTACTGGTGCTGAGGTCCACAGTTGTTGTAGTGACAATGGGCTACATTTAAAAGCCTCTAACAGCATGCATTTAGCATTACAAGGGGCAGACACGATGTAAATAACCTGACATACGATCTTACAGGACTCTGTCCACACACCTTAAGTGGTGCTGCGTCAGTGACGTCATCGGGCTTACGGGCGCAGGAGCCTAGGCTCGCGCGTCCACAGTATCGCGCTTTCCTGGACGAATACAGGAGGAGCAGGCCTACAGCTGCAGCGCATGAGGAGCACACTCTTCAAACGGACCGGACCTGTCTGAAGAATATTGCCTGTAAGTAAGATTTCTATCTGTGCTAATATCCAGGTAGGTGGTGAACTGTGTATTTGAGCTATGATCATGAGAACAGCCCTGCCTATCGCCTCTATACAGCTAAGCTGCTTGATTCACTGCCAAAGTCATTGACTTCATTAAGTTGATTTGCAGCTTAACCAGCTCCTCTGCACAGATCAGAAAGTCCTGGCTCGACCCATGTCATGTGCACGCTGCACTTCTGACTTGTCTGTATTGACAGTAACTTTGCTTTTAGGATACATTTATATTAGTTTACATTACAGGCCATTAGAGTGAGCTTTAGTAGCCAGGCCTAGATGTTAAAAATATAAAATTACTGATACAATGAAAATACAATATTACCAGTTGTCACCACATCACTTATCAGTGGATAACTCCTTGTTCAACACCTAGTAGAGTTGGTAGGATCATCTCAGTGACAAGATACTTTGTAACCTGCTAAAAATGATCTTTCATTTCCTATTTTAAAAAAGTTAAATCTGTAACAAAGTTGCACAGAGTACAACAATAAGGGCCACCTCATATATTTAAATGCTCTAGACATGTAATGTGTGTGTGTGTCTTCTGTTTGGCTCTCCCATGTCCTCCTCCCAGGCAGGAAGAGGAAACAGTCTGTTTGCATGTCCCACTTCAGGTCTCAGTCTCTGTTGCTAACACTGAATATAATACACTATAACAAGCTGGACTTAACTGACTAACACTGGATCTATACTTTATCTGTCTAACACTGTGAACAGCGCAGAAGGGTGTTTGAACACACTGTACTGAGAGTGTGATGCATATATTTGGTGTTTTTTTTTTCTTTAGGCAACAAACAATCTTTATGTCAGTAAAGTGTTAAAAGCCTTTAAACACAGGAATATCTTGGTATAAACATATTGCATTGAGGATGGTTGTTTTAAGATCCGGCTCATTTGTTTTGAGCAAACCAAAGGTTTTCTCAGGGGGACTTTTGTGTTTGGTGGAAAAGCCTTTGGCCTGTAGTCTTCTGTAGTCTGGTTTACATATCAGCAGAGAAGTTCAATGCAAACTTAGTAGCCTATTTTGCATTACAAACGTCATTCTGTTTTGCGTATTGACATTTCCTCATTGTTGCCATGTTCACAGACGTGAGTTGTACAGACAAGAGGTGAGCCATGGAGGACGGGAAGCCAGTGTGGGCACCACACCCCACCCATGGGTTCCAGCTAGGCATGATCGTAGACATCGGAGCAGATGCACTGACCATCGAGCCGCTACACCAGAGGGGCAAGGTCTGTGTCAATCCTCGCTCACATTTACACCTGCTGCCACCAGCCCCACTGGGGCAGCTAAAACTTTATGAGAGTACTAAGGAATTTAAGGAAATTATTCTATTATGTGTTGAAAATGATGCGCTGTTAAGAGTAGGATCTTATACTATTTAAAGACTCCACAATGGAGTCACTATCACACAGTACAGTGTAATCTAGAGATTCCTCAGAAATGATAGTGTTAAACATACACCTGTGTGTGCTATACATATGTCAGATACAGCTGACCAGGATGAGGCAGTGCCATGTTGCTCTGGAACTTCCTGAGCCGGTCAGTGGGGCAGGACTCAAAAAGCAGACGGTCACTGAAGGTGCTCCTTTTCCTCCTCCTCCTCCTCCTCCTCCTCCTCCTCTTCCTCCTTCCCCCTTCTTCTGCCACAGAAATCGCCCATAGAGACACTGATAGAATTATGTCACGCCCATATGCAGGTCATAATGAAGCTTGGAAATGAAGGTGATTTGATTAACACCTTCCTAATTATTGAAAAAGAGCCTAAAACTTTTGACATATTTACACATTTTAAATACATACACTACTTGAAGCTTATATGTATAGTATTGTTTTTCATTTAAGTGGCCTCAGACATGTTGGTCCAGGATGCTTGTATGCTGCCACCTAAACACAGGGCTGTGAGGTGATGTGTGAAACAGGAGCCTCGCTGTGCACTGAGCCATGAATAAGTAACAGTAGCAGCAGCAGGCGGAGATAGTGTTGCCCAGAGCAGAGAGGCTGATTAGGGACTGAAGGCCACCTGCTGCACCTGCTGCACCTGCCCCACCTGCCCCACCTGAGACTGAGACCTGTTTACTGGAGTCCCACTAGAGCATGCACTAGCATTCTAGATGGAATACAATACTATTATCACTTTTTAGTTATTATCAATTAAGTCTTTGTTCATGATTTATTAATTTAGATGCAGTTATTATGAAGTGTTTCGTGTTCCCTTCTTTTTTGATACAATACGATGCATTTTCAATACAAAATAATACTATTGTGGTCTTATACAAGCTTGGATATGGATTAAGGGAATTCTAAATTATATTATATTTACACCTGTCTCCAAAGGTTGTTTCTGTGCTATGGAAACAGTTGGCAGCCACTTAATGGTCTATTGAATTTCCCTGGGGAATATGAACTGAATTGAATGAAAGACAGGCGTGTGACTGGCCGCCGTAGCAGCTCATTAGCCGCTCCTCTTGTTTACGGCAGTACAACATGTTTTTGTGCTGCGTTTGGCCCTCGCTCAAACCCGGAGTATTCACAGGGTGGTGGGAGATATCTACCCTTCTGGTGCATGTTTTTGAATGATTTTAATATTACATGTTTTAGAAAGCTTGTCCTAAGCTTATCCTCTCTCAACAAATTATTCATAAGTTTGTGTGTTCCTTGGTTCTATTGTGGCACAGTTATTCCGCTAACTTTAATTCCGCTGAAACTCATTTAAAGATGTACTGTAACCTTGCTTGTTGAAGTTGAAATTGCCTGAATATACCAGACTAGAGTATGGCATTAAAGTATCTTGTTAGTATCTTGTTGAAAAACATTCATTCTGTGAAATATGTGACCTCTCTAAGTTACAGATGTGACCTGTAACTTGGCCTCATGGTGTGAGCTTTTCCCATCAAAAACCCTGCATAGTGCACTTTTACCATATAAACCTCACCAAACAATTAGTTGGCTTGGTTATGTATAAATAAGAGATAGACCGATATACAAGGGCGATATTTGCACTTTGTAGCGTACTGCGTCTCCTCTGCTTCATAAATCTTTATTTAAACACTTTAGTCCAAAGAGGGCACTGCAAAAAATGTGACTACACTACTTTTTTATCCAATTTGTAGTAAAACAAGGTCGCAGATGGGTTTGTTAAATTAAAATTAGACCATTAGGGTAAAATTGCCGAAATCGGCCCTACATATTGTATCAGCATTGGTCATGAAAAAAGTCTCTAGTATGAATGCATAAATATTATTCATTTTTTTATATTAACTATACATTACTTTTACTTACTTATTTTACTAAGCCTCATGATAAATGCAAACATCTTTTCCAGACATTTCTTGCTCCTATGAATCAAGTATATCCCGCTGAAGAAGACGTTAACAAGCACGTGGATGACAACTGTAAGTTTACTCCTATGTCCCACAGAGTCAGGATTGGCACCTCCAAATTAGTCTCTGAAATGGTTACTTG
Organism: Periophthalmus magnuspinnatus; assembly: GCF_009829125.3. NCBI lineage: Eukaryota > Metazoa > Chordata > Actinopteri > Gobiiformes > Gobiidae > Periophthalmus > Periophthalmus magnuspinnatus. The sequence continues at coordinate 15,120,006 of NC_047147.1, read as the reverse complement.
GATGAAATGAATCCATGTAATAAAACCCAAATGTAACAACACTAAAATTATACACAGGTATCTTATTTGTATTTTCATTTATAAGGTTGTATTATGAATTGTTTTTTGCTATCTCTATTGAGTTTGTCCCACAGAAATGTTCTCTCTGTCCCTCTGCCCAGGTTCCCTCATGTACTTGAATGAAGCCACCCTCCTCCACAACGTCAAAGTCCGCTATAACAAAGACCACATCTATGTACGTTTTTTTTCTGTCTTCTATTTTTTTTATTTGTAGCATCGCATTTTCTAACCTTTTACAAATTTCATCTGGGAAAACAAATTAAATAGATATAGGTACAACATAGGTACCAGGACAAAAGGTGAGCCCATCCGTGTCCCTCCCTTATCCCCAGGGACAAAAAGCATCTGGCAACCAGCACTAGTGAGTCAGATGAGGCCCTGCCAGAGCTCCGCCTGGGCCCAGCCAGTGCACCTGTGTCTCAACAGTGTTTACTTTACTAACTGAACCCTTTGTATGTGAGGTGTGAATATCATTAGGTTTCATTTGGGACATTTCAGTGTAATTGGAAACGGCAAGGTTTTTAAATTAAATATCTCAACACAAAATAATTCTACCAAAAACTTGACATGCTCCCATATTCAGTTTTAACCCAACTTATTATATTTAGTACATATTTATTATATTTTACAGACTTACGTGGCAAATATTTTGATAGCTGTCAACCCTTACTTTGACATCCCCAATCTCTACGGTCCAGAAGCAATCAAGTCCTACAAAGGGAAGTCTCTGGGAACACTTCCTCCTCATGTGTATGCGATAGGTGAGCACACTCTATTCTAATACGATATTAAGAGGCTACTGTATTTAAAAATGTGATATTTGTTTTTTGATTTTAGCTGACAAAGCGTACAGAGACATGAAGGTTCTAAAGATGAGCCAGTCCATTATTGTGTCTGGAGAATCTGGAGCAGGGAAGACAGAAAACACCAAGTTTGTCCTCAGGTGCAGAGTATTAGAGATTTTAGAGTTCTGAGCTTATGTTTTTCATGTTTATTTGAATATTGCAGTGTTAATTTAGTTTGACTAAAAACATTTTGTGAAATTTTACTGAAAAAATTATTTTTACTTTTTGTGTAGTTTTTGTCACCAAACATGTCATGGTCATTTAGTTAACTAAATCCATAATATTTTCAGTCAACCACAAAATATATATTTTTTATTTTAACTATGATAAATTGTATTACATTTCTTCATGGGAAATTTTAAGTTGTGTTCCTTGGATTTTGAGTTTGTTTACAGCCTGGTTTGGGGATTGAAATTGGAACTTGGATCTAGTGCCAAATATCCATATTAAGTCATAGTTTTAGTTGATAAAAATTTATGTAATTTTAGTCATAGCCTTAGTCTTTATGATTACATTTTTGTTTTAGTCAGCCAAAATATAACATTAACTATAATGTGTGTGCATAATGGATAATGACCTGTAATATTGCAGATATCTGACTACAACTTATGGAACTGGTCAAGACATTGATGAGAGAATCGTTGAAGGTAACTATAAGCAGTCATTTTTAAAAGAGTATTGGCCATAACAAGAGCCATGTCTGATCTTGAATAGCTAATCCCCTTCTGGAGGCCTTTGGGAATGCCAAGACTGTGCGGAATAACAACAGCAGTCGATTTGGAAAGTTTGTAGAGATACACTTTAATGAGAAGGTACAAAGTGATTTTGCTTAGCTTATACTACTCAAATATTTGACTACTGCACAACAGTTTTAACCGATTAATTTGACTTTTGATATGTCAGAATGCAGTTGTAGGAGGGTTTGTTTCCCATTACTTGTTGGAGAAGTCCAGAATCTGCGTTCAGAGCAGTGATGAGAGGAATTATCACATCTTCTACAGACTGTGCGCTGGAGCCACTGAGGACCTCAAGAAGAAACTCCGCCTGGACTCACCAGACCACTTCAGGGTCCGTGCACAGATCTTACATCTTTATGTCCAATCATGTGGGGAAAAAATAAATAAAATAAAATTATATACATACATAATAATAACTTTTTGTTTTATAGTACTTGAATCGAGGATGCTCCAGCTTCTTTGCCACTAAGGATTCAGATAAACAAATCCCACAGCAACGGAAAAGTCTTGAGGTGAGGCAAACGAAACTGTGAATTTGATGAGATTGGATATTTACTGTCAACTAGTCTTTTATAGACATTTGTAGTGTCCAAGTTGCTGTTCATTCAACCATTAAAACTATCTTAATGTTAATATCTTAATCATTATTTGAAGTTGTGAGAGTTGATGGTTCTAATCCCATTTTCTTCCCATCTCATTGCCAAACATAGGACTCCAAGGTAACGTTGCCTTTATGTGAGCTGCTCCTAGATCTGCAAGAGTTTTGCATGAAGCTGGTGCAGCGTAAAAGGCTGCATGCTAATTTATATGTGCATGAGGAAGAGGGGCAAAGCTTAAGGATTGTATTTATTTATTAGCTGATTTTCGTGGTTGGTTGTGTTGCTGCCGGTAATGGTTGTGTGTTTTTTTAATGTTGTCGGTGGTGGGTCTCACACACGTGAGTGGATTCTGACTGTATGTGGTTTGCAGCATGTGAAGAGTGGAGCCTTGAAGGACCCACTCCTCGATGATCTGGGGGACTTCAGCAGGATGTGTGATGCTATGAAGAAGATCGGCCTGAATGACACAGAGAAGCTGGACCTCTTCAGAGTGGTCGCTGGAGTTTTGCATTTGGGAAATATTGACTTTGAAGAAACCGGAAGCAGCTCCGGTAATAAGCAGAAGAATATGATGGTTGTAGTCATATAATAATGGTCACGAAGTATAACATGTGTCTTGTAGGTGGCTGTGTGCTTAAGAACCAGTCAAGTGATTCTCTGCAGTTCTGTGCTGACCTGCTGGGTCTGGACCAGGACGATCTGAGGGTCAGTCTCACCACCAGAGTCATGCTCACGACAGCAGGGGGCGCCAAAGGAACTGTGATAAAGTAAGTACAATAAGCGTGTGGTGTCCATAGAGGGAGATTCAGGGAAGCTTTCATTTGTCTGTGAACGTATATTCTCAGTATCTGTGAATGGGTATTTATCACAATGTGGGGACTAAAATCAGTATACACACTCAATCCATGGAAATCTGCCTCCTTTATGCGAGACAAAAATCAGGTCCCCATGATGATCTATTAGGTAAAAAAATGGTTCATTGTGAATATATGGTTTCATAATAAATTAAGGGTGTAGTGTGTTATGGTTAAGGTTAGGATCAGTCTCCAGGAAATAATTAGTCAGTGTCCTCAATAAACATGGAAACCCAGTGTGTTTGTGGATGTGTATTGTGTGTTTGCTTGTGCGTTTGTGATTAAATCAAGTTTGCATTGTGTTCTTCTCATGCAAGGGAACTGGGTTTGATGAAAAGGTGGTACCAGTCTGACATTAGTTGTCAATGGTTTGGTGCTTGAATGGAGGATGAATATTTTAACAAGGACAGATGCTGCTCTGGCCTGGAAGTGTTTGCTCCATATGAATAATAGAAGCTGTATCTGAAATCTAAATGATTAAGAACTGGCTCTGGAGCTTAAGGGCACAACTGAGGATTTAAGTTATGAAGTGGCTATTCATTATGTTAAAATGGATTTCAGTTAATTTACATGAATGCCTTGACTACTCATTTAATTTCATTTGTGGACGGACATGCAGATACATTAAAAGAAAGAGACACAAGTGAGAGGAGAGGACAGAGGAGGGGACAGAACTACTACTCTCCATGAACCTGTTTTTATTCATAATTCTGAACTGTTCCAGGCCTTATCATTATCTTTAATGTGCCCAGGGTCCCTCTAAAGGTGGAACAGGCCAACCACGCCCGGGACGCCCTGGCCAAAGCTGTGTACAGCCGGCTCTTTGACCACGTGGTGAGGAGAGTCAACCAGTGTTTCCCCTTTGAAACCTCCAACCATTTCATTGGAGTTCTGGACATTGCGGGTTTTGGTAAAGAAAGACTTAGATTTTGTCATTACTTTTAAATCACTGTTCACATTACTCATTGTCACGTTGGTGTTTTTTATGTCACACATTAGAGTATTTTGAGCACAATAGCTTTGAACAATTCTGCATCAATTATTGTAACGAGAAGCTCCAGCAGTTTTTCAACGAGCGGATTCTTAAAGAGGTAAGTAGTGTGGTTGGTAGGCTCGCTCCTCTTTATTTAATTTATCACACTTATGTAATATGTACATTTGTGGTGCAGGAGCAAGAGTTGTATCAAAGGGAGGGACTGGGGGTGAGTGAGGTACATTACGTCGATAACCAGGATTGTATAGGTAAGAATTGTTTATACACATCTCAAAAGCACTTTTTATGCAAAACTTAATAATTGGTTACTGATGTTTCCAGACCTTGTGGAGGCCAAGCTGGTGGGAATCCTGGACATTTTGGATGAAGAGAACCGTCTCCCTCAGGCCAGCGATCAGCACTTTACTGTGGCCGTTCACAGCAAGCACAAGGACCACTTCAGACTTACGGTGAGGACAGCTTTACAGTGAACTTTACATCGCACATTAGAATGTCTAAACTTATAGATAAAACAGGGTGCGTTTCCTCATTTCCAAAATTAGTTCTAAAAATGATCCTCATTTTAAGAATGATAAGCACTGGGATAAATTCCCAGTGCTTTTCACCCAGCCATTTCCATCAATTGAAAATGGCTTCTGGATAGGAGCTGACACGTCCTGATCACAAAAAACAAATGACCACCAATGAATCCTCCTCTACACTGAATCACATTGAATCACTCCTTGTCATCAATAATAATACTTAATTTATTTGTATAAAACTTTTCGAAAACAAGTTTTAAAGTACTTCACAATATGTGAAACCAACATTAACACAGATGGAATATCAAAACAATAATTGAACACCATAACAGTAATAAACTACAATGTACAATAGAAATACATTAGAAATAAATGTACAATAAACCATTTTATAAAAATGTTTTTCTGTTTTTAGGTTCCGAGGAAGTCAAAGTTGGCCATTCACCGGAATCTTCGAGATGATGAAGGCTTTATGATCAGACATTTTGCCGGAGCTGTTTGTTATGAAACGGTAAGACTTATATTGGAATAAACTGTAAGTACATATTTTGTAGTTGAGACAGATATTTTGGTTTTGCTCTTTCATGAATGCATGCGTTGTGTATTTGCCTGCACAGACACGTTTTGTGGAGAAGAACAACGATGCCTTGCACATGTCCTTGGAGTGCCTGGTGTGTGAATCCAAAGACACTTTTGTCAGAGAGCTCTTTGAGAACTATAACAGCGCCAAAGACGTCAAGCAAAAGTCTGGCAAACTCAGCTTCATCAGCGTTGGCAACAAATTCAAGGTCACACAGTCTAAGGCTGGCTTCTGGTCCTCACTTTCCCAGCTCTGTTTTACTTCCTCTTCCAAGTTCTCCTGTAGACTTCCTTCAGTCTTCCTCCTTTTCTTCTTTGAGCTCCTTTGGGGATAAAACTGGATCAAGTCAGATCAAGGTACAGTTATAAAGAAGCAGAGTTCTATTTCATTCTTACTGCATCCCACCATGCATGCACAAAGGGAATAATCGAGTGCTTTCAGCACCTCTGTCTGATGGTCATCTGGGATTCATAGAACTGTAGTTACACTCTTAACGTTTGTTTCAGTGCCAGACCCTCTCCAAAGAAGCTACATAATATTGCCACAGACTGTTATGTAATGTGACAATGTGCATCAAATATCCTTGGAATAATATTATTCTTTCCGATTTACAGACTCAGCTAAACCTACTGCTGGAAAAGCTCCGTAGTACAGTAAGTACCCATGTTTTCTCTTATACAACCTTTTAACTGTTATGAATTCAGCCAAGGTAAGTCTTTGGAAGCACTTTGCCACCACGATTCACTCACTACAGACACACAAAATACATTATAGCCACAGGAACAGCTTTGGACAGGAAGTGTGGGGGTCCTCAACCAGAAGTGATTATGTTTTTCCTGTGCACATTCAGGGTTCCAGTTTTATTCGCTGTGTGAAGCCCAATCTAAAGATGGTGAGCCACCAGTTTGAGGGGGCCCTGATCTTGTCCCAGCTGCAGTGCTCTGGTAAGTTATAGACTTGTAGCATTACCATCCTTTATCTTTATTTGTTAACCCTTGTCTGCTCCCATCTGTTTGACTCTTCTTATCCAGGATTTAATAAAAAATAATGACAGTTTTGGTAAAATGCAACTGCTAGCCCTATAAACAGATCCTAAGTGTAATACTGGTACTGCTGATTGTTGCTAGGAATGGTGTCAGTGCTGGACCTGATGCAGGGCGGCTTCCCTTCTCGCGCTCCCTTCCATGAGCTCTACACCATGTACAAACAATACCTACCAGAAAAATTACAGCGACTCAACCCACGGCTTTTCTGCAAGGTTTGTTTCACTGTGTGTGAATATTCAGATCCTTCATATAATGATACTCGATGTGATTACTGTGCTTTGGTTTTTGTGTCAAGGCCCTATTCAAAGCTTTGGGACTAAATGACGCTGACTTCAAGTTTGGGCTGACCAGAGTTTTCTTCCGCCCTGGAAAGGTCATTTGTGTTTTTTATAAGCTAATCATTTGTCTTCTGTTTTTAATGTCTTTTTTGTACTGTAGCACTTTGAGATTTGTTGTTCAAATGTAAAGTGCGTTATAAATAAAATGTATTATTATCATTTATTTTTCTATAGTTGAATTACTGTCAATATGAACAGAATGTTTTGTTACCATCAGTTTGCAGAGTTTGACCAGATCATGAAATCGGACCCGGAGCATCTGGCAGAGCTGGTGAAGAAGGTCAACAAGTGGCTCGTGTGCAGCCGCTGGAAAAAAGTGCAGTGGTGCAGCCTGTCAGTCATCAAACGTGGGTCAAACTCTGAACAATACTTTGTCCACAAATACTGTACTCAAGCATTAGAGTGTGTAAATATATTAGTAACATGTAATAGAATTGATAATTACAGTGCACTTGAAGAAATGTTTGAGCTGTTTGCATATCACCTAGGCCAGGGGTCAGCAAACCGCAGCTCTGGAGCCGCATGCAGCTCTTTTATCTTTATACTGCGGCTCTGCATGGCTTGGGAAGATAAATTATAAGTATTTCACTGAAGTGTATTTTATTTGTGTTAGTTCTTTTTTATTGTAGTTTAAATTGAAAGATTATTGTGATCTTGAAATTTTAAAATACAATTATATTTTATTATTTTTCATTGCTCAAAATAAGCGCCACACTCGCGGAAGCCGGTATACTCGCCAAAACAAAACAAACACCGTTCATGTCTCCCAGATGACAGATGTGTGTAAAGATGAAAGTGACTTTGTGCAGCCTCGATTGTGCAGAGGTTCAGGAGCAGAAGTCTCTGTAGCACTTCATGGATTTCATAAGCAACACACTATAGTTGTTTATACAAAGTGTAAAAGTTTGAAAAAAACAATAAGCATGAAGGTTAAAGGTCCTATATTATACAAAATGGATTCTTGTGGGCTTTAAGCCCTGTTATAATGTTGTTACCTCATCAAAAAACATCATTCACACATGTTGGAGTAATCCTTTATTATGAGTCTGTCTGCATCTCCAAACCTCAAAATGCTCTGATCCACCTTCTGATATGTAGTGGTAGTTTTCAAGTTAACAGCTAAACAGCTGCCTTTTACCTTTAGTTCACTAGAAATGGGCAATTCCAGCACTGAAATTATCCAAATTATTCTAGTGAAGGTGTGTGGAGTTTTAAAGCACAGTCACACACTGTATTACCACATGACATCGCATGACGCCACAGAGAATTTTCAGAAGAACTCAGTCTAATATACAGGATTTGTGTGTTAGATATGTGTGAATGAAACAAAACTCCGGGTATGTTTTTGATGAGGAATCAACAGTATAACAGATTAGAAAAAGTAATATAGGCCATTTAAAATGTCATGTGATTTAAAGGGGTTGGAGGTGTCTGGGATACTGAATCAAAAATATCATTGTTTTCCCCAACAGTTCGTAACAAAATGAGTTACCGAGCCATGGCCTGCATTAAAATCCAAAAGACTGTTCGTATGTGGCTGTGCAGGAGAAAACACAAGCCACGGTGAGTCCTACTGTATTTCTCATTCTCTCTGTCCATATCTCTAGCATTTCGGTCTGTTTTTAAGGCATTTTTGACCATTTACTCCCTGACCATAACTTGTGGGTTTACGATTTTGGGACACAATTGTTTTGAGTACAAACGTGATGTGAGTTTGTCCTCTGCAGTGTGGATGGATTGGTGAAGGTTCGTAATCTGAAGAAACACATGGAACATTTGACCAAAGTGGTGGATGGGCTGAAGGAGGGTAAACAAGAAGTGTCCAAGCAAGTGCACGAGCTGGCTACTGCGATAGACCAGCTCATGACCAAGATCAAGGTGAGAGGTCAATGAAACTGGGCAGATACAGACATAACCACTTTTATCATAACTATCTGAGTTATATTCTAAAAATACCCCCAATTAAAATTCCAGCTGGTTTAAACCTTTGGAGCATAAACAAAGTACTGGCCTCTTTGTGAATCTGAGGCTGTTAAGTTTTTGCTTGTGCTGTCTAGTCTAATCTAATATAAATGGTCAGGAGGTATCCACAGAGGTAAATCTAAAGCGGTGTTAAGTCGATATGGTGTTGGTAGATATTGTCAGATGGGTTTTGATTTTGATTTGCTGGGTTTTGCTGAAACCCAAATCACTAAAATGAGTTAGGGATTTGGGGAAAAAGTTCAGCTAAAATGCACATTAAAGGCCTATTCAAATGTTGTCAAAGGTTTTTTTTATTTGTGAGTCTGGAGTACAAATGGATACAGATTTTGCCAGAATGAAATCCTGCATATTTCACTTTTATTAAACGCAAAAGGGAATAAATAAAGGAAAATTTAATTGAATATACTGTGCAGACCACTGTGATGAGCTGGAAGGAGATCGACTCAGAGTACCAGGCCTTAGTGCGGCGCTCGGAGCAGCTGCTGGGGTCCATGCAGAAGAAGAAGCAGGAGCAGGAGGAGAGCGAGAGGCTCAAGCACATCGAGGAGGAGATGGAGAAGGAGAGGAAGAGGAGAGAGCAGGAAGAACAGCGCCGCCTACAGGAGGAGGAGGAGCGGCGACTGTAAGACTTATAAACTTTAAATGCTGTTAATTAAAGATGCACTATGTAACTTTTCTAGTGAATGGTCTGCCACCTGCTATTCGGTGCAATAACATCATCTGTATTTTAATATATGTAATATAAATAAGTTCTAGGCAAACTATAACATCTTCAGACAAGCAAGTGGCAATGAAAAGTTACATAGTCCACCTTTAAGCTTAGTTTATTTTATATTAGATGCTTGTTGATATACTGTATAACATTAGACGATATAGATCTATTATAAATGAATAAATATGAACATTATGTATCAAAGTATGGTTTTACTATGGTAATAAGTACTTTTGAGATAGATGAGAATAATATTGCTCTTTAAATATTACAGCAAAGCAGAGATGGAACTGAAGAGAAAGCAAGAAGAAGAAGACCGAAAGAAACGAGAGAAGGAAGACCAAGTAATGCAGGTACTGTATGTGTGAAAGATTCTGGCACCCGTCTGAACTCACCGTCTTATTGGAGTATTTCATTTTGAGTAGTAGTCTTTATTATGAACTAGTATTTCAATAAATCTTCTTTCCCTCAAGTATAAAAGTGCCTTATTCTACAGTTACAGCAATGAAATCAGATCATAATGGCACATAATTTAAATAAATGAAGTCCGTATTTATTTATTTAGTTGAGTCATGCACAGTTGACTGTATTTGAATGTGTTGTGTGGACAGGCTGAGCTGGAGATGCAGTTGGCCCTGGAGCGGGAGGAGCAGGTTCAGCAGGCAGCCATCTTGGAGCAGGAGAGGAGGGATCGTGAGTTAGCCATGAGAATCGCCCAGAGTGAGGCAGAGCTTATCACAGAGGAGGGACAGCTGGATCCGAGTCTGCGCAGGTGTATTAGCCTCACCCGAACTCTTAGCAACTATATGCGATGTTGTTTGTGTAAAATTTACTCTTTAGGACATCAGTTCAGATCTTGAGTCACATTTATGCTACTACAATTATTTGGAAATTTCCTAACTAGTTGAATATTAAAATAATCGTTAATGTATTTTGTTAATTGTCATCTGCACTATACAGTCTCATATAAAACACGTGCCAATAGACTTTTGTAGTGGAAATATTCAAAGTACATGATGAATAAGTTAACAATGAGCAGGTCCATTACCATAATTATATGACCAATCAACATCAAGTTTATCATTACATTATAAATTTCTGATTTGCCCATATTATTTCTCACAGTCTGTAACATTCTCCTTCTCACAACCTCAGGGGGGCGCAGGTGCAGGCGACCAAGGTGACTGCTGGGGTAAAAAAGTACGATCTGAGCAAGTGGAAGTACGCCGAGCTCCGAGACGTCATCAATACTTCTTGTGGTAAAGCCAACCCCTCAAAAAACTGCTGTTCTAATTCATATAGATCCTTTATAGGGTGATACATAGCCGTTTTTTATTTAAATAATATACTAATATGGTACAACGTTTTAATAGCTATACCTTAATTTGCCTTAATATGGCATAGTTTATTAAGAATTACTTAGTATCTACAAACTTAAAGTGTTAGTGTTTGGAGTTAGTATATTATTAAAGTGTAATTATTATAAAGTGTTACCCACAATATTGATATTTCCTGTTATTGTCTTATTCAAGTTATTTCAATATTTATTTTAAGTATTAAGTTGCTGTGTTTCAGACATTGAGTTGCTGGCTGCGTGTAGAGAGGAGTTTCACCGGCGTCTGAAGGTGTACCACGCCTGGAAAGCCAAAAACAAGAAACGCACCGATGATGACAGCAACCAAAGAGCGCCCAAGTCTGTCACCGACTATGGTGAGTTAAATCTGTGGCTCTCAAACTTTTTACATCAAGTACCACTTAAGATATTTTTGCTTCCCTAGTACTATCAGATCTAAACCAGGCCAAAATCTAAATCTCCACTTGAAAAAGGTTTAACTTACATTTTTATCTTAGGTAATATTTTTGTGGATATAATTCAAACTGACATAGTTGTACTTGTAAAGAGAGTCATGAGTCTGGATGTCTAAGAGTTAATTACCCTTGAACACACTGTGGTATATGAAACATTTAAGCCTGTCTATACTTCCACTGTAGGGAGTATTATAATGATACAACGAAAAGAGCTAACCACAAAGACATTTCCACCACGACTGAACTGGAAGGGTTTTTATTGCGCCTGTGCAAAAAAAAACAAAAAACATGTTATCCTAATATGTAACCTAATGATAATGAAAAAGATGCCTTATTTTAAGTGTCCAGGCATAGAATATTATCATTATACATTTCTCATGTAAATAAAGATATCTAATAACTCAGTGGTTTTCACACGAGCACTCAAAGTTGCCTTCTGTTTTAGCTGAACAGAATCCAGCTCCTCCGGCCGCTCAGCATCAGGAAGTGGCCATGAACAGGCAGCAGAGGTACTTCCGTATTCCCTTCATTCGGCCCGCGGACCAGTACAAAGACCCACAGAACAAGAAGAAGGGTTGGTGGTACGCACACTTCGACGGGCCCTGGATCGCACGCCAGGTGGAGCTGCACCCCGACAAGAGGCCCATAGTTCTGGTCGCAGGTCAGTACATATTAACAAGCAGCGTCAAGGGCCTTTGTCTTTATCAAAGCATCACAGTTGTATTAGCTTTCACACAAATGAATAGCACAGTGAGTGAACTCACATGGTAACTAGAATAATGCATTTTCCAGCCCAACCCTTTCCATAGAAATATCCAGAACAAGACTTCATTCCCGGTTCATAAATGTTTGTGAGAAACAATGCTAAGATACTGCCCACTGCTAATCATATTACCACAAAATAAAATAGAATTAATTGTACTCTGTTTTCACGAGTTTTTACCAATAAGATAATCACATTTGTAATTGCCTTATTATTTCCATTTTACCATCAGCCCCAGGTGCAGACCAAACTGACCGAGGGTGCATCTGAGTTTTAAAAGGGTGCAAACACAATGCTCTTCCATTAAATGTCATTATTTTACCAACTACAAATGAGCCTGCAAACACTTTAAAATGAGGTTGCACCCCTGTAGATCTGGGACTACTAACCACGTTATTCCTGTGCCAAATAGCAACAGCAGTTTGCATTGTTAGATATCTATGTTTTTTCATCAGTTGAGGTATTCCCCTGTTTATTCAGGGAAAGACGATATGGAGATGTGTGAGCTGAGTCTGGAGGAGACAGGACTGACCAGGAAGAGAGGGGCTGAGATCCTGCCGCGACAGTTTGAGGAGATTTGGGAACGCTGTGATGGAATTCAGTACCTTAAAAAGGCCATTGAGAACAAACAGGCCCGGCCCACATATGCTACAGCCATGCTTCAGAGCATGCTCAAGTAATGCACCTGCCCTGAGCGTAACACTGCCCCCTACAACACGTTTTTCATAATAATGTCATTTTTATCACTGATGTTGTTTTGCTCTCCATGGCCTTAACTATGTTGTTTATTTGTTTTGTTTTTTACCCTATGTTTGTGCGGCTTTTAGTCTGTTAAAATTTTAAAACAATAATAAAGTGAATACAATGAAAACGTAGTACAAAGCATAGGTACTTATGAAATATCGATATATAACTAAAATAATGATTTTATTTTCTCGATTTGAAACTGTAAGTTTTCAAGAGATGACAGACTAAACCTCATATATTGAGTTTTTAATATTTATTTTAATATTATTTGTTGCCATGCATTAGAAAATTCCATTGTGCAACCTTCACAACTGGATTTTGACTTTCACGTAGAACAGTTTTGTAGAAGATAATTGCAGTTACAATTTGCAGTTTTGTGAATTTTGTGTCCTTCCATACCAATGCGAGTGTGTATTGTTACGCAGGATGTTTATAAACCTTTTGTTCTGCTGTTTTATGATGCCTTCACTCTCTCAGAGAAAATAAACCCTCGTGACAAGCTCTTGACTTATTTACTGTGTTTGTAAAAGTACTATCATGTAGTTTGTAAAGCTGGGTGTTCACTGCACGATTTTGGCCGTTTGTGTCAAAGATTGAATTTAGAACCATCAATATCAAACCTGTCTGATATTTGGAATCTTGGTCGCAGAGTGAGCCCTCCTCTTCCGGCCAACATTAAACAAGCGCCACTAGCATGTAGCGATAGTGCCAACTGTCTGAAATCACGTGTCATCCGGATGCCCTCCCGCGCACTTGTTCCCTGCAGCAGAGCTGAGAAAGCACATCGTGCAGTGGACATCAGGCTTTAGTCACACATACACAAGGCTACCAAAATGACAATACAATGACAAGTATGATTAATTTAGTATATCATTATTTAATAGATTTTAACATTTTCATTTTAATGTAAAATGTAAATGTATTAATGATACATCATACATGACAATATACAGCTCTCCAGGCCAGCTATCACATTTGTTTTATATCAGTCTATGTACCAACTTCTTCTTTATGTATCCAATAAATAATTAATACCTCATTATGAGGAAAGAACCACCTCGGACAAAGGAAACAGGAACAGATCCTACTCTTTGTATGTAAACTAAACTCACACCACAGTTATATCCAAGCAGTCATTTTCTGAAGCTCTCAGAACACAGCAGGTTCTCCCTGGGTTTTGTGGCCGCCACGTCTGTAAATCAGAAAAGGAATAAAATATGACCCAAAATGGAGAAAAAAAATGTAAGAGTTCAATTGACCTGTTGGTTTAACTAAGGCAAGAGTGCTGTTAAATATTTTGTGGTGTAGGTACATAGATAAAGTAGGGCGATTACTATTCATAAAAAAGAAGCAGGCCAAGAGTGGATTTTTCAGATTTTACAGTACAAAATTCAATCAATACAATAGCAAATATTCATAAGTTTCAGTCACATTACTTTTTCCTGTCTATGCCTATTTGATCATCACACAGAAAAAAATATGACTTTGTGTAGGATTAATGCTGTTATGGCAATGCTTCTAAAGCTGGAGGACAGATCAGAATACTATAGTGGAATCTGTAGATTTGTTGACCTGGTTTATGGTCAATATCTGTGTAATTACTATAATCCACATGAAACAAAAACTGGCACAAAGTTCAACATCTTCTCTATCACTTTAAATAAACAAAAAGGAAGTTGTTTTTTTACAATAGCCTCAGAAAAAGCGGTGCCATTATTGAACTCTAAAGGCATGATTGTTGTCAGTTGTAATTACTTTGACCCCATAGCAATAATATAGAAAGTTTATGGCACCCACCTCTAATAAATGCTGTTAAGGTTCAATGTTTTTGAATTTCTATTTTTGTTATTTCGTTCAAAAAATCAGAGAATTACAGATTCTAGTATGTGATGATGTCATACTCCCAGATGGGGCAAGAAGCGGATTTTCATATTGATCACATTGTACTTTGCTATGAAATATCCAAAAGGTAAATTCACAAATGTTTAACCTGATCATTTCTATTATTGACTAGACCCAAGAACTCACTGTATTACAACAAAAAGCAGCATTTTAACTATTTTAGCTGTCACCCATCTGTATAGAATGCTGCGATGGCATTGGAAACCCAGCAATTGTTTGACATCAACACTTTTCTGACAACTGGAGAAACAACTTTGTGACATCCTAAAGCTCCACAGTTCCATCCTGACAGCAGTGGTGAGGGAGTGAGCACACTGGTTAGTTCACACACACAGACATACACACACAGGCGGTTTGTGCATTATCAATCATGAATGACCCTTGTCTTGCAGCCCTGAAGCTCTTAGCGGAGTGTATATCATTGCTGCACTCTTGACCAGACCGGATGACATGCTCAAATATACTGCAGATAATGTCAGATATCAAGACCAGCACCAAGTGAGTGACCCCATAGTTGCTATTTACGACTATCAGCGTGTGTCCTTCAGGGCTATAATCAGACACTATTAGAGGAAAGTGAACAGGTAGAAGCAGCGCCATGTGAAGGCTCCCCCTCCTTCCAAAACCCACCAGTGCATCACCTGTGAGTTAAGCAATAGATCATGGTTTATCAAAGAACACTGTAGCACCCAGTAAGGCACAGTTAAACCCTCATCATCTCACCTGTGCCCCACCGAACACGCACCACCCCCAAAGCACCAACCAGATCAAAAGCTCCATCATCTCTCCTCATTGAAGCAGGAACAAAAAACAACATGCGAGTTAGCTGGGCAGAATGGGGGAGAACAAAATCCCTCATAAAAACAGAAGACCTGTCAGCTAGTATCCCACAAGCCATATCCACCATGTCTGTCAATAACTCCAGACAGCTCCAGATCTCTTCTTACACTTGCCCCCATTTTGCACACACCTCCCATATAATGATGAAGCCCTGAACAACATACAAACAAAGCTAATAATCTTATATTAGTGGCACATACTGTTTGATACAGTGAATAATGACCATCTCCTGGAGTCCAGGAATGGTTAGAAGTATGTGTCAGGACGCTTAGTTCACTGAGTTTGTTCTGCACCTAATTTTGGGTGAAGAATGAAACGACTTGCATCTCAGTATGTCCTGATATCTTCAGTGTAACTGCTCAGGGATTCTATGAAGGGAAAAGGCCAACATGCACCTGGTACGAAACATAAGTGACTTTGATCTATCTCAGTACAACCTCAACACCCTTTTACAAACGTGTTGTTTCTGGATTTATTAGTTTTTCTTCTTTCTATCCTCTTTTGTTCTACAGGTGCATGTTTCACATCATATTTGTGTCAGATTACTAATCACTCCTTCTTTCAGTCTTACTTTGTGAAATGTTTAGAAAAACATTTTATTTAATCATCCAAATAAGCCACACTCAAACATTCAAAGACACCATAAGTGACATTACAGTACATGTTATATTTGTGTGCACCTTACCTGACTGTGTGGTATGCAATGGTGGAAGTCCACCATATCTGATACTAACTTTTCTGATCTTGTTGTGTAGAGCTGTCTGGGGATCTACAAACAAGAAAAGATTGTGAGTGATACTATATATTTCAGTTCAGATGAAAACTACATTTATGGTTGGAATTTCCAATTGTTCTTGCCAATTTGGAAGATGTTAAATTTAAACAACTGGTGTAGATGTTAGCAAACTTTACACTGGAATACAAAGTGTTAGTGCCTGAAATAGTAAAACAAAGTGTACAATATTAATGATTAATGTGGCTTATGATTATAGAGGGAGAGGTTTAGTTGAGCTTATGATTCTACAGGGACTGGTTTAGTTGAGGTTAGAGACTTCAGCCCTCAATACCTCAATACTTAGATGGATATTTTCAATTGAAGCAAAATGCTCTTGTTCAGGTGTTTGTGACTGTGAAGACACAGAGCTTGAAGGATAAGGCAATGTGGACATCTGAGTTATCAATTCATCATCATTCTGAAATACAGGGTTCACCCGCAACGTGTGGTCAAAGGCATAAGGAGCAACAGTGTGCCTACAATGTGGAAAAACAATGTAATGTTGAAGCAAACAACAGTCAAACTTCAGATCATATACTTACACCGTGGTCACAGTTTTTAGGGGCCTGATGCATTTCTTGTTAATAAATATTAGAATGCCGATAACAGCACCAACAAGGCAGAGACTGCCCACGAGGCCAGTGAGAATGAGCGAAGTGTCCAGGGGCAGAGTGATCAGCTCATCACAGCGCTCTCCATGGTAGTGCCAGTATTTACCAACGGGGCATCTGAAAAATGCACACCAAAAGAAATGTTTAACAAATAAAATATCGCATGATTAAGTCAATATTTAAAAAGAGTTTATTTCAATGAAAGAGAAGGGTTTCGTTTTTTTAATGCTGTAGATAGTTTTACACTGAAGCAAGAACATAATAGTCATGGCCCATGGAACAAGTATTAATATGAGCAAGCTGTTTACTAATAACATCTCATTATATCTTTTGGACTTGTGCTGATGTGAGTTGTACCTGCAGGTGGCACCGTGGCCTGGTATGTTTTGACACAGGCCTCCGTTGAGGCAGAAGTCTGGCTCCAGAGTGCATAGGCTCTGACAGGGCTGGCCCTCCACTGCACTATATCCTGGATCACAGACACACTCGGCCTCTCCACTCCAGCCATTTATCATACACCGAGAGAACTCGGAGCATGTGATGGACTGACAGAGATCTGGCGCGTCAGCTGGGAGTAGAAGGACAAGAAACATTTATTAAGCCAATGCAGGCCCCAAATTATTTTGGACTTTTTATGTTTTGGACATTGGCCACATAAGTGCACTATACTGACCTGGTTCTACCTCCAGAGACCGGCTGTCCACCTGGATGTCGAGCTGGCTGGAGGCGGAGTTACAGAAGTCCTCCAGGACACAGTGCACTGCCTCAGTTACGTTGTATGGCACAGCTTTGTTCAGCTTCATCTTACTGTTTACTATTACGCTGCCATTCTGGAAGCTCAGGATCTCCAGGGCTTTGAAGCCCGTCAGGTTGGTTTCCAGATATGGAAGAAGCTGTTGGAACAGTTTTCAGAGTTTAATGCTTATTCTTTTTCACTGTGGTGTTTCAATATTTGATGACAAACATGTGTTAGTACATCTTGGTGTTCCAAACAAGTGAAGAAAAATGTCTACATATCCTGAATGTATTAAGTATGCAAGAAAGTATGCAAGTAAGTATGCAAGAAAGTATGCAAGTAAGTATGCAAGTAAGTATGCAAGTAAGTATGCAAGTAAGTATACGAGTAAGTGGAAGTATGTTGTACCTCTGGTAAACATGGGTTTCTTTGAGTTCTCTGCTTATACATATTATGGTATGGTTTAATTTATAGCATTGTAATGCCGAACTGGTTCAGCCCATGGTTAGTCCCAGTGTTATATCACACCTGGATCTGTTGTTGGTCTTGATTAGTTTATATCACTATATGTTACAGTCATATTGTGGTTAGGTGATTAATGAGGGTAAAGCAGGATTCTAGCACATTTGGCAACCCACTCTCTGGCAAACAGTCATGCAACTAAGTCATGCATTAAACACAATGTGGATAGCATTGATATCTTTAGATAAGCCTTACAATGGGAATCGATCTACAGACCTGTGGGTTACTGGATGAGGTACCACTGGGCCCCTGGACCCCATAGTTAGTTTTACTTAACCAGATATGATTATTCATTATATACAGACCCTGTGTTCTCACTAACCTGGGACTATGTGCAGTATGTTACACTTAATTTGCAATGTGGTCAGTAGCTTACAGTGTGCTCTTGTGTAAATCACTAAATCACAGCATATGATGTAGGCGGTTGTGACTGGTATTTGAAGGAAATTGAGCATATTAAACTGGATAAAAGTTAACAAGCCTTGAATACATATTCTATTTCTAAGTGTTTAAGGTCCCAGATTATTGGAAGGCAGGGTTTGAATTAATTCAACAAAAACAAACATGGATGTGCTTGGAGCTCGATTGTGCAAAGGTTAGTGAGAGGAACAGACAAGGTATTCTCAGGGATATGAATGTCCCCTAAAACAAGGGAGGAATGTACCGGGATGGAGGCTAAGGTTCTCAGACTGTGTGACCCTGATTTACGGGAAGCTCCAGGGTTCTGCTGCTTTCTGAGCCCAGGCCGCTGTGTCTATGTGAAACAAATGATTTTATTCCATTTTCTGATCACGTGATGTTTTGTTCAAACATGCCAGAATAACACCAGCATAACCTCAGCATAACACCAGTATGAAAGCACATTTCACAACAATACACATGTAGAAACTTAAGTCAGCCAAAGGGACACAAAAGAGAGCTGCAGACAATTTTTGAAGTAAGGTACTCAAAATACTCAACAAATAGCTGCAAGTAGCAATATAATTATCTGTGGGGTCTGTGTGTCAGTGTGAAAACCTACCAGCTCCAGAAAGGTGTTCTCCAGGGATTTGTACTCAGCAGATTCTTTGTTGAAGAGGTTGTCTGTAAACATCATGTTGGAGACCCTCAGGCGAAAAAACACCACCAGGTCTTTGCTCCTTTCTACAGCTGCCATCAGAGGAGTGCTGGCCTGTCTCATAGCAGGGGCTGATGTCCACTCATACAAGCCTCTGTCAGCATCAGAGGACAGTCCACTCCCACTTTCCCCCACAGTGAGGGTGCTCTCAGAAGACACACTGTCCCCTTCTGTGGGCATACTCTCAGAGGACACACTGTCCCCCTCGGTGGGGATGTTCTCAGAGGACACACTGTCCCCCTCTATGAGGTTGCTCTCAGAAAAGAGTCCATTGTCCAACTCGGTGGGGGTGCTCTCAGAGGACACACCATCCCCTTCTGTGATGGTGCTCTCAGAGGACACATTGTCCCCTTCGGTGGGGGTGCTCTCAGAGGACACACTGTCCCTCTCTATGAGGTTGCTCTCAGAGAAGAGTCCATTGTCCAACTCAGTGGGGGTGCTCTCTGGGGACACACTATCCCCTTCTATCATGGTACTCTCAGAGGATACACTGTCCCCCTCAGTGGGGGTGATCTCAGAGGACACACTGTCCCCTTCGGTGGGGGTGCTCTCAGAGGACACACTGTCCCTCTCTATGAGGTTGCTCTCAGAGAAGAGTCCATTGTCCAACTCAGTGGGGGTGCTCTCTGGGGACACACTATCCCCTTCTATGGTGGTACTCTCAGAGGAGACACTGTCCCCCTCGGTGGGGGTGCTCTCAGAAGACACACTGTCCCCATCGGTGGGGGTGCTCTCAGAAGACACACTGTCCCCTTCTGTGATGGTACTCTCAGAGGACAAATTTTCTCCCTCGGTGGGGGTGCTCTCAGAGGACACACCGTCCCCTTCTGTGATGGTACTCTCAGAGGAGACACTGTCCCTCTCTATGAGGTTGCTCTCAGAGAAGAGTCCATTGTCCAACTCAGTGGAGGTGCTCTCAGGGGACACACTGTCCCCTTCTATGATGGTACTCTCAGAGGAGACACTGTCCCCCTCTGTGGGGGTGGTCTCAGAGGACACACTGTCCCCTTCTGTGATGGTACTCTCAAAGGACAAATTGTTTCCCTCGGTGGGGGTGCTCTCAGAGGACACACCGTCCCCTTCTGTGATGGTACTCTCAGAGGACACACTGTCCCCCTCGGTGGGGGTGCTCTGAGAGGAGACACTCTCCCCCTCGGTGGGGGTGGTCTCAGAGGACACACTGTCCCCCTCGGTGGGGGTGCTCTCAGTCAGCGTAGTCTCCTCAATTGGGTGAACACTCTCCTCACTGCTCCCTTCTGAAGCTTCTTCTGCTGCTGGAGCTGAAGTCTCCATGGCAGTGTCTCTGTCCTCGTCGTGTTGTACAGTGAGCTCCAGAGCAGTGGGGACTGTAGCCTGTATCTCTGTGGTCTGTGTTGGTGTATCATCACTCAACAAATGTACAACCACTTCAGGTTCTTGAAAAAGAAAGACAATTAGCAAGATTATTATTATGTATTTATTTACATTCAACTAACTAAGAGTTTATATATATATATATATATATATATATATATATATATATATATATATATATATATATATATATATATATATATATATATATATATATATATATATATATATATATATATATATATATATATATACATATATATATATATATATATATCTCCCACCAGCTCTGCTACCCTCCTCACATGCATTGACTATATAGTCTCACCTGTCGCTGGGGACTCTACAAAGAACCCATCCTCTTCTTTCACCTGTGTCACAGCATCCTCTGCAGGACGTGTGGGAGTTTTCTCTGGTTCAACCCAAATGACATCTGTCAGACCTTCAGGGATGAAGAGCATAACTGTTTGTGTTTCTGTTGATACAATGGAATCTTCTGAGTGTTCAGATGCAGCCATAGCAACGGTTGAAGTTTCTTCTATAGGGGGCGCTGCAGTATGTGCCATTTTGTTCATGTGGTCTTCCACTTCGTACACTGTGACACAAGAAGAATGTTGAGTTAAAATTTTATAATTTAAGGCTCACATTTTGAAGCTTCTACATATTTTCTAAAACAAGATAATAGATCACTTCAAGTATAATCCCCCTTTCACTATGACATAATGCTTTCCTGTCCTCAGTAGCTTTATGGGAGTATAGACAACGTGCCAGCATCAAAGTTGAGAGTATTAAGGTCCAGTGGCAGTGAATGGTCTTGTTTCAGAGCCATGACGATGATGTTCTGCAGTTTGGGTGGGTTCATGTCCCTCTGTGTCTCTACATCAGTGCCATGGTACCCCTCTGGCTGGTCACCGAGTTCAGTATCACCGTTAAATAGGACTGCATAACGCACAGTGACGTCCTCTGCCCTGAGGAGCACAGAAACAACTCCTGTTCATTACTTATTACTATAATTCTAGCTGCAGAAATAAACTCGTCTCCTTACCGAAATCCCAGGACTTGGATTTCTTTGAATCCAGGAATTTTTGCAAAAACATGATACATCTGAAAATTAAGGTGTATTTAAAATTTGATGAAAAACTGATTCTATGACTAACCACCACCAATCACACATTCACAAACAAGGTGATTGAGGGTCCTGCTCAAGGATCCGATGAGAAGTATGATCTAGCTTGTGATAGTACCTTGTCCCTAAGCTCCCGGATCACATCAGCATACTCAGGAGTAGTAGGGTCTCGGAGGATCTCGCTGTAGATGGGGTCCTCCACAGTCACACTGAATTCCACTATCCACTGCTGCTGCTTCTCAGGGATCAGGTTGGCCTCCTCTAATATCTAGAACAGGACCAAAACAGGAACCATGACCAGTTAGTTAGCAATATTTTTTATCAAAAACAGAAAGGTTCAGTAGTATGTTTACCACAGCAGGTGCTGTGGGAATGATGCTGTCTTGAGGAGTCCAGGGGCCTCAGACAAAGAAACAGAGATACAGTGTAGGTAAAAATCTAGTAGAAGCACAATAGGCTATGACTACATTGTTACATTTCCCTGAACACTCCATGAGAAACTTACAGTCTCTGCCTGGCTCGGGTGTTTCAGTCAAAGCTCTGAAAAATTAAAAATTTTTTTTTAAAAAACAAAAAAAACCCAAATGATAAATGTGTCCGATGTTTGTGCCTACCCTTCACTGTCTGCCAGCTCAACCACTCTCTGCAAAGAAGCACAAACATGAGCTTTTTCAGTTTAAAGGTCCATGACTTAACCCCATGACCTTTATGACCCCACAGTATTAACCTTGACACAAACACATAACACAAACAAATGAACTAAACACGCAACCCCTTAAGCTTATGATGGGTTTGGTAATGATTGAACTTACTCTTGCTACCATGTCCAAATGTTCAGGAGAAGAGCTGAAGTTTCGGGCCAGGTCATCCATGCAAAGGTTTTCATGTTGACACGTGTAAACCCAGGACATGTACTCCTCTGAGCTGGGAACACGATCAAAGAAGACTCGAAATGCTTCCCAAATAGCTTCTTGGCAGACTGTAAACAGATAGGACATAAGCAACGGTTGTTCTATTATCATTGCGCTGTATTTGTGTATGCCAGTTTGAAAAGTCTATTCATAAAAGACACAGTTGCAAATTGTAATTTAGGCCAATAACTTGAACATGACACTTACTATATGTGAGTTTTAGATTGAATTAAAATACACATTTGACCCACATCTGACCTCTGAGTTTGTAATAAGCACGGTGGCTGCTGATGACCGCCTTGGCTGTTTCCTGCGGACACACTTTGACCCCTGTGCTGAAAATAGCAGAGCGCTTAGTCCTGCTGCTGCTGCTGTAGGAGACAGAGCGAGATGCCACCAGGAAATGTCTGTATCTCACATCTCTGAGTCCAGCGAGACCCCTGTCTTTTCAGAAAGAAGAAGAGGAAATTAATAGAAAGTCCACAGCTACATTTTGCCATGTTAGACCACTAATTTCACTAAAACACAGGTAACAAAATTATATTTAAGATTTTATTTAAAATTGTATATGTTTCAATTTTTTTTTTTTTTTTTTTTTTTGTGTGTGTGTGTGTGTGTGTGTGTGAAGTTTATCATTTTCCTTCCCGATTGGATATGAGCAGCAGATGACATATAATTCAATAACTGTTACCTAGCATCCATAATGTTAACAATGTCCAAATCTTGTCTAAATTCAAGTTATGAAAAAAATAAGAAAAATAAATGAAATAATGCATTTATTTTGTTAAATGGAGATTTAAATTTCCAGAAAAATGCCTTACTTGGGTGTATATTCTCTCTGCAGTTTGAATGTAATTTTCAGTGTTGATGCCTAGGTAGAGATATTAGAGGAGATGTATTCCATTTTAGGACTAGCTGCTACTTCCTGTATTTTGTACTTTTCAACTTTTTTGCCCAAACTACCACTTGACTGAGAAAACTATGATAACTATTTAACACTGGTACTATCCCACCAAACCAAGTACTAATTAGAAAAACACAAGACGTTGTCAAAAGCACTTTACACTATTCCACTGATGTTTCTGGGACAAATTATAAATGATATCAATGAGCTGACACAATCCAATCTGTAAACGCCTACACAATAATGAAAGATAGACTACATCATGATCTTTGTTCAACTGGCCTCATGTTGCAAAGAAAATGAGGACTTGTGCGCCCTCTTCTGTCCTTGTCTGGTGTCAGTTCTTTTCTCCTGTCTTTACATAGTTTGCTATTTTATTTTGCATATATTCAAAGAAAACTACTCTGCATTCATCCCACGTGGTTCCTGACCTGACGTTCTTGGATTAGAGTGACCCTTTTCCAGGTGTGAACTGTAAGGAGCGGACCGTAAAGAGATTACACTCAGGTAGATGCACAAAGACATGTTTCTGTTTTAATTTTGCATGTGTCGTTTAGGGTATTTAAAAAGTATAGAAATTATGAGATATCAATATTATAATAGACTGCAAATGCCAATGCAAGGGCTTTGATTGCAGCTACTGTCTGTACTGTTTAGAAACTTTAAATACCACAATTTCAGTATATACATGAACAGATACTATATAAAATCCATGCATGTTGTTTCACTACTCAGACAGATATGGATACAAAATACAGCCAAATAGACCTTCTGAAGGCCTCCTACAAGCCACAAGAGATTAGTGTCCTGCAATATTAGGAACAGAATGGCTTTTGTTTCCTGTTGGATAATGAGCTCACCCAAACCCCCCACTTGCCCTCACTTCCCTACCTCCCCGTCACAAACAGAGCCAACCAAAACATGCAATCTATGTCAACTCTGTATTCACAAATGTGTTCTTAATCCATGTAAATAATGTATTAAGAAGAGCATAGGTCAGTTGAATTTATAGGTTGAAACAGTCAAATTACAAAGTACATAATAAGAACAGTACAAATTCTTACATATTTTCTATACTTGTTACTTACCTATATGTTGGCTGGCTTGGAGAGTGGACAGAAATAGGAGTATGGATATTCCAATCTTCAGAATCATGATGAGTTATTTTATCTCGAGTCCTTTTGCAGAGCTTGCACGGTGGTCCTTGCGAGCGCAGCCACGGTCTTGTTGGCATGCATCAGGTACCAGGCACTGGTCAGCAGCACCCGCTCCGGGTGCCACCCTTCCCACAATTTAGATGTTTCCACATAACACCATGGAGGAGCAAGAGGAGCAGCAATGTTTTAATGCCAGAACATGAAGAAGCCAAGGTTAAAAGGCAGTTTGGTTTCAAGTTTAATCTCTTTACCTTGCTCATGGTGCTTGTAATCCGCAGGAAGGCCACGTGGCTGCTCTCATCCTGTTAGTGGCCTTCTGGGCAGATCAACAAACTTGGGCACTGTCCAGCCATTTGGGGCTTACAATATAGCCCCCACTTTTTCTGTCCCCAAACCACCACTCCAGTCTACGCATGTAGATTTGTGATATGCTTTGTAATTTGTACCACAGAAAACAATTGCTCAATGGTCATTCATTCATGAAAAAACACAACTTAATTTAATTTGTCTGTAAATATGAAAATATAGTGCACAGATCCTTTTATCCAGGTTTATAAGTTTAAAAATGGGTGAAATGTAATGCTCCTGTCTTTTCTCCAACTGCTCGTGTGAAGGAGATTAACTGTCAGGCCAACAGCAGTTAAAAAGCCTCAGTCAAAGTTGCATGAGTAACCTGCACTGCTGTATTGAGACGTGTGTTCTGTCTGTTACCTATTTCTGAGTAGGCCAGGTAGGAAGAGCGCATTTTGGGTGTGCATCTCCTCATCTGAATTGCCATGGTCTTTGGTCCTTCAAAAGTAAGAAGTGGATGTTCGATGACGCAACATGATGCATCATCTAATAGCATTAAGGGACAAAATCAAACACACAAGGCAAACGTTGAATTGAATAGGAGAAAGAAATGTTCAGTTTTCTCTGTACAGCTGAGTAATTTTGTTAATCATGTTTGAATATTCTTGGAAATGTATAATTGTGAGAACACGTAATACAATGTAGAGATTAGATGTTTCTTATCTCAGCTGTACATCCATCCACAGCTTTGCTCCTGCCTACATTTGTGAACTATTGTCACCATATGTCCCTAGTCACTCCCTGCGCTCCTCAGAGCAGACATTCCTCACTGTGCCTTCCTCCTGACTTCTGACCAGAGGGTAAAGGGCCTTTTCAGTCAGGGCCACAAAGCTCTGGAGCGCACTGCCAGAAGAGATTAGACTATCGAACACTGTGGGTGCGTTTAAATCTAATTTTAAAACTCACTTTCAAAGAATGGCTTACTTGTAATGTATTTTATTTTAAATATGTTTTTTTATATGTATTATTAATAATAATAATAATAATAGTAATACTCTTCTCTGACTCTGTTGAAGTCTGAAGTAACCACCCAACACAGAAAGAGGCTAAGAGAAAATTACCACAATCTTTGAAAATTTGTTTCTATCAACCATCACCTCCTGAACACCCAGCGCGATACAACCAGTCCATCCTCTTCTCCTTTTACAGAGCAACGGGCAGCCTCATGACCCTGTAGCACAGGAGCCTTGTCTAATATTAGACTTGTGCTGAAAATCCCTTCTGGGCTGATTATGACAGTCACTGGACAAAACCTGCACCAGCAAAAGTCCCATGCTGCTCACTGTGAGGGCGTGGTTGCGCTGTGGCGGTTCAAACCGCCCCAACAACACTATCACTATTGTACAAACACAGTGGTTTATTAACAGCTATCAGTTTGAAA
Source organism: Periophthalmus magnuspinnatus (assembly GCF_009829125.3). Taxonomy (NCBI): domain Eukaryota; kingdom Metazoa; phylum Chordata; class Actinopteri; order Gobiiformes; family Gobiidae; genus Periophthalmus; species Periophthalmus magnuspinnatus. The sequence continues at coordinate 15,093,732 of NC_047147.1, read as the reverse complement.
ATTATTGACAGCTGTCGGTGAGATAAAACAGCATTCTTGTAAAAGAATGAGAGAATGCATGGTTCAATTATAAATAGACAGATACTGAGATGTATTTTAATTGTTTGTTAACCTGCCCAGTGACTGCAGATGGAAATTAGCTTGAGGCAAATCTGATGTAAAGCATCTCTTCTTTTATGAAATTATAGACTTTATTTTAACAGGGACCACGCGCAAACACATTAAACTAAACTAAACTTTCACATTTTTAAAATACAGAATAAATGAGTGACTACTGTATGTTACTTGGTTAGAATTACTTGGATTAGTTAATGTCCAAGCTGACCCCATCTTTCTTAAAAGTTTTAGGGCACATTCAGGATCCATTGACAACCATTATTATAATAAATTTCTAATATATGGAATCACATCATATCATGTTATATGAGACTAATGCCTCGATTATTCAAAAAGAAAACAATGAGTCAAAGTGTCTACCTTCAAATTAAAGGAAATGAGGATTATGGTTGCATGATCCCTAAGCCACCAGAGACAGCAGACCTGAGCACTAGGATGTGGACTAGGGCCTGCAAGACAGTTTCATGCATTATGAATAGTGACATGTGATCGGGACTGTATCAAAATGCTACAAGAACACATCACTAAGTCATTATTGACTTCAATTTAATGACAAAATATACAAATATCAGTTCAGTTTGAAAGACAAAATGAAGCAGCGCATACAGTAAAAATACACACGTACAGGAAAACTGAAGGTACTATAATTCTATGATATGAAGTAGAAAGTGCTTTGAACGATGCTAGTGCTAGCCTCTGGTTAACAGCAGTATTTTACATCCACGGTGCTACATTGGAGGTCTCTTTCTGCGTCTGCAAAGAATAAACAGAAGCATCGTTACATAGTAGTAACAGTAGTGGATTTTTTATTCTCTATCAATAAGCTCTCAGAATACTCCTAGTTCCTAACATTATTAATCTGTGTAGTGCATCACAGTCTGTGTTAAATAACCCTGACTGATGCCATACCTTGCACAGTTCTGGAAAAACCTCTTGTATAGTGAGATCCAAAAGCACATAAGTTAGCTAGGAGCAAAGGGATACATTCTTTATTGGAATCACCAATTTAAAAACATGTACAGTAATAATAGCAGGTACATTCCTTGATTACAGGTTATACCTGCTTATTGAGAACTGGCTGTTGAAGGCCATCAAAAAGAAGACAGACCCCTTCGTACTTGGCCTCTTCTCCAATGCATTTGCCAATAATGTCTAGAGAGAATATTAGTTTGGGACCGTAAATGTAAGAAGTATTTCTTTGCAATAACCATGTGTTGAAACAGTACAATTACCTGGAATATAACTTAGCATTTCCTCAAAGGCTTTTTTGGCCCTCTTGTGTTTCTCCTGAGCAGAGCGAGACTGGCTGCTCTCACAGAAAACAGCATCTGGTGAAGAAGGGGGACTTATGTTAATAAGTTACAAGGGGTGAATACAGATGAGAATTTACTGGATGTGAGTGTGGTAGTGGTAGTGCACCTCGGAGCAGAGTGATGAGGGAAACAATGCGGTGTTCCTCCAGCACTTGGCTCAGTTTGGACTGCAGATAGTGATGGGAGTAAGCCTCCAAAGTATTCTTGAACAAGATTCGGCCCCCCATTAACAAGTGGTGAAGCCAGTCAGGGATGTGAAAGACAACACGGCCTAAAGGACATTTGTACTATATCATTCATATTGCCTGCAACTCTGAAGGTAGAGAGATCATTTTATTGGGTGCTAAATTATGCTGACTGTCACCAGTAGAGGGCAAAAATCCCATAGATTGTTGTGCAGTGGATATACTGATCTCACTCACCTATGTACATCAAATAGTCGTAGAGTCCATCCACAGTTATCATTTGCATGAAGTAATTTTGGTTATGCCTTTTCTCCAAGGTCTCTGAGCGGTTGGCATTGTTCTTGAAGAGGTCGTTGAAAAGCTAAGGACAGAGAATAATGACAAGGTATTATCATTCAAGAGAGCAAAACATATTTTTCCCTTCTTTGTATGTAGTATATAAGTAAGATTTTCTTAAAAAATTTATAAACACAGCCTGTGTCCAAAGATACTTCTGTAATAAACTTGAAAAAAGTAAACCTAAAAAGCAAACCTAAACTTACCTCCTCAGTTTGCCTTGGCAGACTCTACAACTAAAACCTGCTTTAATTGTAATGAAGCTTCATGCATTTTACATATATATTTTTTAAACATACAAAATCATACTGTACCTTTTTATCATTTTCAGAGGAGGGGCTTAGAATAGTGAGCTCCGGGTGACTTGGTTTAGGTTTGGGGGATTCACATGAGTTGAAGAATGACTGGATGAAAGGCTCCAGGTGCTGTCCTTTCTTTAAAAAAAAAAAGAAAAAAAAAAGTACGATATTAAATGCAAATACCGGAAAGAATTTTAGTGCATTCTCTCATCATTATTGGGTTATTCTTACCTCTTTTATCAGTTTACTGGGAACAGCCTTTATAATTTTCCCTGTAAATACAAACCCTGAATGTCAAGATTTATTTCATGGTAACCATTTACATCAATAAATATATTTTATTACTATACCAAGGTTAACATCAGGCAGCATCTTGTCGAGGAACTGTGACTCCATGCCATGAGGAGAAAGAAAATCAGCCAAAAGCTGACTGTTACTGAGCTCTGGGTGTTGCAAAAGATTCTACAAAGATAAAGAAATATGCAAAATGGTGTCAAATATTATTTTCCTCTCTCTCTAGTTTGAGTCAAATCCCAGTTATTGGCTCAGGTACAGAAAAAAGACCAATTATTTTATGTCATCAGGATAGGCTGAACCAATAAGCATGGAGAAAGACCGTCACCTGAAGGTACTCCTCAAATTCCACACGTTTCGAAGTAAGGAACTCATAATTCTTAGGGCCAATGATCCTCTTGGATGGCAACTGTGCATCTGGAAAAGAGCCTGCAAGGATAAAGAGAACAGCTGTCATTTATAGAATAAAATCAGTGCTATTAATTCAAGAATGATGCAAAAACCTACCATGAAACTCAGTAAGTTTTGATTCAAGAACATAGAACTCCAGGTATCTCCTGTACACTGACCAGTGCTCTATCTCCTGACCCACTAAAAAGAGAACAGTAATATAACAGTAGAAGTCAGTAAAGGTCAGACAGAGGGAGGGCCCACGCCTACCTGTCTTCCGGTCATTGCGTTCCACATCAATACAGAACACAGGTATCCTCTCCCGTTTAGTGTCGTCATCATAGAAATCAATATAAGGAATGCTGATGCTCCATGCAGACAGGTTCCGTGGAGGAGTACAGGGAGTGGAGGCAGCTTCTAATGGAGAGTCGTCCTCCAAGACCATCAAGGCCTCCTCCACCTGTGTGTGGAGTAAAGTCTCATATGAACACTAAGGAGAGGGAATCTCAACAACAGGGCTTTACATGGAATCAATGTTCTGTCATCTACTTTTGTCAATATATTACCTCAGAGGACAACTACAACAAATACTTGTTAAATCTAAGATTTGACATAGAAATAAACTGCATTTGGCATTTAAGAGTTGTTGTTTCAAGTTAGATGACAGATATTCTGAAGATAAAGCCTCCACTTATAAAAGACCTACGTGGTGCATCCCCTCCCTCCACAGCAATGAGAACAGCAATGAACCCAACAACCTCTGCACATGCTGCACTGCCACGCCCCCTGGTGATGACAGTGTGCAGTACATCTCCACTTGAAAGCAAATGCTAAATTCCAAAATCCCTTTTGTCTTGATGTTATACATCCATTTCCTATATATCTATTTCCTAGTCCTAGTGCCAAGAAAAAACAGCGAGTGAAACAGTAGTAGACTTTTAATTGTTTGATAGATGAAACATTCTTTACCAAATCATCCTCTCCTTCCACCAGCCCGTATGACGGCAGCATGGCCCCCTCCATGGTGGTGCTCTTAAACACTCCTTTAATTTTACTGCCGATGCGGCTGATTCCAAAGGATTCTCCTCGCCTTGATGTGCTCCTGCAGAACACACTTCATTAGTGAGTAAACGTGTTTAAGTGATTAGTGATAGTCACAGTCCATAGGCACAGAATGGCAGCCACACTTCTGACAGTCTGCCCCAAGGTATCTGTGGCTACATAGGGAGCATAACACCAACATAATTGCCAATGGGAATTTATACACTTTTGCAAAGCAGATGCAGCTCAAGAAAAAGAGAAAGAACAATGTCTGATACCTTGAATGATTTTGTTATTATCCAACTGATTCCATTGTCTAGTACAAATTTTATCACAAAAGGATTAAATTTGCACCATAAACATGAAAACAGAACAAAAGGTCACTAAAAGTGCACTATGTAACTTTTTGGTGGAGGAACCTGCTTGTCTCCATGGAGATAAATGCACTTTATGCCACACTGTGAAACATCTAGATAAGGCAATAACACCTCCATGAAAAAAGGTGACGTACCATCCACCTGAAAAGTTACACAGTACACCTTTAACACAAACCAAATAGACGGAGAGTATGTATGTCTATTAAACAGAGGTCCAGGTCTCATGCACTGGTCACATGCAGGTAGGTGGTTGGCTGATGTAAGGACTTCACACTGGGGCGACAGATGGACCATTGACCCTAACTTACTTGGGCGATGAGTGGCGGTGTGGGGGAGTGGTGAACAGGGCATGGATGGAGTTAGAGGATGCAGGTGAAGAGCTGTCAGAGGCCGTGGAGAAAGAGGGGAGGGACTCAGGGCTCCAGTCCCAGTAGCTATGAGCAGAGCAGGGTTGGGTCCCCACAAAGTTCAGGGAGGGCCCGAAGGCAGAGCAGGAGAGGCGGAATGGAGGTTACACAGATTAGACAAACAGCCGTGGGCACAGTTAGTCTCTATGCTATGCACACTTTGTAAAGACTGGGCCAGGTGACATCACAGCTAAACTACTCTGTGGTTGTACATTTTATTTCTGTCTATTGAACAGTAACTCTTGAAATTCTGTCACTCCATACTTATTGTCCATTGTTGGTTTCCAGGATATACAAAAATACTAATAATAACAGCAGTTTATTGAGATTTCAGTCCTGTAGGATGAGGATGGTTACAGGACTTTACTTCTCAGTGGCCTTTCTTTCTTTGTTTACTAATGTATTTTGTTTTTACCTGGCATTTGGTAGAAAAAAAAACACAATACACACTCCAAGGAGATGTTTTATCAAACATCACCTCATTCAGCTTGAGTAAAACACTGGGCAATTTGTAGATTCATCACTTTATGAACTGAAGCAACAAGAGCATCCTGACAAGGCTGGATATGTAATGGACAAGCAGGATCATTTGTTCTATGCAAGAATGAATGAATGCCTCTGGTTTTGACTGCAAATACAGCAAATGTTTCATATTCAATATAATATTTTTTCGCATCTATTTACTCACCGGATGTCATCCAAACTGAGGCTAGTTCTGGAACATATGCACATAATGGAGTTAGTGGCAGGGCCCAGTGGCCACATACACACTATACCCCACACTCTTCCTACCCATTGGTTTTATACATGAGGCAAATAAAAGAACTTTCTGTGTAAGAACTTAGGATGTACAGAGACAGGGAAATAACATGACTGAAAACATACATTTGGATATGCAGTGCAGTACAATACAGTTGTATTTGTCTTCAGGAGAAGCCTATTCATACCTGCTCATCCTGGAAGTCCTTGAGGGAGATTCAGCCCCTTTTAGAAGATGGCGAAAGTACTGAGAGAGGTATATACAAAAGAGAATAAAAGATTAGGAGAAGTTAAAGGCATTTAGATTTGTTTTGGACTGACAACACAGGGACATACTCCAGTGTATGCTATATTGTCTAGACTGTTGTATAGGAGGGGAGGGCTGACAATGGTGCTGCTTCAGTTTACTCTTTTGTATTGACCCAAACAGTGAGGGGTGAAATCAGGTTTGGCAGCTTGGCATAAGGCCAGGGTTGCCCCATTAGCTGCAGTGTGTCGACTGATGACGCAGCAGATAGTGATTGGATGCTCAGCACATGAGAAGGGTTTGAGTAAATTAGGTCAGTTTCCACCAATGAAACGTATGGATTTCCACATATAAAGGCCACATGAGTAGTGTTACTGACCTCGTCGCTGTGACAAAACATGGGCGTGAAAACATTCTCAAGGAGTGACAGGACGTGTTCATAAGCCTCAAACAGACATCTCATGGTCTGCAGCTTAACAACTTCTGCATATGGGCCTTCAGCAACTGTGGGGTTACAAAACAAGATTATTTAAAACATCATACATCAATATTTTTTGATAAACAGCATGCAAAAAACCATGTGCTTACTGCGACGTATTTCTTCCACGATGAAGGGATCAAAACGGATTTTATCAATGCTCTCGTCCAAAATGTAGGTCTCATAGATCTTCTTCACTTCTTTGTGTAGCATCACCTTCTTGGAATCACTCAAGTCTGGATCTAAAATACTATTGTTGAATTCCTCTGTAGGTAAAGAGATATACAAGGATCTTGTAAACAACAAGACATAATAACTAAACTAAAATAAAAGTGGGCTTGTGCTTACCAACAGCAAGACAAAACTGGAGCACATGCACTGCACCTTCATGCTTCAGGAAGTTCATGAAACGAAAAAGCAAGTCCTGCTGTTGCCGGATTTCTCTGAGTTCAAGCTTTAGTACCTGGTCAAACGCAACACAATGTCAAAGTAAGCAGCAGTTACTCATTTGAACAACAGCGTGGTAAGATGGACTCACTGAGGGCTTTTTAGAGCGAGGGTCGGCATACTTTTGAAGGAAGGGAACCATAGCTGAAGATGGCTCTGTCGCTTTTTCAGGCTATGGCCAAGAGAAGATTAAAGTCACAGTTTTAATGTTTTATTAATTATTACTTGGTTTGGTGGGACAGTACCAGTGGCAAATATTTATCATAGTTTTACATCACTTTTGTGGCAGTTTGTGTAAAAAAGTGTGAAAATACTGAATATCTGCTATCTATGATGTCATCAACAAAAATTATCTCCAATATGAAATCATTTATGCACAAGGAAGGTATTTTTTCTGACCGTTTAAACACTTACTTAACAAAATAAAGGTGTTGTCATTATTTTTATTAGTCTAATCAAAACTATTGTGCAAATTGGACGTTTTTGCGCTTGTGAACATTATGGTTGCTAGGTAACAGTTCTTGTGGTTAGCTCTGCACAGTCGTGGATGAAGTACTCGACTTTGTTACTTAAATAAAAGTAAAAGTATCGCATGGAAAAACTCAAGTGAAAGCATTTAACTAGCCGTTTAAAAATGTACTTTTAGAATAAAAAGTAAAAGTATTTCACAGAAGTCTAGTTGTTTTGTTAAAGTGTTAAATGTAGTGACAATGATTAAAAATGATACATATTTTGTTCAACAGTAGCAATACGAATACATTTCTTAATTTTTCTCATTAATTTTGAGTATTTATTTTTGTTTTTGTTGTGCCATAGAAAGTACAAATACTGCTCTCAAATGTGGGGAAGAAAAAATCAAAAGTATCTACTGTAAAAGTTACTTAAGTAAAGTATAGATACCTAAAAATTGTACTTAAATGCAGTACTTTACCACTTTTACTTTGTTACTTTGTTACTTTGTCCACCACTACCTCTGCACATGTCATATCTGCTGCTCCTGTCCAACCCGGAAGTAAAATTATAAACTTCACCAAAATAAAAAATAGAAAAGTAGTAGTAGAATCTTAAATATAATGATGTTAACTATGTTTTAATGAAATTAGAAGCCTAACTCTAACCTATCACTTTAACACCAAAACAATAAAAAAATAAAAAATAATAAAAAACTAATCAGATTACTTACTGGAGAGTTGTCAATGAAAAGCAGTATCAAATGATTCACTATGTCCTGCAAAAAGAGAAAGTTGCGCTGTAAGTCTTATTCAAGTTGTCAATGTGTCAGCCGTGTTATTAGTCTTATTAGACCATGCATGAGAGGAACCCAAAGACTGTCTAAACTCACAGGATCAGCTAAGTAGTCCAGTGAAGGGAGGAAGACAGAGCCAGCTAAAATCTCTCTGATGAGGAGAGTGAGAGATCTGGAAAGAGTGGAAAGAGGAAGCCGCAGGTGGTGACACAGTGAACAAGAGAGTGGACCTCAACTGACCATTTATAAAAGGTAGAAGAACTTTAGATGTGCACTGTGCAACTTTTCCACATGCTTGTTTCCATGGAGATGTTATTGTTGTGCTTAGATGTTTCCACAGCAAAGCATTAAATACTGTACATCCATGTTGCATTTATCCAGCGAAAAGATACCATCAAAAACATGCACTTGTCCTGAAGGTTTCTCAATAGATTAATGCCTCATTGTGGAATGTTCCATCTCCAGTGACGAGCAGGTGACAAAGAAAAGCTGCATAGTGTACCTTTAACAGTTTGAGAGTTTGCTTTAAATCACCTGCAGTCTGTGGCTTTAGGAGGAAGGATGTAAGGGAAGAGCATTTCAGTCAGCCTTCGGAGGTAGAGCAGTTCATCTCTACGACTGCGAAGAGCCACGTGAAGATCTGGACCATACTCCTCCAGAGCCGCTTGTTGGAATTGTTCTGTGTTTTTTACTGAATACAAAAAAAAAAAGTTGATGCTTATTTGTTTTGACCATGACTTGAATAAAGTGAAGGTACCTTTCTGTCTGGCTTTTCTAATAATTTCGATGTGCTTCATGGAAACTTTGAGAAGCTTCTTTAAGATGAGTGATGCAACATCCACCTGAGTGACAAAATACATTTGGGTTAAACATGCAGGCCTAATCATACCACAGATGTTATCAGACCTTTTGCGTTCTGCGGACTAAAACTGCAGCAAAGAAGCGTAAAGTCATCCTGAGCTCATCCACAAATGCTTCATCATCTGTGATATCTCTGTAAAGTAGACTGTTATAGATTAGTCATGACACGGCCAAAAACAACTGCTGCATGTTGCCTACCTGTACCATGGATACACAAAGTTTTCCAAGACCAATTCCAAAATCTAGGTGGGGAAAAAGACAAATGTTTCATCCCTTTTTAAAAAAAAAAAAAAAAGAACAAAAACACACCGTTAGATACACAAACCTGTGAAAGAGAAGCATCCACTTTGGATGGAATCTTAAGATCAAGCCACGGTTGATAATTTTCCAGCAGTAAGGTTGGCCTTATAGTGAAACGTTAAAAATACATTAAAATTATGACCACTAGAAGGCGCGCGTGAACATGAACCAATGACAGCATAACAGTGGATAAATGTGTTTACCTGTGCCTTTTGCATTTGATATTTCCACAAACAGCACAGCTGTGGCCCAGAGGGAATAGCTCCGGTTGATAAACCTTTTTCTTCGCTTTAATTGATATCAGGACGTTGGGAAGAAGAGACTCGGGCCCCAAAGAGCAATAAAAAGTAACAACTCCGGCCAGAAATGACCAGATCATCATAATTATATGAATATATCTGTGAGGAGCAGACGGGAAAATCAAACTTCGTAGAAAATAGACGTAATATAAAACAATAAGCACTAAAAGTCGTAGACCTGTTCAAAAGCACAGTGGACAGCAGAAGCAGCAGCAGGAGAAAGCAGAATAGCGGATATTGGCGTCCGAGCTCGCGCAGCAGCCCGAGCCTCATCCTGCTCCTCATCCTCTGCACTACAGCACTGATACATCCCGTGATACAGCCCATGATGGTCCGTGCTGGAGGAGGACGGCTGGATTTCTCAAAACTACATGAAACATCTGCGAAGGAGAGACCCTCTGAATGCAATCGTTAAGCTCCATGCTACATTGTTGTATTCATAGTGGCGTTTTTCGTCTGAATATAGCCTACAAAGCTCGATCAGAAAGGCAGACATTTTCTTACTTCGACACTGTAGAATCTTAATATTCCTTTATAGCCGAGGTGCCCTGCGCAGCTGTAAAGCGCAGTATTAGCAGTCGTTGGTGCACATCCTAGGTAGGCAGTCCTTGGGGCAGCCACGTAATACGCAACGACAGCATGGTCACCTCCGCCCAGAGCAGCGTAACGCTGGTCCCTGGACGTGCTGCTGGTCCCTGGACGAGCTGCTCTTTACAACAACAGCAAAGATGGGTACGTGGTATTATAGGATTTATTATGCAACGTTAAGAATTTATTTTCACTATATTCAGATGTCCCCTGCAAGTTTGAATTTCTGATGATTGCCCCTTTGCATTTGAACCACTTTTTAATCTATGACTGCAAAAAAGATATAAGAAAGGATATTCTGTATTATAAGAAACTAGGTAAACAGTGGTAGAAATCAAAAACTTTATTACAAAAATAAGTTACACTCACCTCCATTTTACAGTATAAAACAATTTGCAGGAATGCAAAAAATGATGTTGGCCACCAACAATAGTTTAAAACTGCTAACATTTTTTCTTTTTTCAAAAGTTGGTAATGATTTTTTTTTTTTTTACGAGGGAGTTAACTGTAGAAAACTGGGACTGAAGCACAGTTTCCTTTTTGCTATGTGGAAATAGAAACTCACTGCAGTATCCCTTCAGCCCCTGTAGTTTGTACCAAACAAACTACAGGTGGGCAATCCATTTGTAGAGCAAAACTCCATCAAATGGAAACTTCATTTTTTTTTATCTTGAATCTCGAGTGTTACATGATCATTTGACATTTAAAACTGGTTTTCATCCAGAAGGTAAGATCACTGTCAAGTTACCGTGGCACAAAAGGGACACTGCAGGGCTTTATTTTTTATTATTTTGTGTGTATTTTTTGTTAAATCAAAGGCAATTGGATACCTGTGATGTTTAAGCCTTTACAAAAGTAACATTTATCCAAAAACTATACAACCAGTAACTACATATTCTGAAAAGGCATTGCAGCCAATTCAGTTCAAAATAAGATAAAAGCAGGGTTTGTTTATACTCATCACATGAGATAATTTTGCATGCCCAGTTTGACTGTTAGCAGTGTCTGAGCTGCAGCTGAAATGATTATATTACATTAAGTACATCGTTTTCGCTGCAGCTCTTGTGCATATTTTATTTTAAAACAAACCCTGCTTTCATCAACATAGTTTCCCTATTTACAGTACAGGCCGGGTAGTTTAGTCCTCTGTACTGAGGTAGTCAACCAACCCTTTAAAGACAAGTTCTGAAAAGAACCACGTTCCTGGAATGCCTGACTTATCCATGCCAGGTGGGTACACCTTAAAAACCTGCAAATGTTCTTTCTCATTCAAACATCCAGATCAAACATTTAAGATTAACATGGATATTCCGACAATAATAAAATTGCAAATAGCACAAACATATACATAGCATCAAGCTCCTTCGAGCCACTTCAAACCTAAGAAACTTAAAAGTGCAAATTCATCAATAATTATCTTTTTTAAAATGGCATTTTAGGGACAGGGAAGGGGTAGATTGTTTGGGCAGCAAGCCCTGTATCAGCTCTGGACAAAGGCCATGGCCTGTAATAAATCCTAAATCTTTTTAAGGTGGCAGTTTCAAAAAGAAAAAAAAAAACATGGGGAGGGAAATGCTTCTTTGTAAGGCTGGAATATCATTGGACCTTGTGTCATGCTCTTTTGTATTAACATCCATTGCAGCTTACGGTGTAACCCCACTCATCAAGTCAGTATCCACAGGCACAGGTCAGGAGCGTGCCCGGCCTCGCTTCCCTGCTGAAAAAGTAAATGTCAGTCACAACTTTATTACAGCCACAAACCTGTGTATAGGTGAAAGACTGCATTTACAATACTGAGAAATGGTCAGCTAGTTACCTCGGGTAGTTCCAGGCCCACCTCGTTGAGAGAATCCCATGCGGCCACGTGTAACAACCGCACGGCCGCGTGTTTGACTGGTGGTTCCTCGAATTCCCCCTCGAGCTCCCCGGCCTCTCCCAGACCCTTGGAAGTCTTCATATCCATAATATGGGTCATCATAGCCTCCACGGTAGTTATGATAGTCATATCCATAGTAATCATAGTAGTCTTCATAACAATAATAATCGTGAGGGTATGTGTAACCGCCTCGTCCACCTCGCCCTCTGCCCCTGGTGGGTGGGGCCATGTGGGGAGGCATATAGTAGTAGTAATCATCATACCTGAGAAAATATTATGGTGTTACAATATTTTGCTAAATGAATTTCCAGAGTTGATAGCTTAATTTTGTCACTTACATTTGTGTTTTGGCAGCTTGTCTTTGAGCTTTACGCTCTTTTCTCTTCTGATCAGGGGGTTTTGCGAAGACAATTTCAATATGCTCCCCCTCAAGTTCTTTTCCATTCAAATCAGCCAGAGCCTGTGTAATTCAGATATTTAATTCCAGTTTCTTAATTAACCAAAAGTTTTTTTTAGCCCATCTATACCTTCACAGCACCATCCCTTTCTTCAAAGTGGATGAATGCGTAATCCTTAAGCTTTTTCACACGTTCCAGTTTGCCAAACTGACTGAAAGTCTTTTCAAGTATCTCTTCTGTAACAGTGCTAGCCAGATTTCTAACAAACAGCACCTTAACCTAAAACAGATGACGAACAAAATATGAATACTACAATAAGCAATATCTTACTCAATATTGTTAACAAAAGGGTCCTTACCTTGGCCATGACTTCAGGATCTGGGTCCTCAATAGGGTCAGCCCATTCTACTGTGACCACATTTCCCCACACCTTAACTTTGCCGCTCATAAGTCTCCGGCGTGCTTGTGCAGCCGTCTTATGGTCCTCATACTCCAGAAAACAAAAGCCTCGGTTCTTCTTCTTATCATCCGGTTGGTGGTACAAAATGACATCATTTAGGCCCTCTGTCAATGGAAAAAATCTTTTTACAACATTTGTCCAAATTGAAGTAAAGGTATTCTACAATACACAAATTGTTTCCACTTGGAAGATTTAAAAAAATATGCTTGTGTCCAGTCAGATCTTAGCGGTAAACCCTCATAGTAACTGAAGTCACTCTGGTACATCATTCAAGTCATCATCATTCTGACACAAGTATTTGAATAAGTGGTACACTAATGTGACATGCAACCAGACCGAAGGCAGTGCTCAGTAAAGTAAATGGACTTACCTGTGACTTTTGCAAATTCTTCAACAATCTGCTCTTTTGTTTTACTCTTAGGAATAGACCCAACAAAAAGCCTGTTATTGGCCACAGAGATACACACTCCGATTTGTTTTCCTGGTCGTATTTCATTATTATTGCACTATTGGAAAAGATCAAAATTATTTCATTTGCTTACATTATTACACTAAATTACAAGTTAAACAAAATGTATGAAACATTGTACATACCAATTTGACAGCTTGCTGTGCGGCTTCTTTAGTGCAGAAAGTGACAAAGGCATAGCCTCGGTTCAGGCCACTGAAAGGATCCATCATAAGACGCAGGTCCCAGATGGGGCCAGCTTTTTCAAAGAGTGGAACAAGCTCATCCTCAAAAAGGTCTCTGGGGATTTTGCCTACAAAAATCTAACAAATTAAGAATATATGAATGTATTATAATACAACAAATATATTACAGCTTGAAACTCATAGGGGTGTATCCTACTGATAGATTGATTAAATTACATCACTGTACCAATTCTGCAGAATTAACAGGCAACACACTAAACAATCTGAAGTGTGAGAAGATACAGGATTCTGAATGGAACAAATCCTATGAATAAATGCCTGTGATTGGATTGTCAAAAAACTTGACCGAGATATGATGTGATAACCGGTTCAAAACTAAATATTTTTAATGGTCAAAAGTACTTAAAATGACAATATGAAACTGTCCCATACTTTAAGGAGATTATGGTATACTGTATGAAAGCCATATTAAAATAATCATAATCTTGAAAAATGTATGACTTAGTGTTTAGAAAGTTGAGATTCAGGAAAGTTATAACAGCTTGCAACAAATCTGTGGGGAACACTGTACATTTATTCTTACCTCTGTACCAACAGAGGGCTGTGTGCCAGAGTGAGCACACTCTGGTGGGGGACCTCCATACTTTCGCTGGCCTGTTGTCACGTCAAGTGTGTAGCCAGTCCTTTCCAGTAGAGCCTGGTAATCAAAAACAGTGATGAAAAGGGAAACATTTGTTTAGACTGATAGATGGCCCAAGTTCTTACTTTAATTTTTGCTTCATCTGGTCCTTTAATAGTGTCCGACACTTTGGTCCCCTGTTTCTCTCTCTGTCTGTAGGTCTTCATCACGCCACAAAGAAAGGCACTTTTGTTCTAAAATTAGAATATTGAAAACGGCATTAGAGCTTCCAACAAAAGTTCATAACCCAATGACACCAGTCACCTGTAATTACCTGAACATGTGAGAGGTCACTGTCCTTAAACTGTAACAATACTTGAAGAGCACCTTCTTCGTTGAATTCTTTCAGAGCCTCAATAGCTCGATCATCAAGATCACTGTGAGACACCAAACCTGACAAAAAATATAATTAATGAAAGATTCAAACACCTGGATAATAAGGCCGATGCAAATAATTTGGCCAAAATATTGCATGAACTTGAAAAGCTAAGGGCACAAATTAAAAAGCAGGCATTGGTCATGCAGTACTGTAGCCTACAAGCAGCATGTTTGTCCAAAACGAATCACAACAGATGTCAAAGTGCAACTCGATATGCCAGTGCTCCTCTGTGAGGCTGCGAGTTTCTAATGAACCAGACTCCATTCTGCCCTAAGAGGGGGTCGTCACCTGTCCCATGCAGCTACACCTCACAGCTGCTGCCATTGTTTCTTCCTTGGTCCCATCTGGCTCAGTGGGTCAGTCCAAATCATTTTAGACCTGACGGACAGACCGCAGTCCTGACTTAACCTCTGAGTGCAGAGCAGCAGATACTTTTTGCTTTAATTTTAATGTTCTGTGGGCTTCAGGTAGGGAATGAATGGAAAGGGCAGAACAGATAGGCTCAATTACAAACTCCCAGGTAGAGAATCCATCACTCGCCCTGACGCCAGTATTCATAAAACCAGCATGGCCATATGAAATGCTGCAATTAGGTTAACAGGTGATATGCATCCATATTTTTATGCCAACATGCATCTGTTTGATATTAAATTTTGGCAAGTCTGCAGTACCCATTTTGGGAAGAAACCACAAAAAGTTGCTTCGAGAACCCAATTCCCCCATTCAAAAAGATAAAAATGACAGTACATGCAAGAAATTGATAAAATGCCTATTTTATATGCAAGCATATTCAATGTGCCTTACCTGCTAGGTAAATTTCATCTAGTTTTTCAGCAACTTTCTGTGGTAAACCAGCTTCTAATAAAGTCTGGAAGTGCTCAGAATGGGTAACTGCAGCAGAGGTGTCCATTGGATCTTCTGGACCATTTCCATTTATATGCTCTGTGGCCATGTCTCCAGAAATCTGTGTGAATGCAATGAGCCAAATTAATCCTGGGTCAAGGGCAAGGCTACAGTAAGGATCAGAAAAGTGTAAAGTCTCAGACTTGTTACTGCTTTTACAGTTACATCGTACCCCAAATGTTTGAGAAATTGGTGCATAAAGAATTAAACTGCAAAACTTTTTAGCCAACAACAGTCTGAAGACTCTTCACTATCTGAACTATGAGCAAAATGCCAGCAGTCTTTATGCAGCACAAGACTAAAACCGAGGTGTGATGACAAGACATTTAAGTGGCATGATGCAGACCAGGGAAATAAAACATAGCTTAAATCCTTAACTTATTACTGAATCGGAAGACCCAGTAGAATAATGGTGGTGTCCTTATATCGAACGTTAGATTACCACTTCATTGCTGACTACAGCACAGGCTGATAGTCGATACACGTGTTCTTGCAGAATGAACTCAGTTTCCGGTGACTGACCAGTGAACAATAATGCATCGTTTAGTGTTCTGTACCAATGTTGAGACGAGTCAATGTGATTGGAAGTGTAGCGCTTCATAATCCAACTTAAACCAGCTAGTAGTTTTATTGTTGTCACTATACTGACCAAAAATACATTCACAGGGCCATCAGCCTGTGCCACTGTTTGCTAAAAATAATTTAAGGATGTAGCCTAATCTTACAATAAAGACCAGTCAGTGGGAACATTACACGGGCTAATATTTTGACCTTTGCAGTGGACAAGTGCCTTTACGTTTTCCCTGGTGCGCTTATCTGTTACCATTTCGACGTATGGTTAGAAATAGCGGGTGCGGAGTGACCTGCACATGTTTAAGCTAACTAGCATAGAAGCTAACTTGCACAGCTAGGCTACCATAGAAATCATGCTAAGCTACTGTGATAAAATAGCATAAGCTAACAGGGGTTCCTAGACAGGAGAAAATACCATTTCTAACCATGGCTTATTTAACAAAAAATATTGCACCAAGCGGACGAATTAAGACAACATGAGCGAATAGTTTCCAATTGAAATGAAATACCTTCTGATGTATAATTGTTAGCATAAAGTGACAATGAGCATCTAAAATCTGCGATCTGTCAAAATAAGCTAGCATGCCAAATTGAGCATACATTCAATGAGGCCATTGTTACCAAGGCGTTTCAAATTTTGAAACACATAAAGGGGAGTTTGATTGTAGTATATTAAGCGAGACTCATATGGCTAGAGATTTAGCCTACTGGGTGAGTGGTTTTGCAAACGTGCCGCCACATAGGAAGAGTCCATTTTCAAAAAGCCGGTCTGGAGAACTCGTTCCCAGCCACCACCAGTTTCCACATTGTTTGCAACAGCACGGCGCGATTCCGTCTTTAGACATCAATTATCAAGCAGTGAGATGGCTGATTGTAATATTTTGCCCTACCTGCCGCTGGATCACCAACGCGTGTGATGCGGATTGTTTTGAAGGGTAGATTAGATACTTAAAAGACAGTAAAAGTGTAAAAGTCCCGGCACTGGTCCGGCTTCAGTCATTCACTCTTGATGATGTAAAATGGCTGCCACGTTCACGCCTCGAGTTTTGTCTCGTCGATGGGGTTTCTTGGACGGCCTCGCACGGGCATGCCTTGTATGCATTTACAGTTTTACAGTAAAGCTGCAGAACACAGACAACAGCGCGGCCGGAGCACGGCCCTGCCATGAGAGGAGATAAGAAGGAAAATTAAATGATAGATGTGGAAGTATTACGAATTGCTCTTTACCCATTTACTCAGAAAAGTAAACTTAGTATACAAAGTTTGAGTTTACAGAGCAACTGCCCAGATTAAAAAGGCCCTAGACATTCACCTAGGGGCCTAATTG
This sequence comes from Periophthalmus magnuspinnatus, assembly GCF_009829125.3. Classification (NCBI taxonomy): domain Eukaryota; kingdom Metazoa; phylum Chordata; class Actinopteri; order Gobiiformes; family Gobiidae; genus Periophthalmus; species Periophthalmus magnuspinnatus. The sequence continues at coordinate 15,076,499 of NC_047147.1, read as the reverse complement.
CCACATCAACACAGCATGTTCAATTCTTAATTTCTTATTTTCTGGAAATATCTCAGGCAAAAATCTATTTGTTCATACTAAGGAAAATAGGAGTCACTGAATTACAAACAGTAGTAGTTTACAGTGACATTGACAATTTAAACAAGGCAAACTTGAATGGATGAATTGGGGTTTCTCCCTATCATTTCAGCCCTTAAAAATAAAGTGTCTATAAAGAATCTTCTCGTTAACATAATGTCCACAATAGCCATTCTGCTTATTTGTTTTTTCCTAAAGAAAAAAAGCTCATTTTTGCCAGCAGAAGTGTCAAGCACTCATTTCAAGAGCTTGACTAAACTGCAGACCATTTTACACCTTATAGTGAGATCACAAGGTTGCTTTGATTAAAGGAAGAGGTAGATAGACTATTGAAGGGTAAGTAATTGGTACATGGTTTAAGAAGTCCCACAGTGCCTTACACATTTGTTTTATTATTAACTTGGTGTGCCATAACTGAACTTGTACAGCACTTTGGTTGATGCCTTTTTGTGGGTGTGCATTATAAATAAACCTGACCTTCATTGTACATTACATTGATTATTGATTTATTGTGCAACAAACATGTATGTAAATAAACCATAACTTGATCCAAATTAACATCTCATAACATACAAAGTACTATGCAGTGGTTTGAATCACTGAATTGTCATAAGATGATGTGAAATATAGTGGCAAAGATGTGGAATGCTTTGTTAGGGTAAAATGGGTAAAAGACAATCACATTTCTCTCAGGGCAGATTTGGCAATGTTTTATGTATGCCAACTCCCTGTCAAATAAACTTCACTAAATCTAAATCACTTTGGATGTCAGTCTATTCTCAACATTTTATTTTTTACACCAACCCCTTCTTCACCACATCCTTAAATCTAGTCATTAAACTCAACATGCTTCCTGTTCTATGTCTGAACCATCTCAATCTGGCCTTTCTGAAAATAACATGAGCTGTCCCTTTGGTAGACTCCTGCATAATCTATTCATTGCCACTTCTCAAAAGAACAGTAACACCCTCCACTCTGCTATGTCTGATTCTATCACTGAATCTCTAATATTTTATAGAGCTTGTCGATCGAACATCAAAAACTTTGCGTTATTGGCAGTTGTATCATCCATAGAGATGCGTTGGCGTAAACGATAGCCAAAAAAATATTTTAAAATGGTCGTGGAACAATCTGATAAGCTGTTTTTTACTTATTGAAAGTGCCCCTCAGCATTTGCATTGGGAGATTTTTTTTTAAATCTTTTTGTTCTAATGCACATGAAACTGGAAAGAGCTGAGTGAATATGACTCAAAAACATAACCAGCTATCATCAGTATTTCTTTGTAAGCAACATTGTGAGCAACTTTATATGCACCTCAAAAAAGCTATGCAAATGGTGTGTTTATATTTGTTATAGAAAGACCATGTAACTGTCTTGAGGTGGGACATGACTCTTTGGAAATAGAAGCTAAAACCATAGGTCTTGTTCAGAAGTTTTATGCCATATTGTGGTAAATTATAGCCAAAGGAACAAGCAGGCCAAGTAAGAGTCAGTTTTTCACATGTTTGTTTTTTTTTTTTTTTGTTTTGTTTTTTACCACATTCTTCAGTACAATAAAACATCAAAAATAAAAAAAAACAACAACATGATTTTATATTTATTTTTTTCTAAAAAGTTATGTTGGCCTTTAATGCAAATAAAGAAGGTAATGCTTTTGCAGTAATCTCTGAGAAATAAAAACATTGTGTTGTTCATCATAACCAATGACCTGCCCATGTTTACTGTGACATGACAAATAACCCTGAGTTACCAAGTAACAAAAGCCCAGGGATTAGACAGAGTGCATTCATAGTCAGGATGGAACGATGGTGGGGTATGTTTTGACTTTCCAACCTTAATTTCTATCACTTTGTGCTTTTAGAAGATTACAGGGATGCAGCAAAGTGGTCAATGAGTCAGAGAGATCATTGATAAGGTAGGTAGGCTTTACTTTATCCAGGAAGTGACCATTGGCATATGTTACTATAAAAGCAGGAATGAAGTCGTAGATTTCATTTGCAGTGCTGTCTCCCATCATGGTAATGCATCCTCCACTCTGTCATTTATATTCTTCTTTTAGAGCTGAATTGGACATTTGGATCTTGTTTTATTTCACTAGGTGATTCTGGCAACAATGGGCTCTGTAAAATCCAGAGGGATACCGGTTCTTTTGCTGACTTTGTTTCTCTACTTAGTGGACACCTACACCTACAGTGATGGTACAGTAAATATTATTGTCCAATTTAAGTTTTAAATGTGTTGTTTGGCAATCTAAATTCTAATTCAAACTTTTCTAGCAGGATGTGAAGAATGCTCTCTGAAGAAGAATGGTCTTTTCTCCAGGGAGCGTCCAGTCTATCAGTGTATGGGTTGCTGCTTCTCCAGAGCATACCCAACACCTTTGAGGGCAATGAAAACTATGGCAAACCCCAAGAACATCACATCTGAGGCAAAATGTTGTGTTGCAAAGCACAGTTATGAGGTAATGGTTTTTGTTATACAGTTTTATATTCCCTTGCATTAAAGATAAACAACTATAATACCATGCTGTGTGTTTATGCTTCCATTTATACTTTTTTTTTTTTTTTGTATTTTTGTATTACAGACAGAGGTCAGGGGCATTCCAGTAAGGAACCATACAGAGTGCCACTGCAGCACTTGCTATTTTCATAAAGTTTAACACAGTACACATGCGCACCTCCTTCTAATGGCCGTTGCCTGCATATTTTGCTTATAAGTAAAAAAAGGTGTTTCTTGTCTCATAGCCTATCAACTGCTGTAGAAGATTTGTTGTATTGGATTTTATATTGGCAGCCTGTGATTTATTTGTGTGATTGTCAATGTTTGTATTAATGATGTGTAGTCATTATAAGTCTGTTCAAACTTATTAAAATTCTCCCAGACCGAAATGTTTTGTGAATGTGACTATATCTTTGTGAATATCTTTTTTGTTTGACTGGAAAGCCTAGGTAGTTGTTTTCTGTATAACATTCAGCAGTATATTCGTCTATTTACCATGGGCATGCAAAGCTTAACCAACAATACCAGTCCCTATAGATTGAATCTTGCATATTAACAATTAAAAAACAAGCAGGGTACAACAGTAAGGGTTCATATATTATAGGCTGATATCGCAAATGTTTTCATTTTTTCTGCAATTAGACCTATATATATCACATAACACTGCAAATTCTTATTCTGTATGTCAGTTTAGACTATCAAATGCCATGATGTCACACTCTTGTCGTCAGCAGGCCTAATTACTTGTAATTTGTGTATTGACTGTTATGTTTAAAACAAAAATCTACCAATGCCTAAATGCACGCCCATTACAGCAATCCCATTCACATTCCACAAAATCAGTAAATGAATTTTACTTGCTCCACAGATTCATGGATTTCAGGCAAATGATCCCTTCCTGATTTTAGGGATGTTGCATGGCAAAGGTCCTTGGTTATAGTAATAGGCCTAACTAGATAGTCCTATAGGGGAAAGGTTATTCACAAAATCCATTCAGTCAGGAAGGAATAATTTTCCTGAAACCCATGAAAACATAGACCGCTTGTACATTTAGTGCATCTGTCCAAGAGGTGTGCTATTAGAGTCATAGACATAACCATGAATTGGACAGATAGGGGGATATAGATTTATGTCCAGTCAGACAGACCCCACGATGGCAGGCCAGGGTTACCCTCCCCCCTTACGTGCGCGTGCGTGTGCAGCTCTGGCAGCGTAACATCTGTGCGTACGCGGTCGTGATTGTTGTGAAGATGGCGGAGGGGGAGACTGAGAAGGAATATAATACAAGAATAGCGTTTCAGGAGCTTCGAGAACGGTTTGAGGGTTTGACCACTGCTCTAAAACAGAGTCCAGATTCTCCACTGGAAGCCACGCTGCGTTTCTGCCAGGAGTTCTGCCAGGTTAGCTCACATTAGCGCTCCTCATCCCGTGCAGCCCACAGACCCTCTGGCTTCCTGGCCGAGGATGCGCGTCAACGTCTGCTATAACAATGTAGCTAAGGCGTTAGCAACACAGCTAATTGGCTGGTATTTCAAATTCTAATTGTCTTAAATGCCTTATTTGTGGCCTTCGTACAGGCTGCACGTCTTTCACAGTCTTGTATTTTCCAAACTCCTGTGTGTGCACCGCGTGTGCTCTGGCGGTATTTTTAAGGCTAAAAGCTAAAATCTGATCAATGCTGCTAACTGGTATGCGGTGTGCCTCTGTCCTGTTCGTGCAGTTCTATTTGAAAATGGACAGCAGCGATGTGTGCATTTTCTGTGTGCACTAAATACATGTTATAACGCAGATATAGCATGCATAGTTTGAAAGTACTTTGTAAAGATCGTAGCACTGTGCCTTGACGACTTTGCTTCTTGGCTACTTTGCTGCAGAAATGAATGATGTTTTCCAGATGCTGGCCCAGGCATTTTGCTAATTTGGCAAACTACAAATGCCATATAGACTAGGGATATAGTTAGCCTGGATTGTTTAGTAATGTTATATTCGTTTGTGGTGGCTATACGTGTATAGAGTGAAACTGGTTTCTGACTCCATTACACATTCCTGCCGTTTTTTGTGTGAGTCGCACGCTCAGTTCATGAAGTGGTGTGTCTTCAATACTCGGTTGGCCTTTCAAATTATAATTTAGCAGACGACTTTACTTATTATAGTATAAGGATAGTTTATCAGACGCCATCAACGTCTGCAGCCCTGTTCATTATCATGAATAATAGTTTAATTGTCTCGCGGGGTTCATTTTGTACAGGTTCTCGTGGAACATGCTAGCCGCTGGCAAACAGATGAGGATCCATTGCCTCAGCTACAGGTCTACACTACGGCCATCCTCAACTTTGCTAAGGCCGTCTCCAATCTTTCTCCCGAATGTGAAAATGTACCTCTCCTACTTGAAAAATTAGCACAGTGAGTACATCTTTTCTCATGTTTGTATTTGTTTGTCACACAATTCTCACAAATTTACATGTTTTGTGTCCTCAGGAGTTGTGTGGAGCTGCTGCTCCTTCTGCCCCAGCATGTCCCTGGTGCCTTATGGGAGGAGTTCCAGTCCTCCATCAAAGTTAGTACCATGATTACTAGCAATATAATGCTATGCAGCCATGTTTTGGTTCTACATAACTGAAAGTCTAACATAAAATATTTTTCAGATGGCACACAACCTTTTACAAGAAAGTGGAAGCTCTCAACTCAGCCTACTGGCTGTTTTAGCACAGCAAGAAGGTGTTTGGTCCAACACTACTCTCTGCAGCATATTAGCCAATGAAACTTCACAAACTGACAAAGGTTTGCTTCTGCTCATTTTGGTCTAGTAGTTTTGTTTATCAGGAAAGATTTTTATTATATCTTGTGTTTTGTAATTAACGTAAAATACCAGAAGCTATTTGTTTTTTCTGCATATCAGTGCATTGGCCTTTAGCTTCTGACATTATCAGTGACAATGATATCAACATCCTTGCTCTGCATTTGAAATTTTTAGATAATTCTAAAAATTGTATTACATTTCTTGAGACAGATCAAAGCAATTAATGACAAATAAATTAACTGGCTATTTTATTTTTGTTACATTCTCACACCTTGCATTCTTCTTTTAGTTCACAAATATCTGGAGTTTGAAGGTCCAAAGCTTCTGATAATGCGAATAAAACACCTTATCAAAATGGACAGTGTTGATAAAGCTGCTGCTTTGGCAAAGACTTGCTCAGAATATCCTGGATTTGAAGGGAAGGGGAACTTCAAACAGAGTTACCTTCTGTGCATCTGCGTGACAAAGAACCAGGAGCAGCTGATGGATGAGGTCAAATATTGATATTCTTGGATAGTAATAAACTCAACATAACCTCAAGTCTTTTTAGCCACCGTGTAAAACATTGTTTTGTTGTGTGTTTCTAATTACACAGATAGCATCAATAGACTGTAAAGAGGCTCTAGAGATGATCTGCAACTTGGAGTCAGAAGGAGATGAGAATGGAGCTTTGAGCATATGCTCAGCTTTTCTGAAGCGGCAACTTCTCCAGGGGGATGTTTATTGTGCCTGGTAAGATGTCCTAAACATTTTTCTTACAAAATAGAACAAAAAAAAAAATGTGTCAGTTATAACTGCTGTCTAACTCAAGAGAAAGCAAAAAATACTAATACTAAACTCAAACATTCTTTTTTACATAACATTAAACATATATTTTTTATTATTTTCTACAGGGAACTTACACTTTTATGGAGTAAACTACTAATTCGTCGTGAATCTTCTGCTGATGGATTTCTCAGTCGCTGTAAAGACATGGCTCTTCTATGTAGAAGTGTCTGTCACATTCTATTTCTTATCAAAGTCATCCAAAGTGAAGTAAGTTAGACATTTACTGTATATAGGTCTATGTGATTGTGTACAGTACCTGGCATTTATTGTATATTTGATTACAGATTGGAGAGGTGGGACTGCCAGTGTGCGTAGAAATGTGCATTCAAGCCCTGAAAATGTCATCTAGTGACCACAAAGAAAGCAAATCTACCATCTGCAAAACCATATCATGCCTTTTGCCCAATGATCTGGAGGTTAAACGTGCATGCCAGCTCACCGAGTTCCTGATTCATCCTACAGTGGACACATATTATGCTGTGGAGACATCATATAATGAGCCAGATAAAAAACCTGAGGAGGACGAAGGTCATCCAATGCCCAATTCTTTACGCTGTGAGTTACTGTTGGCCTTGAAGACTCAGTGGCCTTTTGATCCAGAATTCTGGGACTGGAAAACATTAAAACGCAACTGTTTAGTGTTGATGGGTGATGAGGCAGCTATAGTATCGTCTATTGATACTCTGAATGATACTGATGAGCAGGAAGTAGAAGGTGGACATGGAAAGCACCCTGAATACAAAGACCTGGAGGATTTTATGTTAACTACTACTAATGAACTTAATGAAATAGCTGATGAAAAAGAGAAAAATAGAGAGGCTAAAAAGCTGAGAGAACAAGGTTTTGTGTCAGCTCGTTTCAGAAACTGGCGGGCCTACATGCAGTATTGTGTTCTGTGCGATAAGGAATTCTTAGGGCACCGAATAGTCCGCCACGCTCAAAAGCATTTTAAAGATGGTATGTTTTTATGTCCCATTTGCGCTACTAGTTATGAAAGTAAGGAAGTGTTGGAGCCACATGTAGCATCTCATGTAAAGCAGTCTTGCAAAGAGAGACTTGCAGCAATGAAAGCCTCAAGAAAGTCAGCCAATCCACATCAGTCACCTTTACAAAATACCACCAATAACTTAATCAAACCTGAGCTGGAGAGTCAGTTGGAAAACAAAGCTGTTAATTTAGAACAAGCTCCAGCTGACCCTAGCCAAGACTGTTTCTGCCCTGTTACAAATTGTGCCAAAGCATTTAAATTTTTCCGAAACCTCATGGCTCATGTTCGCTCTCACAAAGATGATGAAGAAGCCATGCGCTTTTTAGAGATACAAAAGCAGAAAGTAGTGTGTCAATATTGCAGGCGACAATTTGTCAATGTCCAGCATTTAAATGATCACTTGCAGATACATTGTGGCACCAGACCATACATCTGCATACAGTTAGATTGCAAGGCCACTTTTAATTCAAATTCTGAACTCCTAATGCATAGAAAAGTCCATCCTGAATTCAAAGCCAAGTGCATGTTCCCCAACTGTGGGCAAATCTTTAGCGAAGCCTATCTTTTGTATGACCACGAAGCACAGCATTATCTAACTTATACATGCTCTACAGACAACTGTGGAAGAATATTCTATTCACAGGAACAGTTCTTGTCTCATCAACAGGTGCACAATCCATATGCTCCAGCAAATGTTACAACTGAAACCTCTTCAAAGACTCAACAGTCAAATAGCTGCAAACAGGAAAAAGAAGATACACTATTGGCCAGAGGTTACCCAGAAAAAAGCAACTCAAACACCCCTACTGACCAGACTCAAGCCAGCACAACTCCTTGCACCACACCCGACTTTGTAAAAGAACCAGTTAAAGTAAAGCATTCTATTGAAAGCATGCTAAATCGTATGGCAGAGACCGAAGGCACAGAACCAGATAAGTGTAACACTCCTCTAACAAATCCCACTCCAGTCTCACCTGAACTAAACGCTGTGCCTGAGATCCACCAGGCTGATTACAGAGCTGCAGAAGGTGGGAATTTACCACCGCCATATCCTGGAGCAGTAAATACCATGGATGTCCAACAAGGGGAAATGTTAAATAATGAATTCGACAAAACAATCCCTCAAACAATCGCTTTAGATCAAATCAAAACTGAAGTTCCATATTCCCTTCAAGATTATGTTCCCAGTACTCATCCAAGTAACAGTGATGAAAACTTGTACAGTTGCCCATTTAGTGACTGTGGGAGGTCATACAGCACAAACAAAAGTCTTTCTCGACATGTCAAGAAACAGCACCCAGAAATATTTGAGGACTGGAAACTAGCTAAAAAATATAACAAAGTAGCTAAAATTGCATCTAAAAAGGCCCCGGTCCCATCACTTTCACCAAATCATAGTCCATTGGGAAAAAGGTCGGTTACACAGTCAGGATTACAATGCACCAAACCCGAAATGCAACATGGAGATTACCATCCAGGCTGCTCCTCATCATTTAACCAGTGTTATTCAAACTCCATGGAGCCAGTGCCTATCACTCCAATGGTAAACCCATCTTTATACCCGTCCTGGGGTAGCCACACTGGAATGCAGCAAAATATGTCTCAGCCTTGGTCTTCACCTCCTATGAATAACTGCTACTCAGACCCTATAAACCTGGGTGACTACCCCACCCGCAGCTACTCTCATTGGCAGCAGGACCTTTATCCAACAACATCTGAAAAGGATTCAGCTGCAACAGTGCAAGACAGCACTGTATCACACAGCCCTTGTGATTCCAGTTTGATGTCACAGTATTTGTCCAGTTCTTTAATGCTAGACAATGGGGGGCAAATGCACAATGGAGCACATCAGTATGGGCTTGTGTGCCCTGAAAGCAGTGTTAGTGGAACAAGTGGAGATGTTGGGAAAAGCAGCACAGAGATGAACGAGAACAGTATTTCAACAGCTGACACTCTAAATGATGGAAGTTATCAAACTTCACACACTCCAAACTCTTGTCTTACTCAGAGCTCCTCTGGCGATGTGCCTGCAAAACCCACAAGTCCAAATGCTGACAAAACTATACAACCAGAAGTGGAGAAAACAGACAAGTCTTCACATCCTCTATGTGAACAGTTAGAAAATTCTGTAGATGGAATGAGTCCAAAGAGCAGCCACCACACAGATGATGAGTGCCCTGACGATGACTGTGAGACCTCAGATGAAAACAACAAAGGCCCAGATGACCAAGAAAAATCCAATGACTGGAGTAAAAGAAGCAAGTTGCCAGCCATCTTTAAAGATGGAAAAGTCATATGTAAGAGATGTTTTAGAGAGTTCACAAGCACCAAGTCTCTTGGCTGTCACCTATCTAAACATTCTGAGTGCAGGCCCTTAGATGAGATAGACCTTACAGCAGACCTTCCAACATCTTTTCTGGATTTTCTCAATGATCCTCTTGTCCCTGACACAAACGGAGTGGTGTGCAGTATGTCAAATGGGAATTTCTCACAGGAATCATGTAACTTTGCCACTTTGTCCCCTATGACACTAAAACAAGAACCGCTCAACACATACGGCACCGAATATTCTAGAAACCAAGAAAACTTAATTGAACTTTCAAATTCCTTCCATAAAACTGAGTCTGTGCAACAGAAAACGGGAACTAATTTTAACCTTGAACAAACAGTACTTGGAGATCCAACCTCTCACACTAGAAAAACTCAGGGCAAATCACTAGAGAAGAGGTTGAAACCATTTAAATGTGACCAGGAAGAGTGTGAATATGCATTTATGACAAAGGAGGCTTTGTTTAAACATTTATCTAAAATGCATGATTATACTCAAGAGATGATTGAAGAATTAAAAAGAACACCATCCAAATTGTCCCCATATCCATGTCAGATCTGCAACAAAACCTTTACCCGAACAACTGGTTTGAGAATTCATTATGAAAAAGTCCATCGGCTCTCTCGCGAAGAAATGCAGAGGTTAAAGATAAGTGCACGAAATAGACGGGCATTCAAACTTAACAAGAATGATGGTGCTATTAGCTGCAGTACTCCAAGTATTAGTACCAGTCAAAAAATAACACCCAACAATGCAGTAATAGCTGTTAAACCAGAGCTGTTGGACATTGCTATTGGATCTGCAACAGATGAAGAACCTGCTGCAGACATATTTACTGGACAAAGAGATGGGAGGAAAGTAGCACCTGAGGCATCAACTGTTACTCAGCTACCGTCACCTCCAAATTATTTCAATGATTTGACTGTTCCAATTGTCCCTCTTGATGAGCCCGAAACTGCAGTTATAACAACTCCTGATAGTGAATCCACAGTGAGCACAATGAAGAGTCCAGGTGGGACAAAAGAAAAGAAGAGGCAGTCAGACTGGTCACTTTACAACATAAAAGAGAATATAACTAATGCTGGGTATAGCTCTCCAGAGAAACCAAGCAGCTCAAAAAATATACAGAACAATTGTGAAACTTCTAAAAAGGAAACTGTGCAGAAGAAGTTGGGACCTAAAATGTATGAACTTGATGTGTACAGCCCATACAGACCATATCGCTGTGTTCATGAGGGATGCACTGCTGCATTTACCATCCAGCAAAATTTAATACTCCACTACAGGGCTATGCATCAGGAGTCTTTGAATCTATGTAACACTGAAGCTGAAGGGGAGGCTGACAATTATACAGACAGTATTGAGAAAGAGACTGAAGTAAGGTGCCAAGTTAAGAACTGTTCCAGGGTTTTTGAAGGAATAACAACATTAGTGCAACATTATCTTTTACTCCACAAGTTTAGCCGTGATAAAGCAACATCCATGATGGCAAGCATGAATATTGGAACATTCAACTGTGACCGTCCCGAGTGTGCTCTCCCCTTTGATTCAGTGGAAGGATATATAGAGCACATCAAGAATTTTCACAAAGAAATTGCAATCTCTGAAAGCGGTTCAGTGGATATAACATTCAAGTGTGAGTATGAAGGATGTGACCGTGTGTACAGTACAAAATCAAATCTGCTCCGCCACCTGATTAAAAAGCATGACTTTGTGTATGACCCTAAAATTAATGATGGGCGAAGGACCAAGTCAGTGGGATTGATCCCTGCATCGTGTAATGAAAAGGAGAATGTGGAAAAAACATCAAAAGCAAAGACAAAAAACATCGTTAAAAGCAAGGAGGGGAAGTTACCTGTACAGTGGACAAGTTTTGAAAACATGAACTTGAAATCAAAAGAAGAAGCATCAGCCATGTGCATCAAGAATTTTGTTGTGCAGTATCCATGCATGATAGTAGGTTGTGACGCTACAACGCGAGCTGAAAGAGATATTCACAGACATTACACACTCCATGGTCTTGCAGAAAAAACGATTGAAGAACATCGGGGACAGCTCATCTTCTGCAGAAAATACATTCGTACATTACCTAAAGACACGATCAAATGCGAAGGTCCGTCAGGTTCATCTGAAGAGTCTGATCATAAAAATGGAGAAAATCACTTTGAAGAGAAGCCAGTTGAGTGTATGGACAGTCAAAGCCAAGAGGATGCAAACGTAAAAGATAATCTTGCTGAAATTCCATCTTCCACTGGGACCAAAGTTAAAAGAGGACGTCCCAAAAAAACATCGCAAACAATGCCAATGTTTCCACAGAGGATGCGAACACTAAGAAATCGCACTACTGTACACAATTGGAGAGAACGCTTACAGCCCGGACTTGAGGGCACATTTCTTAAGTTCTTGAAAACCTCAGACACAGCTCAAGCTTCCAAACGCAAATTAAATGATGGATCTAACTGTGATATTCCTTCTAAAAGACAACCAACACAAAAACACAAATCTGCCATCAAATTGAAAATGAAATATAAATTAGCTCATCGAGGAAAAGACTGCAACATCTTAGTTGACTTCAGAAATCCAGTAAAACTTAAGTTAGTAAACAATGTAAAAATCGTTCTGGATAACACATTTTCAAACAGTGCAGATGTATTGTTAAAGCAGCTACAAGAAATGAAGCCCTTGGTTGTTATTAAGAAGTTGATCTCTAGTTGGTCATAAGAAAAAAGGCCTACAATACAATTTCTCTCAGGACTTCAGATGTATGCTGCAGAATCGATGTTTAAGATTTGCTCTCATTCTCATAATTAACAACAAAATGGCCTTCTTTGTACTTAAGATGTGTTGAAATTGTTTTATGTATGTATCTTAGCTAAAATAACCAGGTAATCTCTATAGGGCATAGACTTAGATCACTTTGTATTTATGCTTAGAATAAAACGATTTTCTTTTCTTTTTTGCTAAATGGAGATTTTTAAGACAAGTATGTTTTATACATCCCTATGGGATTTGACTTTTGTTTGTATTTATTTCATTAATTCTCAACACTAGTAGACCGATCTGTAATATTTACACGTCTTCCACAAAGTGTTCAATAAAATGTCACTGTCTTTTTTAACTCACTGTAAAATTGGTCAGTTGATTTCAGAATTGTATGAGTAATTTTCAAAAGCATACTACTATCATTTTGCATGTTTTTGCATTTAAATTCTTTTAAATCTATTACCTAAAAGATGTACAATTTAATGGTAAGAGTAAATATTTTTGACTTATTCTGCACCAATAAAAGATAACTATAGGATCAAGTTCTAGCTTGTTAATATATAAAATAAAATGTCAGTTTCATTCAAGAAAGATCAAACAGTAAAAGACAGTTGGCTGTACTCAGATTTTATTATATTATAGATACACAGACATAATGATGTCTGAAATATTTTTATAGACAATTTACAAGTTTAAAATAATGCTAGCATAAATGTAATTAAACACGTTTAGACTCATAAATCCATGAGCTGTAGTATTATTCTGCTGCATACTCAAATAGCTTTATCATAGCTAACACTCAAAAAGTCTAAAACATTCTGTATAGTGGTAAGATGGTAAGTGCATATAATGCATATAATATATGCATATAAATTCTTCTACTTTGCCCTTTTGAGGAAGAGCAGAATAAAGAATAGATGTGCACATGATTCCAATGGAAATACAAAGCTAAAATCATACTTCATACTCCAAGATTCTCCATGATGATAGATGAGTTTTATGCGAAACATAAAAGGAATAACACTTTCCTCCAGGACAGGTAATAGTTTGTGGAAATGCAAGCCCACTCACACTAAAGATGCATGTTTCTTCAAAAAAAAAAAAAAAAAAAATCAGAGCAAAAAAACAAAAACAAAAAATATTCAAAGTGAAAACAAGCTTATATTTTAGCCCATGTTTGGAAAATAAAAAATTACATGGTGCACTATTTTACTATTTGGCTTCAAACTTCTATTTATCTTCATTTAAATTTCTCTCCTCCTACTCAAACAGGTGGAATCCTTGAAAACTATACCTACATTCACAAGTAGTTTAAAAAACCTAAAGAATGCATAATGGGATATAACACGAGACGTGAAATAGACCTGATAATAAAAAAAAAAATCCACTTTTGGGTAAGCTGATGACGATTTCACTGACCTCCACAAATCTATCCAGGAGACATCCAGCAGGGGGCACCAGCCTCAGTCCAGAATGCACAACACGACCCAACTAATGTTGTTACCTTGAAAAACAAAGACAATTAAGATTTACAACCAAATTTACGTTTTATTCATTCAGTTTACCTTCATGGTATTGCATTAGATATACGAATTTTAACCAGATTTAAACGATAGTCTTGAACGCCTCATTTGCTGGTTTCTCACATGGTTTCCCCTCAAACGTCAACCTTAAATGCATGCCATTGGTCATATTACTCACTAGATGGCGCAAGTATACCATTTTCTACTGTTGGGATTGTACAATTTAGACAAGTATCGAAGGCGACAGCAGCGCTCTACTCTGATTGAATATATCACAATATGCATGTCTGTTGTCTAACCTTCAACATGTTAGACATTGTTCAAAGTGGACAGAATTTGGCAATACTACATTAGCTAAAGTTTCAAAACCAGCGGTTCCCAACCTTTTACCAAGAATTTACTTTGGCTCACAACAATGCTTTTATGTTTAAACCAAAAAGTACTTACATTATTATAATAGCAAACTGTAAACTTGTCCTAGAAATTCTAAAAGTGGAAAATTAATTGGATGGATTTGAAATAATTTTTCACATATATTTCATGGTTTAACTGATTTTGGTGATGGAGATTACTGTGGATACTTCTTCCCTTGCAGATAGGGTTACTAAATCTGGAAAGAAAATGATGAATTATTTGGATCAGCATTATATGTGTTGCAGAGTTAGGTCAGTGGTGGAGGAAAATTCTTACTTCAAAGATCCTCCGGGTGGCCCTGATGACTGGCTTGTTATTGCAGACTCCCATAGCCAAAGTCTGCTTTGATCCAGCCTTCATCCTCTTCCTCGAGCAGATAGAGCCAGTGGCCCAAAGTTGCAGCATTGAGAGCCGTATATGCAGGAGAATGCAGGACTACACAAACATGCATGAATCATTATAACAATTATTACAGATATGTGCCACCTACTTGTCTCCATGGAGATGTTCCTGCTTTGCCTCCAACAGTGTTACACAGAATAGCATGAAACAAGTGACGTCATCAGGCTAAAGTCAGATCTGTGGAGAGGTGGCCCTGCCTACAGTAAGAATGTATGTTTATCAAGGTATATTTAACGATGAAGAAACTGTTCACATTGCATAAACAAATAAAGGGAGGTAGAGGGGAAGAGAGAGAGAGCTAAAAACTAACTAGCTCAACTGTAGCATTTAAGTTCTAGTATGTCTGTATGTAGTATGTCTTTAGGCTTCACTATAGCCTATGATTTTGTATGTTTTTACTGAGCAGTCTATGTCATTTGTCAACATTAAGTGACATTTAGGCATCTATATCCTTTTTTTTTTTTTTTTACCTCCAGATGAAATTGTCCAAGTCCAAGCATGTTTAGGCCCCAGTTATGAGGGTTAGGGGCTTAGGGGCTTAGGGGTGGTTGTTTTGAGATATGGTTTGGTTAGGGCCAGGACTAGGGTGGACTTTATAGAGTTTAGATTTACTTTAAAAAATAACACAGTGACATAAACCTCTGGGACCACACTAAATGCGCTATATGCTCCTTATAATGGTTTAAACTACTTTAGTTAAATGAAATTTGTCATTATTAATAATTAGCAGTGATTTATGTTAATTAAACAAACTTGAGATCCATAGCCTAGTCCTCAAATAATCACATCATGTCTGAAGCTGAACACTCATATGACACTGACTGGGCTAACTCCAATTTTGCCTTCCAACTGCATTGAGCTTGACAAACTGTTCTATAGGCCTATAATATACATGAAATTGAAGTTTAGCTTATGGGCGACTTGCATGTCATCTCTTTGTGAATCACTTACTACTACTAGGCTACAACCCTATGCATACAACTCTTAACAAACTAGAGCCTAAATAAAAAGGGAACACACACAAAAAGCTTTAGCCCACCCATAAGCAATATTCACAAGGGTAGAACGGGCTTTGTGCATCCTTCCCCCTCTGTAAACTATTCCAAACAACAACATCATCTCCCTGAATTACTAAATTTAGATTTTATGCTGGCTTGGGGGGAAAGGTCTGTGCTTATCCATAGTGCAACAGACAGTGGTCCCTAGTTGCCTAAAGGAGTGATAAGTGAAGCCAAAGGATGAAACTGCAGGGCCCTTATCAGAGCAGAGTGTGTTCTGCCACAAGGAGAGCCATGTAGCCACAGCTGACAAAGGTGTGCACAGAGATAAGCACACACGCGAGGAAGGCAACAAAGAGGGAGTCTAAGTCGCATGTGAAAGTGAAGCCTGAATTGGAATACGAGGTAGAAGTTAAAAAGAAAAGATTTAGCTTTTTTTTGTATACTTCATCTTTTGTGTTCTTCATTTCCTCTTACAGAGCGCCAGGGAGGGAAGCGGGAGGGAATATACAGTAGATTTGTTTGTCTGAAGCTGGGAACATGCTGGTGTTTAAAAGGATACACACGATTCATAACTCTTCTTATCTTATGTAATGTAAGGCCTGTTAATTATTTATGCAGTAGACCTCTTACATATTCATATTTCTTTATTTTAGTTACAGCATGTTTACTTATGTGGCCTTTAAAGATGATTTAGTAGTGCAATATATACACACATGAAATATTCAGGCTGTGCATTTAATCAGATTTGATTTGAGATGTATGCATTTCTAATTTTTTTTTTTTTTTTTTGCTTTGGACTTTTTAAAAGAGAGGTCAACAGCCAATCCACTGTAAAAGTATGTGGTCTTGAGTTCAGACTTTGAAGGAAGAAATTTGACAGCTTGTTTGTGCAAAATGAGAATTATTTAAAGTCTGCATGGTTTATAGTGTTGTTATGATACTAAAATTTCAAACTTGATTTGGATACTAAGGCATAGACTTTTTTTTATAGACAATACAATGTTATTTTCAACATGAAATAATAGCACTCCTTTTATAGTATCATGTGGTGGTATAACTACATAATCCCTCAGTTGTCCAGGTAGGTTCCACAGTGGTCCATGGGTGTATACTAATCTATGTGTTCTGATACAGCTCAAGATCATTCTAAAGCTTCAGAAAAGGTTCATTTCTGTCCTGTGAATGTGACTTTTTAGCACTGATACCTGCTCAAATGAGTATCTAGTTTCAATACTATTTTTCATATTGATTAGTATCTGATTAGTGACACTTTTGACAACCCTACTTGTTTATATTCAAGAAATTAACGTTTAGAGCCATTTTATTTGTTTTTATTAAAACAGAAGGAAAAAAAATGAATCCAAAATCCTATTGTTCAGTATGAGGAGAGAAAAAAAACATGATTAATTTGTTGTCATATTGCCCAGGCCTTATTCCCTTTTATTAAGAGAGATTGTTTATGAGTCATTCTAATCAATGACTTATAAACTTATAAGTCTGACTTGTCCATAGTGTTTCTCCAAAGATATTCCTCTTGAATTTCACATACTGGGCAAGTCTCATTAGATCTTCATTATAACTCCATTTTGCATTGTAAATGGACCAAAACCTCAGAGCGCGCCCATGATGAGATCATCTCCATCCCTCGCCACGGACGTCATTGATGCTGTTGACCCAGAAAATGTCCCTGGAATAATCAAATATAGATTAAATACATCTGCCTGCAAAGAAGAATCTCTGGATAAAGCTCAAAAGGCATGCTAATATCTGTAATCTGACAGTGAGCTATTATACTTGTTCAGTGATTTCACATCTGTTGTACAAAAATACTATGGGATTTCCCAAGATCCAGAGCTATTTTAGGACATTTTGATTCACAGGGAGTTAACAGTAGGCAGAAGACAGTTTGGAAATATATTCTTATGTAATTATTATGTTATAGGAATAAAGCTTTGCTGGTTATTTGTGTAAACGAGGAAGTACAATCACAACTGATCCTGGGCTGGCAGTGCATATAGAGGACACATACAAGTTTTTCTCATTCTCAGTATATGGACAGGCCATGGCTCATGTGAGAACTCAGAACCTCCACAATTCACTCACTGAGCTACAGAGGCAGCTCTAGCACTGATTAATGATGGACTGCAGGTACTGGGGATTCAGAGTGTCCTTTTAGGTTTAAATCAACTGGATTTAGACTTTGGAACTGACAACTCCAATAAGAAACTTGTGAGGCTCATTTTGGTCTGTGACTGGATAATGATTGAGAACTTAAGCACCAAATTATAAAGACAACCTGACCATCATGTACAAAATCTTTGTCATTAAGAATAAATGTTTTCAGTAAAAGTTATATTTGATTTAAACATATTAAGATAGGTCATATTTGTTTAATTTGAAATAAAAGCAATACAAATCCTACTTTTAAGTTGACAGTTTTATGAAATCCACTATATGGAGTCACACACTGTTTTAACACTTTGGACTAGTCCTAAGTGTTCACACAAAAGAAAAAGACCATCAGTGATGAATTGAAACCAAACTACAATTAAAATTATCACCCAAACACGAACAACAAACAACCTAAGTTGAACTTTAAAACTTGCTGATTCTGTACACAGCTCTTCTCATATTGCTTTCCATGAGCAGGGGGCACTGACAGGTATTCCATCACAGAAATGATAGAAATCTGAGTCGCTCTCAGTCGCCTCAACAGTCAAGTGCATCATGTCTCTTATTAATGTTGCACTGGCATCGTATGTCCTCTGCTCCTTTCACTTCTTCCACTTTGTTATCCATTAGCTTTGAGGTCATTCATCATCATGTCTCCCCTCAGATCTCATTTCTGTTTTTTTCTTTTTGGTTTATAGTTGTAGTCTGTCTGTTCAATTCTGCAGGTTTCATCTCCTGCTTGAGATAAATATATTTAAAATACTGTGCCATACTGTGGTACATGTTCAAGACAATCAGGTGATGGACCCTCCAACAGACACATTAAGCAGACTATATCCATACGTTTTTAAATATGGACTGCAGTCTATTCTAATCTTAGAATTTGCCACTTGGAAACTTTTGGATGGTGAGGGGGAGGTTTGCTAATAAATCCAGTTTGCATTTGTCTGTATCTTGGTGATATGTGCGAGTGTGGGTGATGTAGGCAAAGAAAATACAGGATGCACTCCACTCACTTGGGGCCACTTCAGCTTTGTAGAGATCCTGAGAGCAGCACTTTTTGCCTTGAAAAACAGAGTGGGACTAGCTAGTGTGCATAGTCATTTTGTGAGTAACACCAGCAATTTAAACAAGATACTTGAATACTGCTGCAAAGAAAAACAAAAACAAATTGAATCCAGTTTCACTATAGACTGATGAAGATGTTATTGTCTGAAATGTTTCACAGTGTGTCATACAATGTATATATCACCGTGGAGACAAGCAAATGATGCCACCAGATTGTTACAGGTCAGCTCTGTGGAGAGGGGAACCCGCTCACAGTTAGAATGCATGTTTTTCAAGGGATTTTAGGCACATGTGATGCAACCTCAGAAAAGTTACATAGTGCACCTTTAAGTAGAAATATGGAGTCTGTTTGTGTCGCCTGTAAAAGACAGTGAAACAGCAGCAGAAAACTACATTTGTGAATACTGATACTAACCTATTTTTAGAACACCTATGTATCACGGTAAGCTCCCACACTGACACTGTTTGCAGAGTTTCACCTGGAGGCAGCCGAGTGGATTAGGACGCTCTGATGTGAACCTCGGGAGGCATATGCGCTGAAAGGATGGCTAGTGGGGCAGAAGAATTGGGCGCTCACAATAGACTTCACTTTCCACGTCCTGCGGGTGGATACTAAAGTACTGCTGTCACTTACTCCTGACATCCTGGCACTCATTGTTCCTGGAGCTCACGCCCTGTGGCAGATAAAGTCACCTTGAGGTAGGCCAGTGACGAACGCCAAAAGAGGACAGGCCAGGGCATAGAAACAGAGAAAGCATTAAGTTTGATCATAACGCCTAACAATACACTCCGAGGTCCTCCTAGGAGAAGTGAAGGAGGTGGAATAGAAAGCTTTATCATGCCAGATGAGTTTATTGACTTTATTTACAGTACACAATAAACACCTTCTGAACCACAGCTCACTGGTTTCTGTGCACTGACAACTGCCTTTGTTGAATTGTCCATTAAATACCACTGAATAGATTCAAAATTCACTGGTTGCATGTATTCCAAATGATTTAGTTACAAAGTGCACAATACACAATCTGTAGTATTTACTGATAATAAGATTACTGTTTAGCTGATATTTGGGTACAAGGTAGGTAGTAGATCCATTTGAATTCAGTGCGAGGAGCTCAGTTTCTTTGTAACTGAAGTACATAAAAGTCGTTTGAGCTCCTCTTCTTTTTGTGGAATACTTCAGTGGGAGTGCTGTGCCACATCAATGATGATTCAGATCAGATAAATATATAATTTAAGTTCCATCCAACGCAGCCAGTCACCAGTTCACATGTTATGAGAAGAACTTAGTGACACCTGTCCCATGGTCTCCCTTATGTCTGTCACATTGTATCCCATGGTGTCAGTGCTATACATGCCCAGATTTGGACAGGTAGGCGATGAGTGCCACTACCACGCCCACATACATCCCTGTTCCCACGGTGATGGAGAGGGCGGCCAGGAATAGTGCCCTTCGAGAGCTCATTCCTGCTCTGGAGAAGTCTCCCTTTGAAATGGCCTTGCCGGTCTGACAAAACAAAGCACACAGAAAGAGAGAGAGTAAAATAAGCCAGTGTTACTCATCACTGCTGAGTGTATGAGTAGGTGTAAAGCTGTGGTTTAAAGAGCAAAAACAAGAAATGCTCTTGGGGAGCCATTAGTTACCATAGCAATTAGGTTATTATGCGGCCGACATTGACAAATGTGTTGTTTTGGTGTTATGGTTTCCCATCAAAAAATGAGCTCTTTCATTTATTCGCCCCTCGGACCTATTATTATTTGGCAGTATCATTTCCTGACATAATTACGACCCAAGGTTTAGCTCTATTTACATATGAAGCGCACAGCAACACATTACTGTCAAAATTCACAGAGGCAGACAATATCTGCTATAAATTCAAACCTCCATAATAACATTGTCATGAACAGAATACAAAGCACATGTGTAAAGTATGAACTATGTCATTTTACAGGCCCAGTCGTGTGTGAGATTTCGCTTGTAGAATATAGGTTGTGGTTGCACTTGTCTGCGCTCCTGTACAGACTGACCTTAAACAGAATGTGGAATAATCAGAACTAATGGCAGGCCCTTACCTTGTGAGAGTAGTAAAAGGCAACAATGCCCAAGGGCCAGAAGCAGCAGAGCATGGAGAAGATGGCGAGACCCAGGTAGTCCCGCGGGGGCAGTACAATGAAGTTATCCTCACTCTCGCTATCGCTGGAGCTGTCACTCTGAAAGACAGCAGCAGATATGTAAAAAAAA
Organism: Periophthalmus magnuspinnatus; assembly: GCF_009829125.3. Taxonomy (NCBI): domain Eukaryota; kingdom Metazoa; phylum Chordata; class Actinopteri; order Gobiiformes; family Gobiidae; genus Periophthalmus; species Periophthalmus magnuspinnatus. The sequence continues at coordinate 15,055,391 of NC_047147.1, read as the reverse complement.
CACGTCACACAGTCTATACACTGTGTAAATCAGACAAATGTGAAGCGCCTGAGTATGACACAATAACAGATAGTAAACGGGCTATGGTGCAAGTTGGACATCTTCGCAAAGGTGACATCTTGTCCATGGGAAGCTGTGTGCCCTTGTCCGTCTAGTAGCCAGGAAAACATGTGCCTAGTGGACCGCGGCATTTGGTGCACTGTCAACAGGCATGAGCGGTCTGACAGATAACCCCAGATTAACGGATTGGTCCATCATTGCAGGCTGACAGGGGAAACAGCCAGAAGACGCTGTCATTTATGTGCTAAATTGCCTCTAGTGCAATGAGAGACCTCCACTGTCTCTCCTGTCTCTCTGTGATCCAGCACAGACAGCGGGCGCTCAACAGGCACCGATATAGTGTCAACACAGAGCAAGCAGGGCCACAGGGGCAAAGCAGGCTAATGAATGATAGATGTAAATGCCACTCAAAGGCTGCACTGGCCCAATGTGCCCGTACGCAGGTGACCTTTAAAACATGTGTGGACGTCTCCCAGACATATTGGGTGTTTGTCCAAATAAATAGTCAACAAAACAGCCTGGTCTCATTTGTTAGACTTGTAGCCTGCAGGGATCAATCAATGCATGGGACACAAAACAATACAAAACAGAAATCAATAGAGAAGGATGCAAAGGAACCACACTTTAAAAAGGTAATTAAAATACAGCTTGGGTGCAGAAAAACAGGACGGACCTGTGCCTTTAATTTGACCCCAAAAAAAATCTCTCATTAACTACTTTATGGCTGATGAGGTGTAGTTAATATTGTTTTAGTTAACCATAATATAAATTAACTGTATTAAACCATGCATTAGGATAATTTGAAGTAATAAACACTATATATTCCACATTTATCAATAATTTAGTTTGAATATTTTTACAAACCCACAAAAAAGATTGTTGGTTGATTCCAAACAAAAAATGTATTAAATGAATTTTATTTATTTATTTGTTTAGATCTCCAGAAAGTCCTTCAAAAATGTGATCACTTCTACACGGTAATATTGGCCCTAACCCTCCAGCTGAAAATGTGCTAATCAATTTCTATAACGTAAGCACAACCTTTTAACTAGAGATCAACTGATATGTGTTTTTTTGTGGCTGATGCCAATTAGTGTTGAATCCAGAAAAAACGATGGCCAATGAGCTTTGCCAATACTTTTGACCCAATATATAAAGCAAATTTTGATCATTTTCCCCTCAAATATATGCATTTAATTCATTACAAACTCATTCACAAACTTGTTTTACTACGAACTGGATCAGAGAGCAGTGCAGTCACATTTTGTGTAGTAACCTCTTTGCTCTTAAGTTCTGAAATTAATCTTCATACATATTTTTAGACAGCTGGTCAGCCTAAACTAAATATCGACCTATCGAAGATGTAAGGCTCATAGCCAATATTCCAAAAAATGCAAATATTGGCTCGATATAGCCAACTACTACATCTCTACTTTTGACATGAACTCTATTGTACTTTTAAAAATAGCTGGTTGGGAAAATAATATATGAATTTGCCAATTCATTGCTACTCCACCAGTTTAAAGCAAACAGTCGTCCAAGATGAGACCAGTGATCACAAACAGCAATCAAACCAATCAGACAAAGCCAGACCTGACTACAACATTGCAGTGAAGGACTCTAACACACAAACCCAGTGAGCCAAACACAGAGAGCTTATGACTGGAGACCTTCTCCTGCTCCTGTCCCATTCAGATGTTGTGTAACTGATGGAGCTCCAACTTTTCCACAATGTCCTTAACAACACCTCTCCCAGGTCTTGTTATGGTTGTCAGGAGGGGACAAACCAGGACACACACACCTCTGTACCCTGTTAGCAGGGCAGTCACAGTATCCATCCACCCACCTCTGGTTTCTGCATTCTCTGCAATTTATTTCCCCCTGTCACACTGATGTTAAACAATTCTGAGCACAACATGTTCACTACTACTTTCACTTTTCTAAGAGTCAGGACAAAGAAGAAAATAAGGTAAGAAAAAAGTTTTTTGTTTTTTTTTTACATTGTTAACTGAGGAAATGTCCAGCTATTCCAAAAATGTTATTTCTCCAACTGCTGCACAGAATTTGCTGCAGTGAACTATTGTCTGGAGCATAGAGGGATTATACAAAAGACTGATGCAGGTGCTGAGTTGATAACCTCGCTTCAACTTTAACTTTTGATGTTTAATAAATGGTCATATTGCGTAAAATTATGTATATTATCCATAAATACAGAATGAGGACATTAAGAAAACATCAGAAGGGGCTGTATTTACTTAAGCATGTAAGCTAGATTTGCACAGATGGATCATATCTTTCTGTTATAACTTTGAGTTAAGATAAACAGGATAAATATAGAAAAATTCTGAGCAGCTAAGAGATATAGGAATACATTAAAAATCCCTATCTCATCTCTTGAACTCTTCATACTGTTATCTCAAGTGCCCGTAATTACAACTGCACACACACATTCATGCCTAGGATATGTGTGTGCAGGAATAAAGCTGATGAATATATAATAGAGTTCAGGTAACAGATTTTATTGTATATTAAGATTTGAAAACCCTCTCATTTAGACTTGCCTATTAAAAGTTAGAGGTGCATATTGCAGTTTTCTAACTTTGTAAAGTTGTTACATTGAGCACTTTTTGCAGAGTTTGAATCACCAGAGCCCTTCTCTGCCCTGAGACACTCAGGTGGGAGAAGTCTGGAAGCGCAGGTGCTGAGACATGTCTAATATCCCTGTGAGAAAGGCCTCTCTGACTCTCATCTGAACACTCTTCATCAGATTCATTTGCTCTGTTCAACTGACATGGAATAACTTTGGCTGCAGGCTCACCTGCACAGCCACACTCTCATGGGCCCAATCTCCCTTAATATGCTTGAGGCGTGGCATTACTTGTGGCATTAATGACGATTGCTGCCACGTTTCCATCTATCTGGCAGGCCTAGGAGTGACAAGCGGCAGCGTGATCATCATCCCAGAGAGCCTGCCATACTTCTTCCTCTGCCAGCTCAGAGCTCGGGGTATTTCACAAGCATCCCTGGGTGAAATGAGATTTTCACCACTTCTGAAGAGCCTTTGCTCTTTTGCTGTCTCACTTCTCCTCAGAGGATGTTGTTATGGATTTAAAAGAACTGCCTAGTGAGATAAAATCAGATGTGTCATTTTCTTTGAATGCAATTATGGTGAAAAGCGTACAATTACCCTGCACTCGATTTGAAAGATACTGGTAAATTGACCGTTTGTGGAGTGTAGAAAATGTGTGATGCACAGTGGCAGTCTATTAGACAAGCAAATGGAATAATACGCATTTGTGCCACAGCATTTGCTTTAGACTAGATGCCCCTGACACTTTCCTTTAATAGTGTTGAACAGAAAGAGCAGAGAATGTCTTATTATTAATGCTCTGAAGAATGCACAAAATTAATATTTACTAAAAAAATTTATTTAGACCACTTAGAATACAACACAATATCTTTAAGTGTGTGCTCGTCTCTGTGATTTGGTGAGATGAACAATCCAGCTTAACTCCTATTTTAATTTTTCATCAATAAGTCATAGAGTAGTATGTACATTTTAAAGATGCAATATGTAACTTTTGTTTTAGGGGTCCATAACCTGCTTATATGTTATTGCTTTGTCTGGAATGTTCCACAGTGGCATTTAATTTATCTAGCTTGCATTTATTGGTGTACAGGGACTGAACCGTCCTTTGACTGGGTGGTGTCACTTACTTGAGAACATTTCAGGCAAAGCAATAACATCTTTAAGGAGACAATCAGGCAGTGTTGAAGAGAAAAGTTACATAGTGCACCTTTAAATGTGTTGCATATAATATATATATATATATATATATATATATATATATATATATATATATATATATATATATATATATATATATATATATATATATATATATATATATATATATATATATATATATATATATAATAGTACAATCATATTAAATGACCCATATTATCTGAATTCACCAATGCAATTTAAAATCATCTTAAACTTGCTCTCACCTCATACTCTGGAACATGCTCCTCTTCCACATCATAGGACACTGTGTGGATCTTCACATCCTTCTCCCCTTGTGTGTTGTCCAGGATGATCTCAGTGGTGACCGTATCTGTGTCCTTACTCTCAGTAAACGTGGTCTCGAAGCTCTCGCTCTTGGAATCTTTGCTATGTAGACTGACGTCGTCCTTGTACAGAATGAAGCCTGGTTTGTAGAAGGCCTCAACAGCGACGTGAAGAGAGGTAGCGTCTAGGTACTGCTGCGTCTTGTGTTTGCCGCTGCTTCCGGTGTAGTAGTATCCGATGAGGCTGTCCTGATAGGGTGGGCCAGTATAGTCACACTGATAGCCCTGGTAGTCATTTTGCACCACTTGACGACTGGTTTTGTCCAGTAGTGGATTCTGCAGTTCACTTAAGCTCTCCATCACCAAAGATTAAATTTTGCTATAGGAGAATGCTGGTATCCGAGGATGATTCAGTATTTTGGCAGCTGGAAAGATTGTATAATATATTTAAAATTCAACAGAGAACACACAGTAATATAATTCAAACAGTCTTCGCTCTAGATCGATTTAGCCTGACCAAATCATAACCAATTACTGTAATGAGGTTCTTTATGGTGGCTTTTATCTCTCCAGAAGTACACAAAGAACTACTGCTGCCCGTAAACAGACAAATGTGAGAAGTAGCTATGTGTACCAATACTGGCATGTTAACATGAGTTGATCGCCTTTAAAGCTATTATGGTAGAATCAATAGGTCCTCTCTGTGTTACTCTGTCTTCTTAGGATTCACTGGTTCCCTCCCTCTGTCAAAAGACATCCAAGTAGAGGTGCATTGGTAAATATAAATGCCCCCAATGGATTATGTGAAAGTGAATTGGTTTCAGTCAGGGTATGTCTCAGTGGAATAGCCCTGCAATTAATTGGTTACAGAGCAGAATGTACCTCACTTTAGGCCTCCATAGTTGCACAAATAGGCTTGTGTTACATCGAGCATCTAGTTTGAACAGTGTAACGTATAGAGTGGTTGCTACTAGGGCTGCAAAGCTGAACATAAGTCACACTTTGAATGGTCACAATTAGCAAATCACAAAGACAGCAATTTTTAAGGTTACTAAGCTACTGTCAAATCTCTTCTGTTTCTTCTGTTTGTGTCTTGCCTTAGTACAGATATGTTGTATGAGCAGCTCTTGAGGTGTTTGCGTCACCTGCATCTAATTATAAATCTGATTGTCTGATAATTAGGAAGTCCACTTTAGCATGTTAGTTGATAGTTGATAAGTATAACTCTGATCTGGTCTCTGAATGTTGTGAAAAGCACTTATAAACTCATCACAGTGAATAATTAGGAGACTCAAACAATGCATAAGATACGTAAGGAATAACTTTGGACTGTTCTGAAGTTCTGTTTTTCATGTTTTAAGAACAGCACCTTACATTCTCTAAGACGTGTTTTAAATGTCCACTGTGAACTGAACCTTTCTATTAGCATAATAATATACAAACCTAATTGCAATCACAGTTTTTGTTAGAAACATCACAATTAGCTATTTCCCAGCACCAAATTGCCCTAGTGTACAGACATGCCTAATGCCCTCTTGTCATTGCTGAGGGCTGGCCTGGAGTTACCACGGTCAGGTAAGGTCAGAAGGCCCTTGTGACCAATTTAAACATCCTTGCCATTTCAACAGTTAAGGGCCAGACATAAAACTGTATTGTCTGTAAGTTCTTATGCAATGGAGTGGACTTGTGGACGGTACACAATAGAACAATAGGAGCAACAATGGACTTTCTGCCAGCAGCAATTTGCAACTTAGAAGAGGAATTAAGACCAGATCAATTTCAGTTGCATCTCAACATGAGTAATTGTTGCACCCTGGTCACCTCTATGAGAACAACATGGCCCCTGTGTCCGAGACTTGAATTAAATGTGCGGGGAATTAATCTTCCTCAGAAAATCAGCATTCCTCTCACAAGCTCTCACCACACTGACTGAACCATAAAACCGCCATCTGCCGTATAAACATAACTGTTGCCTCCATATCCAATCGGCTCAGTTTTCTATAAGAAGTCTGGTGTCAGGGTTGTACTACCAAACTGGTCATGACGGGTGCTGTTGCGTTTAACATAGGGTGCTGCCTCGGTAGATACTTGTCTGTGGACTGCCCCTGACCACTCTTCGTGTTTGTAGCCAACAGACAATGGAGCGGTCGTAGAGCTGAGTGGTGAGCTGATGGAAGAAAATGTGTTCGTGTTTTGAAATGTCTCACAGAGAAGAAGACTGGGTTGTAAAATAGGCAATACTTTTAAGCCCACATCATAAATTGGATCTTAAAACGGACAAGCAGCATATAATTCAATACAAGGTTTTACTATGTATATTCTTTGGCTGAAGTCATTTCATGCTTTTGCCAAAACAAAGCCAAATCAATTGTCTTTGCAATTATTCTAAAACCAATTATTTAGTTTTTGCTTTTTTTTTTATTTAGTAGGCTACATCATTTGCCAACTATAGGATATACTCCACCACATGGCAAAATAAGAAACACATTAATTTTGCATAGGCACATCATTTATTTAGTTTATGTATACATTTATTCGCCCTTGCATATGTAATGATGATACTATACCCCTCAAACGATGCATCCCGTACAGATGACCTTTGAACTCTGACACATGAATACATTGGGTTATTCTTATCCACCGTGCAGAGGGGGAAACAGCACGGGCCAGTGGCAGACAGAGAGCCTATAGTGGCTACTCCTGTTCTATCGTGTTTTCTGCAGACTCCAGCCTCACGTGCTTCTGGGTCTGAGCCTCCACTCTCTCCAGATAACAGAGAATTCCATTACACACTACATTAGACAACAAAAAGCACTGGCCAGATCCACAAATTATTCATCTGACACGAGATTGGACTTCTTGGAAATGAATTATAGGGAGATGCATTCCTTACTATTACCCAAGATCAAGACCCTGGTTTAATATTTATGACATTTTCTGCATGAAAGCTATTTTAAGATTGCAATTTCTCTTGTTTACTGCTAGGAAAACCTCTGCTTTCAAATAAAAATGCAAATAAAGTCGTTAAGTTTTACCGGTGCAGTGGTGTGTGCCATATAATCTTCAATAAAAGCCAGTAAAATTTTAAAAAGTTGAGTGTTACCTGTGTTAGAAAACCCCTTCCTTTTATTCATCGTTCCTCGACGCAAATAACTCGACGCACAGAGACATCTTCCTCCACCATCACCAGGATATGACCATTGTTTTACGACGTCCGTTACGCAGTTGTTCCGTGTTTTCCGAAGACAACGGACTTCGCTCCTCCGGCTGCCATGGCACCACCGCTGCTGCTTTGACACTGACGGGACTTTTCGCACTGATCCCAGGCGCCAAACAACTCCAGTGGCTGGTTCCTCTGCGCGCCCTGATTGGCTGCGGTCCGGAGGTGCGCGCTCGCCTCCACTCTATTTGTGAACACAAGATAGACACATCAGGACTTTGCGATTTTCTTTAAATTATGGTGTATATCACGGCGCTATCTGTCTTACTAGACTTCTGCGTCTTTATACAATGCCTCTTGAGTGGTGAAGTGATTTATTTTTATCCAAACTGCGCTTCCCACTGGAAATAACATTGTAGACGTATCACAAGCTGTTTCGCTGTTGTATCCCGTGAACGCCCACTGAGCTACAGGCACAACACTAAACAGAGACGATGATGCATTGGTATCTAGTATTTATCAGCAGCATAAACACTGGGATTACCCTTGTTCTTTCAAAACATGTCATTTTACCTTAATCCACAATAACAAGCTCAACATGAACTCTGCGTGTTTATAATTAGTTTCTAAATATAGCCCTGGAGTAAGCCACTGTTAAATTCATTGCACATTTATATTTGATTAATATTTTAAAACAAATCCCATGCATTTATCATGAGACTGCCAATTTGGTTTTGCCTTTAACCTCCCCTCTGCTAAGCTGCTTATGATTCCCTGCCACAGTTTATTACTGCAAACACCGTTTACATAATAATAATGTGGATGTGTCTTCCACCAAAGCATGATGAGGATAATCGAAAAGTGAAGTTTTTCAAAACAAAGTATTTGACTTTGTAATTAAAATAACATACACTGGATTTCAAGGGATGATCACACAAATGGATGTCATACAAAAGATTTACACTAGGCTCAGACCTCAGAGCAAATCAGGTCTTGAGGTTTAATTCAGGTCTAAACTAGGGTTAAAAAGAGTAAGCCAGTTTAACATCTTCAGGCCAAATCTAATGCAGGACTATATTTCAAGACTAGACATCAGTGGCAGCAGTGACTCAGTGATTAGAAAACTGTTTTCCCACAAACCCTTGGCTCTGACTTTGAATGCAGCTGATACATCCATGGCCAAAACCTTGCCTATGAATGATGGTGATTTGTATGGGGGTAATTGGTGGGCAAAAAGGGGCGTATAGGCGCAAATTGGCAGCTACATTTCTGTCAGTCATCCCCATAGCAGCTGCAGCTAGAATGAGCTCCCACTGACAATGGTCTACTATAACCTTTGAGAAATGTGCAGTACACATTCATGCAATTATTATCATTCAAACTTTAAAACCAGACATAGCAGGATTAAATAGGGGATTCAGTATACCACCGTTTGAGAACCACTGACATTCAAGATCATGCATGGCCAAGTGGATTCACAGATGCCGGGGGAAGCTCAAGTTATCCCAGATATGTAAAGAGTAAAAGCAGGGATGCAAAAATCAAAGGGGTGTTATGCCCCACACACACAGGCACATATCTTATTCGGGGGAGCACTCTGTTCCATGCACTCATAAAAATGTCTCAAGTTAATAATGTGTGCACCGGGCCCATGTCACTTTCACTGCGAGATGCATTAAGGTGTTGATGGACACTTTATGGGAGGGACATGGGGCTGAATTCAGAAGACACTCACACCACCTCTCTCTCTTTCTCTCTCCTTCTCTCATTGTCTGTCCTTCTCTTTCTCTCTCCGAGTCACCTTGTGTTCCCTTCACAGGCCCGTATGGTGCAACAGCCGTGATGGGTGATGGATACTGTTCCCTCAGGAGATGAGTATATTAGAAGGTGGGGGCGAAGGAGCCGCACCAACCTGTATCCAGCTCCTCCTTCTCTTCATCTTTGTCACCATCCATTCGCTGTGACATCCATCGAGTTCATAATGAAGATCTGTAGCGTTGAATCTCCCAAATCACTAGGCTACCAATGGTGTCACATACAGAAAGGAGATGTCATGTCTTAGCGGCTCTCTGTAGATGGGCCTGTGAATATTTATGTCTTTTCTTCTGCTCCATTTCCTGCACTATTTTTAGCTACAGTATGTCCCTAAAAAGCAGATGCGCTATTTGTCACACATTTCTGGAAACAAAGTATTCATTAGAATTGAACAAGCAGGTAATTATGTTGGCTCTGCTCTTTAATGTGCTAACAACTGAAGAGTGTGGGATTGTTTTACAGCCACCTACCTATTTGATTCACATTAGTCCAAGCCTTTGATATCGTTGCCAGTTCTGACATCGTGAACTTTCCTAAGGTCCATTAACCAGCGCTAATCATTTAAACTCTTTTGGGAATTAATCAACCTAATCCGATTGGCAAAGAAAGTACCGAACCACTTAATTTGATCTGGCTTTTGTAGAAGGAAGGGAGGGGATTTAAGCGGCTTTCCCCACATGGCCACTTGTATGTTATTTCCTGTTTGATTAAAAGCCTGTGCAGCCTGTGAAGAAGCCTACACTATTATGAGAAACCCATGGGACACGAGGTAACCAGCTAGTATTTGGTTGTCAGGAATAACTGGGGCTCTCACTTGCAGCATAGACACTTTCATCTATAGGCCTATATACTCTATTTTACATACTGTCAGCGTGTGTTCTCACAGTTTTAGTTGCGAAGCAGGTGATACCCATCCATTTGGAGGAGGAGGTAGGCAGAAGAAAACAGCAGGACATGGTTACAGGCTAGTATAGATTCATCCACAGGAGGTAGAGCAAAGGAGTCTGGGCAATGGCACAGCTGAAGTCATCATCCAAGCCTTTGCCTGAAGCGGGAGAGACAAATGGTCAAGGGAAAAACAGTGGATTTCAGAGTGTGCTAGTTATAATGGTGCAAACTCACCCTGTAGCAATGAAATCATGCTGAATACTGGACATCTCTGAGTATGAGAGTATATGTTCATTTCTTGCTGATTGATCCTACGTGCCAAGACAACATTTGTGAGCCACACATGTAGGGAAGCTAATAGCTATATTTCGGAAAGACTGAATATTGACAGGCTACATATTCTGAACATTGGAATTCTTATGTAAACATTGAATCCTATTATTCTGATACTAATATCTGATATTCGTTTTGCTGTTATTTCCAATAGCTGATATTTGCTGACATCAATACTATAAAATTAATAGCAAAAAGTAGTTATTAAGGTCACAAAGTTACTTTTTAATAACATGCAATCTTCTACTTCCATTAGTCTGTATAAACATCAGCCAGACATATTGATATTTTCAGATTGTGATATATAAATTTCACAGTACCATTATTGCCACCAATATAAGCCTGTTTAACATAAGTATAGCCTGGAAATGTACTATAAATCTTTGAAAAAATGTACAAAATAATGTGAAATGACATTAACTTTAATGTGCACAGCTGCACTTCTCGTTCTCTTAATGTTATTTTATTTAATGGACCAAGCTGAGCTTTAAAAGCAGGAGGTGCTACAAAATCCCTCATAAAGTCCAGTTTGTTTACCATAAAACACAGCTATCAGGCTGCTACAGGATTAATCTGTCAGAGCTGTCGCGCTAAGCTTCACTGTATTTATTCGCTGGGATCGAATACAGGGGTGAGACAGACTGTAGGGCATGAAAAACAAATTAATTGAATGCCCTTTATATCCAGTGTAAGTGAAAATGTGTTGAGCTTCTGTGGTAGGCTGTCAGAAAATAACATTACAGCCACTGAATGCCAGCGTTACAAGAGGCAATTTTATGAACATGTTTCAAAGTTGCACACTGTGTGACTTTTCAAGGTCCATGGTATAAATGTTCATTCAGAGAATAAACACCATGTGTCTGGATGATTGTGCAGTAACAATGAATGTACTGAGAGTCCAGGGAGACCAGCACCCTACTGCCTTCCCTATTATCCAACACACCAATGCAATATGTGTCAAATTAGCCGAGATGTCTCTATCAGCCAGGCGAAAGGTCACAGTTTGTCACCCGCCGTTTCAGCCTCAAGCACCTCTTTGTATGTGCACCTATAAGCTCCTACCCTCTTAGCTGTGCATTAAAAGTGCTAAGTGTGCAGCCTGGGAGAGTGGAGAGCAGAGTTACTGTAGTTAGCGTCACTCATATCTGGAGTCGCTCTCACACAAGCAAACGAACGAGGACAGCAAGGAGTTTCTCGACTTCTTCACACATCAGTGCCACTGTACAGCTGCGAGAGACACAGTGTGCACATTAATGGCATCCTCCTGTGTGGTGAGGTTTGAAAACATGCATAAATGGAACACAAATGATGATTTAGTTGGACAGCCTGTGTGAATAATGAAGTGGCCTCCAGATCATTATGGTGATAGATTTCTCGTAATGTGGAGATGTCGTGACAGGAGTCAGAGCTCAGAAATGTAACATGACATAACAGCTGGGCTCATTGCTGGAGTTATTGATGTGTAGATTGGAAACAGTCAGATGCAATATGAAAGTGCATGAGTCTGGATTACAAAAATAGCAGTGCTGACAGTGTTGATGATGGTGATTATGGTGGTGTTATGTGATTGTAACAAATTCAAAAGGAGGTTCTGTGTAATGCAGGGCTACAACATTTAATCTAACTATTTATATTCAGCCTTATATTGTGTTGCTGATTGTCAAACAGACCTTATTCTGCCATGGTAAAATGCTTCCAGCTCCACAGCAGAAACTAATCATTTGCTCTATGGCTTGTTATAGTCATGTTGACAACAGACATAATAACTCAGAGAAGAGCGGGGTAATAGTAATGTTATGAATAGATTATTGCTGTTGTAGCACACAAACCAAACACGGCTGCGCCTTTAACCAAAACAACATCAGCAATAAATAGTCATTTCATTTGTTTTGGTGCTTAAATTATACCACTTCTTTCCTAATAGACCGTTATAAGCCTGTACGTATTATTCATGCCACTGAATAACATGGTGTAATCCTGGTGTAATTTCAAAACGTGTGTGTACTGTGCAGGTATGCCACTGACTCAGCCAAGTGTGACATTAAACTGTAGCCTATTTCTTGTACGATATGGATATTCTAGTTATACATTATTGGCCCAAACAGACGGATTAACCACAATTGTTCCCAGTGTGAGGCTAAAGCTGTATACCCTGTTGTATTTAGAGAGAAGCGTGCATATGTCACACCTCTCTGCTATACGACTCCATTATTAAACCTATTAAACATTGAGGGTGTATGGCTCTTTCTTTACCATTTTGCAGATAAAAACAGAGCTTAAGTGCAGGCAGATTTCCCCGTCTGTCTGCGGGAGTGGGACTCTTGTGGAAAGGTTATAAATAGGTAATCGTTTGGAGGCAGCAGCAGGTTAATGCAGGAGCGCTCCGTGTGCCTGGGTGAGTCACAGCGCTGTCTCTTTGCATCACGTCAGATACCTGAGCTCTGCACCTGTCGCCAAGCCTCCCCCTGCACCTCCAGCACCAGCCGAGACCATCAGCACAAGTGCAGGGAGAATCAACCTGAAGGCATCGTCATCGCTGTCTGAACAGGGACAATGTGTTAAGAGTGTGATGTAGTAGCACAGAGGTGTAAGCATATGTTTACATTTAGCGGTTTGGTTATATAATGAAGCTTTTCAAAGAGAATCTGGCTGTTCTGTCCGTCAGAGGAGGGGATTGTGTGGGCAATGCTTTGTACAGTTTTCAAAAGAACTGAATTAAAGCAGGCTGGCTCGCTCTCAATGTTCAGTAATAAAGACATACACAACAATAAGAAAAAAAAGTGTAATTATACGCTATGAGAGGTGTTATCTGATCACCATTAACGCTACAGTATAATATGAAACACATTTAAAGGTAGGTTATGTAATGCTCTTTCAGGTTTATGGTACTACAATGCAACTCAACTCGGCAGATAGAGAACACATACAAGTTTTTCCTCATTTGCAGTATATGGACAGGCCGTGTGGAGGCGTGAAATCTCAGAACCTCCCTAATTCATTTACTGAGCTGCAAAGGCTGCACTAGCACTGATTAATGTTGACTGCAGGTGCTGGGGTTTAAGAAGTAAGAGTTCAACTTTTAGCTTTTTATCTAAACTGGTTATGGTCAGGTGGTGTTTATCAATTTTCAACTAAAAATTGCACATACTCTACATTAAGGGTCAACCTTTTTCCAACAGTTTACAAAATCAAAGAGCTACTAATTTTAGCAGTCGCAAATATAAGAGTCATGGCAAGACTTAGATGGGATACAGATGCCTATAAAACATAAACTATTATCCATTTATTAGTGCGCTAAGTTGGTTCACTAAGGCATCAAAATGATACATGTACAATGGTAATAAATTTTAGTTATGCAATTTGTACAATTCTGAAATCCCTCGGTAAGCTTCTTGGAAGGGGTTGGAGCTACAGGTTGGAAACACCTGCTCTAGACTGAAGCTCAACACATCCTTTCTAATCCCAGTGCAACTCCATTACTTCCAGTTGTTGCACCATGAAGACAAACTGTGCCATAAAGAGCATTTCCATGTTTCTTTTATAGAAGATGTGAAAACCCTGTGAAACTCATGGCTTCACCTCCACACCTGACCTATTTCCCATTAGGGTTGAATCATATACTGTATAATAAAGTTTTCATGCATTATATTTGTGCTCCTTCTTAAGATGGAGACTATGTGGTGATGAACATTAAGAAGGTGTGAGTACTGTGAAATGTGCTGCTTTAGCGATTTAGAAGAAAGACTGTCCTAGAAATACGTCATCCGCAAGGTTTTTTTAAAATTTTTTATCACTATTCTTTGCTAAAATGCCAGCAATAAAACCAAATGCTGATACAGAGATTATAACCTTGCATAATCTTGTGCAGTTTAATGTGCCTGAAAATCACATTAGGCCAAAATGGAAACTGTAAAACTAATTATTCATATCATGTGGTTTGCAATTGTAAAAAGCCTCTGTGCTGCTTGTGTGAATCTGGAGACGGCCCTCCCTAATGCTCCAAGGTAATGTTGGTGTTGGAGCAGGTGGGAGCAGATTGATGTTGGTGGCCTTGTTTAAAAAGCTATTTTCAGAGCACATTGTCACACCCTCTCATGTTGTGTCTTATAAACAATAAAGCAAGCGGGGAGGATTTCACAGACGACTATTATTATGTCAACCTGCAATTTCTAAAAGCCCCGCAATGTAGTGAGGAGCTGGATGCACTCTTAATCATAGTCACATACCCGATGTGGTTTAGGAGCCAGAGGCAGCTCCCTGTGGCTTGAGAACATGGTGAGTTGGACAGCTATTGTTACTCCTGGAAATAGAAATAACTTTAAAAAAATACACCCAGCACAATACAAATACTTGTACATAACCAAAATCATATGTTGGTATGAAGATAACTGACACGTCGGCTCTGTAATTGACACAGACTTGTCTTGTTTAGCTGAATAATTGATGCGTCTCTTTCTATGCATAATTCATCTAAAATGTGCTATTTTTTACTTTAGTTCAAGGCCTGTTTTGTAACATCCACTGTCACTGTTTTTCTAATCACTGAAACAAAATTCAAACACTGGACAAGGTCAGGACGTTTGTTGGAATCCAGGCTTGTTTCCCTAAAATATATACAGTTATATGGCATATGACCAATGCTATTTTCTGATGTATGCTGTAATGTTGTTTCTCATCACAAACATAGTCGGAGTTGCGTTTTCTTTCATTTCTTTCAACACCATGTTTAAAACCCTGCATACTGAGTTCTTCTCTGAAACAAACAAAAACAAAAACACTGTGTTCTACCTTGTGATGTCATGTGGTAACACAGGAAGTGCTCCATACACCTTCACTAGATTCATTCGGATACTTTCAGCCCTGCAATCTCCACTGAACTAAAGGTAAAAAGTAGCTGTTAATTTGAAAACTAGCACTGGAAAACTACCAGGTTTACTCAAGCATGTGTGAATGAAACAAAACATAACTCTAGGTATGTTTTTGAGGAGATAACAACATTCAAACATGGCTTAAAGCTCACAAGAGTCCATTTTGTGTAATATAGCAGCAGTCCTAAACAGGTCTATTAAGATTCAACTAAAAAGGGTTTATGGTTTTAAGTTTCTGGGGACCACTGCAAGTATACATATTTCATTAGCATATCCATATTTTATTGAAGCTCTCATTATGTTGAGTGATGGCTTGGTCTGAGATTTAATCAGGTCCTTTTGAATATCTTACACACATCATAATGACCTATTTCTCACTTGACATTAAGTTAGAAGGTGGACACGCAATTTTGTGTCTGGCTGCAAGTGTCAAAGAAGTTAAGTGAAAATCCCCAGTGGAAGACCTGGTGTCAGAAATGTTCTATTTTTACTAATGGTTCACGTCCTCCGAGCCTGAATCTGAATTAAACAGTAGGTGCTTGCCAAAGTTTAAAAAAATGAGCAAGTTATATTAAAAGCATTGATTAAAGCATAATCATCTTGGTTTAAGAACTTTTTAATTGTTTAAGAGTTTTATTAACAAATGCCTCCAGATTGCTACTACATATTTGCTAATGGTACATGCTACTAAAGCTAATGGGGGAAAACCAGTTGAAGGAAACTTAAACTAATATATCTCTGTATTATTTATGCACAGTGATATCAGTCTGGTCCCCACTCTCTCCATCGCACCTCGAGGCAGATATTTGTGTAATCAGATTTTTTTTTCAGTGATGCATGTGAAATGAAGGAGCTCATTGGTCAGCGAAATGTTTGAATGAATGTGATTTCTCTCATTTCAGAATAAATATGGGTTTAATGCTTTGCTCATCTGCTATGTTTTTCAGTCCCCTGCAATATTTTATTCCTTTCCTCATAAGCAGCCATATTTGATTTGATATAGACAGACCATGTGTGTCCCTGCTAATCCACCAGTCAACCATGTCCGTCTGAACTCCAGGAGATTTACAGAAGTATTGAAGAGGTGTGTATTCTTAATCCTAGGTAAGGTACAACCAGGTACATTTTAATAAAGTATCAAACTCCTCTAGTCTATTTTTATCAGAGAACTACAAAACAGATGTCAAAGTTAATGAACCTGTTATACTTTAGTGAAGCAAACAAGCCTGAAATATGGAAAGATAAGTGAGTTATGCAACACATCTTGACTAAATGTTGCTGATCCCTTAAAGGTACAGTATACAACATTCTGAAGGTGGCATGCTGTGGAGAATTAAGGCCAATGGCTGTCCCATGGAGAGCAGGAGGACGCAACTCTCCACATAAGAGTCACAACCAACAGAACCCACCCATGCAATACATGGTAATTATAGATTATTAAGATATAATTTGAGTCATAATCTATGCATTTTGTAAAACATTTTGTATCTGCCAGAGATTCCAGTTTTCTTCCATTCAGGCACATTGCTCACTGAAAATTATGGGAAAACAACTGCTTCACACTATTCCACTAACCCTATCATGGTGCACAGATGCTGACAATGATGAGCACCACATGGAAACAACTTTATGAGAGTCCCATACAGCTGTTCCTGGGTCGTTGTGCTATATCAGAAAGGACAAGGAGTTAGTAGTTAGTCATTCAAACTGAACCATGTTTCTGAGTCACCCACCCAGGATCATGTTCTTAGCCTGAACTTTGAATTTGTAATTATAAACTCTAAGTTGTCTAAAAACCTTGCATCCCAGCACATTAAATACATTATATAACCAGCTTTGGTCCACAAACCATCAGTGAGTGTATAGTGGCACTGGACTATAAAAAGCATTATCGTTTCCTAAAATAGCTTGACAAAGTGACACCTCACGTTACCATGGCTACTAAGTGCGAGAAGAGGCCTTTACACTGCACAAAACATAGCATACAATGGGGTATATGAGCCCAGTTTATATAGCCTCATGAATACTGTAGCCTATATGAAGATGACCATAGCCTACTGGACAAAAAACCTATATTTAAGGTCAGTGGACATATATGTGTCCACCAGAAGCAAAATAGAATCCTCTAGGGCTGAATAATATAATGCTATGGGTTTAACAGCAGGGGAGTTTGACAGTTCTCTTTGGCAAGCAAAAAATGGGGTCTGGAGAAGTCTCACTCACACATTGTTCCTTTTATATTAAAGTCCTATGTATTATTCAGCGAGCTACTATTTGGTACTTCGGCATAATAATAATAATAATAATAATAATAATAATAATAATAATAATAATAATAAAGAAGAAGAAGAAGAAGAAGAAGAAGAAAAAGAAAAATATGTAATATAGATACACAGGAAATGTATAGAAAATAAGTGGAACTAAACATGAAATCAACTTTTTCACGCTACTAAACAGTGAATATGGTGTTTTAATATCATTATCTACCGTCGCTAGTGCTTTTTTTGGGGGTAATTTTTGCACAAACTGTAGACAAATTTACAAAGTCAAAAACGAGTGTGTGCTGTCTCCAGTGGCCATTGCAGTTTTAAGTGCTTGGTGACATCACACACCTCTACTCAGATTACAGCCAGGTGTTTCTGATGCTGTAGGGTTGAATTTCAACTGTGTATACCTTTTAATACCAATTCCCTCCCCCCTCACTCTCTTTTTGAGTCCTCCAGGTACTGCCCACTTTTCTGGTGCAGGGAGTGCCACTTGCTTGTCTCCATAGTGATGTTATTGCTTAAAAAAGCTCAGATCTCTAGAGATATGGCCTGTAACTTGGCCAAATAGCATTACTTGCTTGTCTCCATGGAGCTGACATGTTGTAATTTCCAACATCATACTGGTTGCCTAGATTTTTAAGTTATTATAAAGTTGATCTGGTTGTAACTTTATTTTGCCTCTTTAATTCTTCCCCCCCTTCAGTTTCTTTCAGCTCTTGCCTTCTATTGCAACAATCCCTCACAAAAACACATCACCTGTTATTTACTGCCACAGCACTGCAGAGCCAGGGAACGCATTCACCCCCTACACCCACTATTGTCCCGTGATTTTGTACAGCACATTTCATTGCATCACTGATTCTATTGGGATGCCGGCTCTGAGATATTCTGGCAAGCCGCATAGCAGAAGATCCTGGGTGATAAGTTGCGTCTGCTCAGGCTAGCGCTGTCTTTTCACATTATCTGTCTTAGCTTCTTTCTCAGGCATGGAGGAGGTCAGAAAGCAACTATATTTGGGTCCACGAAAGATTGTGAACATCATTACCTCCAACAGATGATGGCTTGGCAGTACACAGGTGCATCTCTATTTTGCCTGGAATTAATTTAAAAACTTCCATCCTATGTTATCTCGTCTTCCCTGTTATCTTTATTTTGTAGGAAGTGGAGGAAATGCTAATGGTGATTATCTGGAGACGGCAGCATGGGGAAAAGCATCAAATCAAATTAATTGTAGCAGTTGGCTACTCCCCCTTGGTTCAGGCGCTCGCAGATGGTAAAGGAGGTATGGACTTCTTCACTCAGGTTGACCCAAATTAACTTAAGCCCGTCATATTACAGGCTCCAGGGCCAGAGAAGGTGATGATGATAAATAACATGTGGATTTGAATTTGAGTGTAGAACTTACCAAATCTCTAGCGGCTTAAATGTAATCTACTCTTTGCATATAGTAGGCCTATAATTAATCATTTTAGCTCAGTATATCCTTTGAAGCTTACTAACAATGTTCTGGGTCAAAGTATAATATTATGTTGTGTCAAAGTAAAAATGTCCATAGCTATATTCAGGCAAAATTAATATTTTCCCTTTTAGTGTGCCTAATGTTTGCTTTTTGTTCAAAACATGACTTTTTCAGTATATATAAACAAGCAAAGCCTATACTAATCCTGAATTATTGCTTTGAAAATCTTTTAGTCATTTTAGGGTAGTACAGGGTGTCCATAAAGTCTCTTTACAATAAAAAAAAAAAAAAAAGTATTACAAATGCAATGGAGATATCTTAATCAGACGTGTTCTCTTGTTTTCAGTAGTTTCCAAAGTTGTTTATTTATTTATTTTATTTTATTTTATTTTTTTTATCTCATTTAATGCACCTCTATATGGGCACCATTAGTCACACAAAGCACCTCAAGATGGCATTCAATTTCTTCCCAAGTTTATTGTAGCCTCATGAATGGTTGCAATCATCTGTTATCTTTTGCAGTAGTTCAGTATGTCCTGCATCTTTGCTCAATACACAATATCTTTAACATAGTCCCATAGAACCCATGATACACATTGTGCCTTTTCTTGAGGAGCAGCCATTTCTCAGGGGTTCATTCAAAAAGCCTTTTTAATCAAAACGATGCCCAAGATACAAAAATGCAATGTGATTCCATAACCACTGAGTACAATAAAAACAAGTCTAATGAATATATCTTATCAACTGCCTTTGTAATTTAATTTTTAAATTGCATAGAGACTTTATGAGCACCCTGCATATCCATCGAACCTTCATGTAAGAATGTTTTTGGGGCATCTTGGACTGGACTGACATATTATTATTATATAGCCCTGCACAAAACAAAAACTCATAACCTTGTAATCATTGATCACTGATGGAAACAAGGTTGCCAATCTGTGCCCTGAGCCATGAGCCACTGCTGCTTGCGATTGATGTGTCGTATCTTGGCCAACATTTACAAAGTACTGGGTCTCTTTGTGTATGTCTTCTTCTGCTATGCTCTAGTCTGAATAGATTATGCCATATATCTAGGAATTCTGCTGGGTGGTGTTGCCTGCTTCCTATAACTTTAAAAATCTTTTCTCAACAAAAGTACATCTTACACTTTACCCTGTTGGATAGCTGACCTTCATGAGAGAACCCAGAGACGCTGTGCTGCAGGAAAGATTGCGCATCTCTCCCTGACCTTTGGGTGATGTATAGCCGGTGGTCAGTAAGTGATATTGATGCTATAATGCCAGCGTGACGTGCAAGCTACATGTGTCACTTTATCTTCAAGGTTTTTTTTTTTTTTAGTCTTGTCCTTACGCTGAGGGTCATGGAACGCGGAGCCCAGCCAACCATCTGCCTCCTAAGCACCATGCTGTCCTTCATTTCGACTCTGTGTCCACTCGTCTGATGGAGGAGGAACGTGTAATGGTGTGTGAGTGAATGGACAGAATCATTATGTGTGGATTGTGGTAAAACACAGCTTGAGATCAGATTGCATTGGAAAAAATTGCATTTGGGACGCTACAGGCTTAGAAATGTGATCGTGTCTGAAACATTAGTTTAGAGAGACGGGGCTAAATCAGAAAGTTTGAATCCACAAGGGCAAGGTTGAGTTGAAAATGATAGCTCAGTGGGAGTGTGCGTTCTCCATAATAACATGTAGGTAATTTGTATTTCCCATATTCCAGTTACATTTATTGGCTGTGATGTCTTTTATGCATCATTGGACCACATGTTAGACTTTAAAATGCATGGATTGGCTAATAAAATCTGTCCTCTTGATGTTTTAAAAGCCTTTGGTGAACATGATGCGTCTGCTCCGTGTAGGACAAACACATATTGAGGCGCTGTTTGATTGTTGGGTGATACACTGTGCATATATAGCTTAGTGTGTGGGTTAGTGAATGCTGATGAGATGTAGCAGATGCACCAGGCTCGGAGGAAAGCAATAAAGTTCTGTCAGACTGCATGGAAATAATGCTAAGTGAGGCAGAAACTTCACTTGAGTTGACTTAAGCAGGAGGAATAGAAAATCCGGTTTCTTGAGTGAACTTGTGTAAGTGGTTATAAGAATCAAATTCCAAAAGTAGCAAAACTATTTTATTGTACTGTAAGACTTGCATTGATTCCCTAAGGGGTTAAAACTGGAGTACTCCAACTGAATCCACTGGGACAGTATAACTCAACAAAGTGCAACAAAACTAGAACTCAGTGAGATGTTCGCCTGTCTGTATATATAATAAGAATGCAGTGGATAGTATGACAGCCAACAGCTAATTAGCTTGGATCATGTGAAGGGCTGCTCTATTAAACCAGATAGTGATTGCTTGGACTGCTGCCCCCGCGACCTGGCCCCGGATAAGCAGAAGAAAATGGATGGATTGGTGATTGATTCATTTTGCACTGGACTTTAGGCAGGGCATATTTCACATCGTGGCAAGCATTACTTAATAGTTTAGATGATGATTTTGTTCAGCAGTTATTTACACATCAGATATCATGAGTGATTCACTGACAGTTGGGTTGACAGCTCATTTACTCAGTAATTAACAAAAAATGCAAATGTGTAATACACAGGCTTAAGTCTACACAGTTTTAAAATATGAATATGTCACAACTGAAAGTGAGATGCCATTATTGGGTTTATAGTTTACTTGAATCTCATTGTATCATAGCGAGCACTTAGGTTAAATGCTAATTGTGTAGGTGTAGTATCTGACAATCCAAAGTATATATATATTTTTTTTACTCTTACTACTTTTACGTCATGTAGAATATTATTGTAAGTGTTTTCAGTGATAGTTAACTTCATATTTTTGGACAAATACGTATGAAATATATATATAAGTATAATCCTACCTGTATCTTCTTTAATATAACGTCATATTTTCTCCTGCCACTATACCCTGTCTCAGTTCTTATCTCTGTATTCACATGCAGGTAGAGGAGTGTGCTTCCTGAAGTGAGCTGGTCCATATGTGTCCTGTGCTCCGTGGAGACAGGCAGGAGGAGCTGTGGAGAGCAGAGTGGCTTCAGACGTGTGTTTGATTCTCATCGCGTTACTCACCTTCATAAGGAATCCTCAGCGGTCCTCCCTCCCTCACTCTCCTGCCTCTTTTATCCATCCTTTACTCTGTTCTGCTTTGCTTTTCTTTGATCCTGCAATATGTTGTTTCCAAGTGTTCACAGCTCTGTATCACTTCTGCTCATCTGCCTCTTAGGAATTCATGTAACTTTTCATTGCTATTCTTTACCTACGCTATCAGTATTGTAAAACATTTAGTGCATATGACAAGCCAGAGTACTCATTTCACTAAAACATTATATTTGACTAAAACCTTAGCCAGTGTTTGCAGTACCTAGCAATCATAGTGTAAACAAGGGTCAAAGCTAAACTAAAAGTATAAAATTATACAATACTTACAACTAGACTAATAAAAATAATTTAATAATCCTTCATGTTGTTTAGTAAAGTGGTAAACTGTGTAATGTTGTGTGTTGATGGCATTGAGGTACAGTATTACGTTTTAGAACTGCCTTTTTGGACTATCATCTTTATTTTTTCCCCCACAAATTCAAACTCACAAAACTGATGTAAAACTGATGTAAAACTGATAAATATTTATCCAGGCACGATCCCACCAAATTAAGTAATAACTTGGAAAAAAACATGAAAGCCTGTCATATGCACTTTAACTTTTTACCACACACACAAACTTTTAAAAATCCAATTACTTTAGAGTTTTGGGTTATTTTTCTCACGGCTGCTTTATTCTGCCAAAGTGCACCTAAAGAAGAATTAGCATGTAATAAAAAGCTATCAATCATTTTGACAGGAGCAATAGATTTACATAAATATAGGTCTCCCCAAACTGCACAGCACGGTATGGAGGCCTGCAGAGAGACTGATGCAAGGGCCTCCTCGCTTCAGGAAAAGTTTGAAGTGGTTTGCAAAAGATCATCTTTATATTGGTCAGCACAGCCCCTGCAACCAGTAACACGGTCTTATGTACAGAATACTCAACTTTATATATGAACCATCTTAAAATGTGCTGGGATACTATTTTACACATGAACAGTTCATACCCCTTAATTAGAGGAACACTTCACACTTTAAAAGTGTAAAAGATGCCAGTGTAATCTCTCAGTCATCCAGGTTTGATTCATAGTAAAAGAAAAAATTCAAATCTGTCAATGGACTTTTTCTTTTACTATAATTTTAAAGAGAGCAAAAATATAGCAATAGCAATGTTCCCATGCAGCTTAGAAATAGTCTAATAATAATATTTTTTGCCCTCCATTCGTTGTAAGTATCTCATTATAGTTGCCACGGTAAAAAGTTGTAAAGTGCTGAATCATAAGGTGTTTAATAGACCGTGTTATATTAATTTCAGTGCTGCAACCTATTAAATATTATGGAAAAAAGTTTGGCCCAGGCCCAGGTCTCATTTGCATACACACAAGATATGAAATTTGCATTTTAAAATCATTTGCTTCTGCTGTTGTATTGTGACCATATCATTTATGATTTCATCATGGCTAGAAAATAACAGTGTGTTTATTGTTAGCCTATAGTTGTAGATAGAAACTGTATATGAGATTTTGATTTTAAATTTCATAAACATAACCCAGAAATGAGGTAAACATGACCAAATGAAATTAATTTACTGGTAACAATTTGAATGCTGACTTATTCTGAAAGGACTCATATAAAGCTATTTTCTGATCTATCTTATAATGTTGTTTCTTCATCACAAACAGAGTTGTGGTTTGCATCATTCACACATGTTTAACACACAAACCCTACACATTTAGGATGAGTTCTTCGCTCAAACAGAAAACATTCTGCTCCATGTCCATACAGCTTCACTAGAATCATTTGGATAATTTCCACCTTGAAATTACAAATCTCTACTGAACAAAAGGTAAAATGCAGCTTTTAACTTGAAAACTATCACTTCATGACATCACAAGGATGAAAAGAGCATTTCAAGCTTTGGAGATGTAGACAGACAAATAATAAAGGGTTGCCCAAACATGTGTGAATGAAACAAAACACAACACCAGGTATGTATTTAAGGAGGTAACAACATTCTAACATGGCTACATGTTCACAAGAGTCAACTTTGTGTAATATAGGACCTTCAATTAAAACACTGCTGATGGCCAAGTTGTTTATGTTATAGTTTGGTGTTTTGTTCTCAAAACGATAATCCAGTCTGAAATCCAGTTGGATTAAACCTGAAATGACTCTCTGATCTGAATCATCACTACCTAAACCTCAACACCTGCAGCTAGTCATTAATCAGTGCTAGTGCAGCCTCCACAGCTCAGTCAGTAAATTGTGGAGGTTCTGAGCTCTCACCTGAGATATGGCCTGTCCATATACTGAGAATGAGAAAAACTTACATGTGCAGATTTAGGCACTCGCAAACCACAAATTCAGTTGTGACTGTAGCACCCTTTCGAAATTTGTAAGAGCGTAAGCTACATGGTGAGAATCGAATAATCTTTCTTGCTAAAATGAACAGTAACTCTTGCATGTTTTTATAGAAAAATATTCAAATGAATTCACAACTTGGAGTTTGTTTGTCTCCACACCCACCCACTCTGAGCCAGTGTGGAAGTGAAGGTTTCTGCCTTGTATTCCCCCAGTTCGTCTGCTGTTTACACAGCATGTCTTATCTGATGACTTATCAGTAATTCTCACATGTAGTTATTCCAAAGTGATCTTCTTGCCACACACAGCTGCAGCAGACCTCAGTGCCTTTCATCCCCCTCGCCTCCCTCCTCCGCCATCATCAAGATTAATTAAAAATTTCACCATGGCTTCACACAATCATACAGCCTTTCTCTTCTCTATCTCTCTCTGTGTCTCTGCTCGCACTTCTCCACAGTCTCCCACTTGGCTCCTTCGGCCATCATTAGAACGTAATGAAGTAAGTTTAATAATCAGGGGAATTAGTGGCATGGCTCATTCCTACAGGCAGGAGTGTCTAGAAAGAGCTGATCCTAGTGTTAAATGCCCCCCCCCCCCCCCCCCCCCCCCCCCAATTGCTGTGCTGACATGGGGGACATAATGGGATGTTCCATATCTTTCTCTAATTAGTTTGAGAGTGTGTTCATTAGACTTTGCAGATTCAGTGAAGTTATGGGGGGCTCACAATGGCTCCGATCCCTTGTGTGCACTGATGTCTGGGTGATAAATCATCTCGCTCTGACCACGGTAATTAAGCACAACTGTCATCTTTGCTCTCATGTGCAGACTGGGCTCCCCTTGTGCACTGCAGAGGTTAACCTGAAGGCAGTTTGACTCTCTTCAGCCCTAACTGAGTAATTATGTCACTGATGAGATTTGCTAATTTTTCCCACTAATCTATGTAAATATGTAGGATGTATGTTTATCTGCCACTGTAAATAGCCTTCTTATGAAGCACAGGGTGTAATTACTATTTGTAGATCCTTCTTGGGGTGTTTAGTTTGCCAAATGCAGAAATCCCTTATCTAATTTGTTAACAAGCATGCCACACACTCTATTGTCCAAATATAGCTGT
The DNA here is from genome assembly GCF_009829125.3 of Periophthalmus magnuspinnatus. Classification (NCBI taxonomy): domain Eukaryota; kingdom Metazoa; phylum Chordata; class Actinopteri; order Gobiiformes; family Gobiidae; genus Periophthalmus; species Periophthalmus magnuspinnatus. Next base: position 15,029,880 of record NC_047147.1, on the reverse strand, counting down.
ACAAAAATATAACCAATAACATATAAATATATAATAGTGGACCTATATAAATACTCCACGTATCTGACTGCATGTCCCTGTGATCCCCTTTATGACTGTTACTTAAGCTTGTTACTGTTTATTACATAAGTGCCACACTGATATCATTATTGTTCTTATGTTTACACTGGGATTATTATGGGGTTATTGGATGGGCTCTTGCATCTTTTTTGTTGCACTTTACATCAAACCTATGAAGTGTTTGATGCTGTAAACACAAAATCTTGAATCTTGAATCTAAAGAGTTAGGAGGGACCTATTGATTAGTGACACCTAGGTATTTATTGCCTTTACTTTACATGAATCTTATTTAAAGGTGCACCATGTAACTTTTCTGATCTTCGTTCCATAATAAGGCATCAACTTATCTATCTCCATGCGGAAAAGTAGACGATGCCACCAGGCCATATTACAGGTCAGATCTGTGGAGCGATTACCCATTCACAGAAAGAATACATGTTTTGTGTAGTTTTTAGCAATCAAAACACATTTAAATGAATAAATTAAATAGAGATATGTTACACTGTGTAGAACATTCCCGGCTATAGTATCTCTGAAACACAAGCAGGCGATGGACCCCTCGGTAGAAAAGTTACATAGCATCCCTTTAAGATGTTCCATTTTTTCATTGTAACTTATCCAAGCAAGAGATGACATGGCAAATTGTTTAGCAGGAATGTCCAGGCTCAACCTGCTAGACTTCATAGAAAGGTAAATTAGCTGTCACCAAAGGCAGGCGCTGGAGCTGCTGCTGTGGCTCAGAGACCTCACACTGCATGGGCCTGCGCCACTGCCGCTAAAGATACGTCATTACCATGGATCAGGTCATTACAGCAGAGAAATGGAGAAGCAAATGACTTTTACTTAGCCTATGGCCACCAGTGTACCAAGGATAAAACATCTTATGAAAGCACTGAAAAATAAACGATTTTTAAACATCACACTGCTTTCTTTAAATTTCTCACTTACGACGATATACATTTGTTAGTTTCTATTAATTACAGGAGACAAAAATAATAAACTTTCAGCTATAAACTATATACAATCCACTAATGATCTGATGTGATCTGTGTCCACCTGACAAAGCACAGGACTAATGCAATGCAGGAGCGACACCATGTGGACATCAAGAGTAACAGCACAATGCAATGGGGGTATATTCCAATCTCTTTATTAGAAGATACATAATACTGAGAGAAATAGTATTAATAAAGATGGCACTTCCATACACAGGCACAGTAAATATGATATGTACAATCCACATTTACATTCACAGTACGTCACTTTTAAAACAATCACATAGTAATTATTATAATTGTACAAATACATTGTAAAAACCCCAAAGGTCCACTAAGATGCTGGCACAAACAAAGATAAATATTTCAAAGTACCAGTATACAAAACATGACATAATGTAGTGTTTCACACAATAAATATGACCATAACCTTCATATTAACAAAACTACAGAACAGCTGCATGTATTCAGCTGAAGACCCCAGAATGCATGACACATTTTATATTGCACTTAAGAGATTTGTGGCTTATCATTCACTATGGCATCATGGCATTTTAATATGAAAAACATACTTCATTCCCCTGCAAAACACATATTATATACATAATTTCATGTGTGCCACAGATTAGATCTGCACTTTTAACACAGTGTTTCTACAAAAAGCAGGTAAACCGTGAGATGGATTTCAGTGAAACTGAATGAGGTGTAGGTAACAATGACAATCATACTGAACAGTTGTATGTTTTAAAACTCTTTAAAAAGTTACTCTCCATCACACTCCATAAACAGTTACATCTACCTTTTGTACTGTAAAGCACCATCATATTAACCAGAAAACCTCACAACTGAGTCTCCTTTAAGCTTTATAACTAGTACAATTTTTGTTAGTAAAAGACCACATTCAGATTCTATGGTTCCCACTGCACACTCTATTATCTTAGGCCTACTGTATGAATGCAACCCAGTCCATGTGTTGAATGTAGTTGGCTGTATACTGTGTGTGCTTATGAAGAGGAGTCTTCCTCCACTGGGTGCAAAGCATGTCTCTTCAGCAGTGTCTTTAGGATGTCCACCTCTCTCTCTGTCTCCTTCAACTTCCTGCGCAGACTCTCATTGACATTCTGAAGCCGCTGGTTCTCCTGGGGGACACGGAAGGGCTGTTACATGTACATGTGTGTGTTATAGGGTAGCATACATAAATGCATTTACTATGTGCTATAAGGCAGCATACATAAATGCATTTAGTATGGGCTATAGGGTAACATATATAAATACATTGACTATGTGCTATAAGGCAACATACTGTAGATAAAGAGCCCTGCTACTCACTGCCTCCAGCGTTTCAAATGTGGGTTTGCTCTCCTCATCTGAATCCTTAGTTTTCTGATGCATTGAAGCACGGTTCTCCCACTTGGCACAGTGGCGCTGTTTCCTCTGAGGTACAGGGCTGGGGCAGGAGCTCAGGGTGGGGGTTGTGGCTGGCACCAGCAGAGCAGGTTCATGCACTGGAGAGGTGAGGGGGGTCAGGTCGGTCTGTGTCCCACTGTGAACCCTCTGAAGCCGGCCTGGATGAGGCACAGGAGAAGAAGGGCTCCAGTATTTGATCTCATCTGGATATGGGAACGGACAGTCCTCTGAACCTATAGCATGGGCAATAGAAAATAATCATTCACTCATTCACAATGAAGCAAAAAACTTAATCTTCTGTAAACTATTTTCTGTAAATAATTATAGAAATGTATTTTTTCATATGTGCCTTTATATTCAACACCCATAACTTAAAATGTGCAATTTAATGTTGGAGGTCAAGACAATAGACAGTAAGTGCAACATAGGTCAATGCAGAAGGACACCTGGACCAAGTGACTCATCTGACAGCTGTAGGGAAGTCCCACACAAGCCTGTCAGGTGCATATCTTTATACTGCCAGAACAGAAGATATACATTTCAGACACACAGTCAAATGTTTGTATGCAGTGTGCGAAATCTGTAGACGGTTGAGCAAACTACTGCGACCATTTACTGTATGTACGTGTGAGATATTTGTGCTAGGAAACCCGCCGTGCCCACCCACCCTCTGAAGTTCCCGTGGTGACAGACGTGGAGCTGAAAGTGGGACTGTCGATGGCGCTGGCTACTTTGGTGTTTTTCTTGCATTCGAACGCCACCTGGTCCTTGCAGAGCTTGTGGCAGTTCATCCCACAATCTATTACAGACAGAAAAACACATAATGAATCTAAACATCTCTATCAACTTGTCCTTGTTCTGCAAATGCACTAAGTTGACCTTTACGTGCTCACTGCGAGGCAAACACTTCTCAGATGCTTTGAAGCATGGGGGAGGGGAAAATTGTGGTTTTGCAATGCACTGACTTTCAGTTTATGCTTTTTTAAGCTGCAAGTTTTAGCTACATGTATGCAACACAGGATAACCACAGTGCTCCCTCTACAGATTTGCACTACCTGACGCAATAGTATATGAACAACTTACTGTAACCCCCAACGAAACAATGGACTCTTACCTTTGCATCTGTAGCCTTGTTTAATGACACCCCACAACTACCAAGAAAAGATAAACTGAGATTATTTTTTAGATCTATTTGTTTATTTTAAAATATATATTCATTGTTTACATTTAATACTTACAAATCCTGAGCAGTTGTCACAAAATGTAGGTTTCATGTAAGTGGTCTCCTGAAAGTTATGGACAAAACCAAGCCCCAGTTTGGAGCAGATGACACTCGCTCTCAAGAAATAAGCGGTAATCTCCTCCCTGTTGACCATGCCTTCCCTGAGAAAAATAAATCATTCATTTTTTCCATTTTACATCAGAGAGAGTGAATTTCCTGTACAAGTATAATTACCACAAGTCCACAAGTTAGAGTATGCTGTTATTTGAGGCTTCCTGTTGCTCATCACTACAAATACCACCTTTTTCACTTCCTCCCCAACTTGCACTTGTAAATTAACTACATGACCTGTCGAGCACTCACTTCTCTTTATCCATGACACAGAAGGAAAATGGAAAGCTAGCAGCAATTTTCTCAAAATCCCCTTGAGAGATGAAGCCGTTCTCGTCGTGATCATAGTTCTTAAACACAGACTGCGAACAAGAAGGGGCGCCGTTAATAGCCGGTAAATGGCAGGGAAAAATGTTCAAACAAATGAGGGTTATGCAACACAGTTTGAGAGGGCTTACGTCAACCATTCTCTGCACATGTTTGCTGATGGTTCGGGGGTCTGGTTTGGGGGCCACTCCAGATGCCCAGTCCACAAACACTGGAGGTCTAGAGGGAGTGGCTGGCTGATAAAAAAACAACAACAACAAAGCACATAAAATATGTAAAAAGCTATTTATAGATTTGGGTGATTGGCTTCCTTCACTCACCGGTGCTTTACAGTTCTTGGGTTCTCTTGTGTATGACAGCTCATAAATTTCATCTTCAGTGTAATATAGGTCCAAAGACAGCTGTGAAGATAAAGAGAGATAAAGAGAGATAAAGAGAGATAAAGAGAGATAAAGAGAGATAGGTGAAATAGGGCTGCTTGATTATGGCCAAAACTATAATAATGTACATTTTTTTGAAAATCACAATTATTTTATACAATTACATGTCAAAATGTACTTGTAGAGCAAGTATAGGCCTAATATCGTTTCCTGGTAATGTTTTGTGACATTTTGGCTTTAAACCCTATGTAAATTAAGTGGCTATGCTCCAGGTTTTGCAAGGTACAAGTAAACATGTCCTTCTGAACAGATTTTTGATTACAAACATTTTGTAACCAAATAGAATGATTTGAAATCACAACATAAAATGCAAAACTCAAATTTCAACACATTTCTAATTCCAAACTTGTTCTTCCGATGTGTTTTCATAATAACAGAAATGAGGTCACCGGAATGCTTTTGTGTGTTTCATGGGCATTCTGTCGCTCAAGTGCGATCAAAGCGCCTCATGCACGGATAGCATAACAATACAGCAATTTGAGTAGTCATTGGCAGTTGGTTTGTCACCCACATACTGCGGATCACAGACTCTCCACACACCTCCACACCAGCGCCAGAGGAGCTGGGCGCTGGAACAAACTCATTTGCATGTAGCTGTTGTTCACTAGTGTCTGAATCATCCCTGAATGTGTGCTTACGGTCAGCAGATGCACAAGGTCTTTGTTAGCGTCCAGCCTGGGGGGGCTCTGCTGCAGCTGGATCAGTTCGTTGATGTGGTTGTAGAGCGCTTGGAGCTTCTGGACATTGACCTTGTTGTCCTCCACATAGTCCGACATGGCCTCGTTCACAGAGATCAGGTCTTTGAGGTGGACGCCCAGAATGGGGATTTTGAAGCCAGTGACTTTGTGGTAAGCCTGACGATAGTTGTCGTAGTTACGCCGGGAGGAGAGGAGATCGGTCATCTCATTCAGTACCTGGAGAGAAAATTAAATAACACACAAGAGTGTATGAGGAACATGTAGATATTTCATATTATATGAATAGGGAATACCAGTAAGTATTTTTCCCTTTATTTTAAAGATGGCCTGATCTTGTAAATGAAAAAATTGGATTGTAAATTGCAAGAGCAGCCTTTGTGCCAAAATCTGTTGCTAGGAGTGACTTGTTTATTGCACTAACAGCACTTTTATTATTGCTTTTAGACTGGACGATGGTGATTTTGATCAGTATTATTTATTTGTACTCAATACAATAATTTCCACACTGTACATTTGAATCCACTGGACACGCTGTTCCATATTAACTTTCATGGATGAAGAGTCACTGATTCACAAATAAAAAATGCATGTACACTTTATCCTTTATACAATCTCTTTATTTTCTTTCTGAGGACAATAATGCTGCCTTACCTTGGTGACTTCACTGGGCACGTGTGAGGTGGTGTCCTTTAGTCTGGAGATGGAGCTGTGGCATAAGCCTCCAACCACGGCCATTAGTGTGTTGAAGTTGTGCATGACATGGAGACTCTAGTGGACACATAAACACAATGAGCACCTATCAGTCACTGCACACTCATAACACGCACAATTAGGCCCGCGCCAGGTAACCCTGCTTATGTAATCTCCACAACACACTCCTTACGTAAGCCACTTAGATTGTTGCCTTTTTCTTACTGTGCTTGGGCCTATCATTCTTTTTGGAAAAAGCTTTCCAACCTCCTGTTTCTTCTCAGTGGGCTAATGCCTGCTGCCACTAGAGCAATACAGTGTGAAATATATTGTGAGTCCCATGGGTTTTCAGTTGACAGCAGTGGAGAGTTGAGGTCCTCGACAGTACAAGTGGCCTAACAGCTCCCTGAAGCGCGCACATCACTTCTGCACATGCCACATGCTGCTCCAGGTATTAGAGCATTAAACAAGCTCAGGCCGGGCTCTGACTACCCCTCCATCTCTTTTACACTTTACCGTTTCTCATGCTTCAAGAACTCACAATATGTTCTGATATGCTTTATGGAGCAGTGACTAATTTATTTACTCTCAGTTACAATCACATTGTTGAAATATCAGTAATGAAATTAACAAGAATAAGCCACTTTCTTTTTCAAAGGTCTAAGTTAAATAGGGGGAAAATTTAAAATGTTGTTAAATGACCAGAACCACAGATCGAAGTTAAACACAAAGGTTCACATATTAGCGCTCCATATGGTCTGGCAAAAACAAAAGCAAAAACTATACTTAAAGGACCTGTATGTAAGACTTTTATTTAAAATTTCATATACTTGACCTATCTGTATCCCCAGCTACAAGTTACACATGGTCTAATAAAATATAGATTTTACTGTTAACAATGGTAATGCTGATTTATTCTTAGTTACAAAAACATTGTAAATGACATCCCATTTATTTACACAATCATTTGCTGTTGTCAAGATGATTTTTCAATCAGAATGGGCCTCATGGGCCTGTCATTTGGGTTGCTAGTTCCAATGTCTCTGATGTGATCTCAGTACCAAGTAAACCTCAGCAACTGCAGCCAATCAGCACTAGTGCAGCCTCTGAGTGAATTCTGCAGGTTCTGGGCTTTCACTATCATATCACTTCCTGTCTGTAGGTTTAGACAACCCAGGTTCAGTTGTGATTGTAGTACCTTTTATAAAAACAGTAAGAGCACAGGCTGCATACAGTTCCTTTAATCATTATGTCAATCACAAAACATATTGACCCAAGCAAGGTTATATTGCATCCTGAATGCAGTACAATGTTTAAACATCTATAACAACGCCTTTAACAGGACTGAATATACTTTGTCAAACTCAAGACAACTTCCCTATGTGCCTTGAATTTTCTTTTTGAACAAAGCGTTGATCAGATAATAGACGTTCTGGTAAGCATATGTGTAATGATAATGAATAAATTGAAGCCCTTTCACGCCAATGAGGGAGAAGAGCAAGTCGACTCCATACCTGAGCCACGTGGATGAACTTGGTGAAGACCTCAGCTCTGAGCTGTGCTGTGGGTCTGCTCAGCACCATCAGCTGCACCCACTGAGACACACCGTTACACAGGGCAATGGAACGCTCCATCACAGGGATGTCCTTCAAGCAGCACTTACGGATGTAGCTCTGATAGTCCATAAACTTTAAAAGAAAAGGAACTGTTTTAGAGTCACAAACATTACAACTGGTGAAGTAAATGTGGATATACTTACTGATATTCTGCAAAACGACTTAAACTCCAGGTAGGTGAGGTGCTCAGCCAACTCGTCCGGCTCCAAGTGATCGAAAAGCAGGGACACCTTCCTCTTTTTACTGCTGTTGGCTTTGATTTTTGTGCTTGCCTTCCATGACCAGTCTCTTTCATTTCTAGTCAAATAAAACAAATATTTTCCATTATGTGCATAGTTTTTAGTAGATTAATTTAGCCCACCAGCAGTGCTTTCAGTATTAATACCAAAGGATGTGAACTCAAACACCTCTAGAAATAAACAAACTGTTTTGCAGTAACTAGTAGGCTTTAAGGATGGGACAAGATTATGTGCCATAAAATTTGAGAACTGTGAGAACCACACAATTTCACAAAAAAATAATTTTGCCCTCGTCAAATTTATTACTATGTCTGATAGTAAGTGTCTAACTTAGTCTTCCTCAATCACTCAGAATGGTGAGTGACTGGCGTTCCCCCACTGCAGTGTGAGGTCTCAGTTGCCAGCTGGCCAGACTTTAGCACTTACATCCATTTGGTCTCAAGAAGTGAGCATAGACTCTCCTGTCCCTGCTCTCGGAGCAGCTCACGAAACTGGTCCAAGCTGTCGGTCAGGCTGTGGTGCAGGCGAAACATCATCCAGAACTCCTGGATCCAATGTCTGCGGGTCAAAGAAGACACTATGGTTGTCAAATGCATCGAATATCAGATGCTAATCGATTCACAGGACAGAAATGAACCTTTCATGAATAGGCATTATTGACTATAGTCTATTCTTTAGTATCAAAATCAACTTTGAAATGTTAGTATCATGACAACACTAAAAGAGACATGTCAATGGAAACAAAACTGAAATAATACCAGTATTTCTATAGTGAGGCTGACCTGATGAGGAAGCAGATCTTCTTACACTCCGCTGGTTCTTCATTGTCCATTGCTGTTTTAAATGTGAGCAGTAGGTTAAGGAGGGTTACATTATGAGCAATGAAGTTACAAAATCACAGAATACATCTCATAACATTAGTCTGGTTATGTGCCACACAATGCCACACTGAGATATAAGGCCTCAACTTTCATGATCAAAAATCTGCTTGAATCATTTTGTGTTGTTCAGTAATAGCTCAATCATACATGAAGCTAGTTACAAGCAGGAGTCACTTTTAATCACACACAATTGTTTCTATCTGAATAATATTTGTGACAAAAGAACTGCTGTTACCACATGTCACATACACACAGTATTGATGACTGACTATAGAATGAGTCTATGTGTATAACAGAAAGGGGCAAGCTGGTTTTAATTTAATTTTGATCCCTGACTCTGAGAATAAAGGAGTGAGAAATTTGTGTTTGGTTTGCAGAGATGCACACAAAAGCCCAAGGCCAACCAGCTCAGAAATCAAACAGATGACCTTCTACATGACGTCTGTAAACCACCAATGGTACTCTTGTTTTGACTACACCAGACTGATCAGTGCAGCTGGATTAAAACTCACTAACACTGTATGGAAAAGCATATTATGACAAAGACTGCACAATACATTACCTGAAAATTAATAAATTCACCAAAATTTTAGAAATAATTTAATATCTGGGTTGAGGAAAAAAGACAGTATTTGTAAGATATTTTCATATGACGACTAGACAAAGCACAATGTTGCTGGTTTGGCCCCATATTTGTGCTAATTGCAGTAAACAATGAATCTACTGATCTCCGACACTGACAGGGGCAGGTGTGTTATGAGTAATATCTCACATATGGTCGCCAACTTTCCTCTGTACCGATCGCTCATTAATAAAAGGGATTTCAACTGCACCAAAAGGCAAACAGGAGTGACATTTGGTGATGTGGGCGAAGGCAAAAAAAAAAAAGAAGAAGAAAAAAAAAAAAAGAGAAAACTGCGATGAGCATCACTTTCTGAATCATACTGGCCCAGAGCTGGAAAGTGAATAACAAAAAGAGTGTACACAATCAGAATAATAAACACATTGCATTTATGCTAACGAGATATTGTTCATGGATATATGCGCTGCAAAAACACACAGCCTGTTAATGTATACAGCAGACAATGGCCTTTACAAATAATGCTGACACTTAAAGCTGTGGATTGGTTAGAAATCAGCTCCAAGTGGTGCCCAGAAAAAGACTAATTGCGTCATGGGAGCAGAAGAACCAGCCCACACAATCCCAAGGCCAGACGGTGATGAAGGCTGTTAAGGGCCCCTGTGATCCTCATCCTCAACTACCCTCCACCCCCCTACCCCTCATCCACCCCCGCCCCTCCCCTCGCACACAAACACCTTTTAGTTGATATACATGTTAAGGCCTGAATGAGAGGGTTGAAAATAGCAGTCTCTTAGTTTGTGTTTATATATAGACAGAGTGGAGCCTTTTCGAAGCAGAGGTAATTAACACCTAGAATGGGAAAGCTGCTCTAGTCCGAGTCCTTTGCGATTTGCTCTCTGTCACGCCATCGGACATGGACAATATTATTCCGTATTACCATTGCTAAGTAGTTTTCTTGTGTTATCTCTGTTCATCCCCACATGAAACAGTTTTTTTTGGTCATGTCAAGCCCTAAATTTGTATAATAAATACTCACAATACTCAAAGCTGCTTACATTGTCATTCACTTCATACACTCTGTGGTAATAAGGCAAGGCAAGGCAAGTTTATTTGTATAGCACAATTCGTACACAAGGTAATTCAAAGTGCTTTACAGAATAAGAAAGACATTAAAATCACACAAATCAAAACATAAATAATCACAAATAATCATCATAAAATTAACATTAAAAGAGAAGAGTGCAGAATAAAAATCTTTCAGTCGTATGCACAGCTGAACAGAACCGTTTTGAGCCTGGATTTAAACATTGTCAAAGTAGAGGCCTGTCTCACATCTTCAGGAAGACTGTTCCAAGAAGAAGTATGACATCACAGCTACCCTGGCTCAAGTTAGCGGAAATCACTCAACCACATACGGTACTATATTCATACAAAAGCAAGGCAGGTGAAGTGTCTTTCCAAAAGGTATAGTGACAGAACCACAAATTTGGGTTTGTGGGAAAACGCTCTGTTTACCCACTGCTGCATCATGGTTGATTTATACAGCAGCTGATCTCAAAGGGCATCTGGCTGGGCCCAGTAAAATCCAGGAAATGTGTATATTAGACCAATTAGTTCTCTGTTCACTCCATTCAGAAACAATACATCGTCTTTTTTTTCCCACCTCAGCCACTTCAGCCTCTCCATCCTCTCTTCACTCCAAACCAGCATCTCTCTAACATATCATATCTATTTTTGTAGTACCACTTCATCACATCACTGGGCACATTTACATGGTCAGTAAAAATTCAGATTCAATAATCAGATAAACCAATATTTAGATCTAATTAGTAGTGTCTTTACAAGCATAAGACAAATGGGATCATGTGTGATCATCAAAAATACATGGTGACGTCACCTAATCAATGGATTTTTAGAGTAAAGGTTATAATCGTAACAATAAAAGGCAAGTACAATACATTTTTAAATAATATTATGGTAATTGATCACATTTTTATATAACTTTTCCACCTTCTTGGCACGCAAAGGGCTTTACATCAAGGAACCACTCACCCATTCACACACATTCATACACCAGAGTATGCACACACCAGGGGAGAGGAGGGTTAAGCGTCTTGCCCAAGGACACAACAACAGTATTCATCTGTGAGAGCTGGAATCGCACTGCCAACCTGTGGGTCAGTGGATCTGACTGCTCTATCAATGATGTTTATGTTGAGAGCGAGATTTAAACCGATAACCTTCAGATGAATGAACAAATACTCTAACTACCAACTGAGCTACTGTTGCCCCAATAGGTTTTTTTTGACACTTTTAAAAATACTTTTCATTGTCCAAAGCTGCACAGGTGTGAACAATCAGAAAGAAATTTGATTACCAGTATAATAAAAGTATGAATCAAATGTAACATGACATTTGGATAATCTGATAATCTAGATTTTTGGTGTACATGTAAACATAGCCACTGAAGTTTTTAACTCTACAGTTCTGCATACTCTTTCATGTATATTCTATTTTTTTAAGTATTTCTTTGTTCATGTAACAGTCCTTTTGCTTAATACAAACCTACTCTACTCCCTACCTCTTCAATCAGCAGGCTTTTTCTAAAATAAAAAAATCGTTTCAAATTCAGCGGAGAAAAGGGTCTAAAGCTCTAATGACAAACTGACATTTTTCCTCCACATTCTACAGTGACAGCTTCAGACAGATGCATTGTGTGAGCCAAGAACAAGCCTGATTGCCCGTTGCTGTTGACAACCAGAAGAAAGCACAGGCAGGCACAAAGTAACAGCAGAAATCTGATGTCACTCACTGCACAGAATTAGCCACCGCATTATTCAGAGGAGCAGCAGCAGTAGTGATGTTTTGAAGCTTTGGGTGTTTTAAAGGATATAGAGAGATGAGTTTGTCCAGAAGGTCATCGGGAGACATGAGGAGCCGGTGCATGGTCAGCGTGATGTTCAACAGATGGCTGCTCCCAGTAAGACAGCCGTTTGAATCTGAAAAGAACAAATATGGAGAGATCATTCACAGTGCTAAGAAATGAAGAGGGACTGCAATCTGGAATCACGACTTTAACAACAAGGTTCAAGTTAGAGACAACACAATATTCGAATAGTATAAGGAGTTCCTAGTAGGGCTGGGTGATATGCTAATAATCTTTCTTCAAATTAAACTCTCTCAGTTTTCGATTTTATATTAGTTTGTCTTATTAAAATCAAACAAAAATGGCTTTCAATATTTCCTGAGCATAAACAGTACATGCTTCTAAACATTGCCATGTAACACAAAAAAATAGCCACATTCTGAACTCAAACCACATGTTTCACATTTAAAAGACCCAAGCAGATCATCGATGATTAGAAATGACTAAATCTCTTTGTCAACTAAAATTTGATTAATTGTACAGCCCAACCTCCATTAGTCAACAAAAAAAACAAAACTGGTTAACTGGTCAAACGCATTAAATTAACAATTGATTCTTACTTACTATAAAAATTTTAACTGTGTCAGCCCTGTAACTAACTGATCCCTATCCCTCATGTATCTAAATGGTAAATGGTCACATTTTTATATAGCTCTTTTCCACCTTCAAGTCTGTGAAAGTGCTTTACATCAAGGAACCGCTCACACACAAATTCACACACAGACAGACACAGACACTGGGGGCGAGGTGGGTTAAGTGTCTTGCCCAAGGACATAATGACTGAATTCATCTGTAGGAGCTGGAATTGTACTGCCAACCTGTGGGTCAGTTGATCAGACTAATAGTGTTTATGTCAAGAGCAGGACACTCTACCCACTGAGCTACTATCGCCCCATCTATCATGTCTTAACCAACATACAACCCCAAATTGTAATAAAAAAAGTAAATAATGAAATGGATTAAAGGTTTTATTTGGGGAAAAATTACTGCACTTTTTCACCTGGAGATTCACACAACAAACTAATAACTTCTTCCTTGGCCAGTTATTGACCTTTTCTGAACATATAATAAAAATTTGATCATTACTTTGTGTTATTCACCCAGAAACAAACAAACCAACGCTGGCAAATACCTGGGTTCCTTAGTGGAGTTATTAAAACTGTATTGTTGAAGCAAAAACAGTTCTGAACACAGTCTTAAGTTGAAAGATACCTCGTTCACTAGTCACACTGGAAATCTATCACTGTGAGGGTTATTACACTGAAGTGATTATTTTTTACAGCTTTGCTCCTGGTTGGGGGTACTAGTGTTGCACAATTAATCACAATCACAGATCAAAATTTAAATGGTCACAATTATCAAACTGCAAAAGTAGCAATTATTGAGGTAGCATAATGTTCCCAGCAACAAACAACAAAATAGTCTTTCCATTTATGAGGGAAACTGCTAACCTCGCCAGACCAGATCTCACTAATATGTTCTAAAATGATTTTTAGATTAGTCCATTAGTTCATATTTAAATCTTCTATGTGCACTGTGTAACCACCATGGGGCTGTTAATGCTTTGCCTGGAATATTCTAGACTATGGCATTAATTAGCATAGACTTACTCAACTACAGACACTCAATAATATCATCAGAAACATACATTCTTATAAGAGCTGGATCACTTCTCCACAGACCTGACCTGTAACTTGGTCTGTGAATAGACTTTAAGAGCGAGACAGAGCTCTACTTTAACAATGTTTAAATACAGACTCAAAACAGTTCTGTTTGGCTGTGAATATGACTGTTTTTATTCTGCACTCTTTTCTTTTAATGTAAATTTTATGATGATTATCTTTATTTTGATTTGCTGTATTATGATTTTAATGTCTTACGTATTCTGCAAAGCACTTGCCATGCCTTGCCGGCTTGTTTCTATGGAAATACAGTAGATAAATGTGGAACCTTCCAGCAAAGCAATAAAATCTCCATAGAGACAAGCAGTTGGTAGCTGCAACACCAGAAAATTTACATGTTGCATTTTTAAATGTTAATGCTCCAGTGTGTTAAGAATCTGCACTGAACAGAAACTTGGTTACATACAGCGTAAATCAAATTACAATCACAATACTTTGCATTTAAGAGCTGATTTTCCCTAAATCATAAAGCTCTCATTGGCAACATTAAAAATCTGCTGTACTGGGTCTGTCAATCAAATCCTTGCAGTAACTGTACTTGTTCTTGTGAATTGTGACTGTCAAGTGGATGCAATAAACATGCTACTGCTAGTACATTTTGTCTCATTATTGTCATTTATGCAGTGCTATCCTGATGAACAGGTGGGATTGGTGCAACTAACTGTCTTAATAGCACACAATCTTTCTTCTATTATTTATGACATTAGTTTGAGAAGCACAAATGAAAAGCTCTTTGTCAATGCTGTGTTACAGGTCTAAATGGAACAATCCACAATAATGCTAGTTAAAAGGCCTATATTACACACAATTAGCTCTTCTGAGCTTTAAACCCTGTCAAAAACATACCTAGAGTTGTGTTTTGTTTCATTCACACATGTTTGAGTGACCCTTTATTATTAGTGTGTCTACATCTCCAAAGCTGAAAATGCTCTTTTCCACATTGTGATGTGGAAAAGAGAGTTAACAGGTAACTTTTGTTCAGGAGAGGTTGGCAATTCCAGGGCTGAAATGATCCAAATGATTCTAGTGTATGAAGTTAAAAAAAACACAGTGGCATACTTCCTGTATTACTATATGACATTACAAGGTGGAACAAGAGTGTTTTTAGTTTGTATGTATATGCAGGGTTTGTGTGTTAAACATGTGAATGAAACAATACACAATTGCGGGTATGTTTTTGATGAGGAAACCACATTTTAACATAGCGCAATATGGGCCCTTTAAGGTCCCCGTCTGGAGACACAAGTGAGCTCTCAAAGCTGATGTTTAAATGTGTCTGTGTGTGAACCAGTGCGACAGGCTTTTCTCACTGCACTTGTCACTTCCTTTTCCTTGTGTATGGCTTGCTTCCTTCTTTTCTGTGACCTTGACCACCCTTAGCCTGCACTGTACAGTACGGGTCCCAAATCACAATGTAAACTCGCAAATGCCAGACCTGTCAGTGTTGGCAAATGAACATAACATTTTAGATAAATGACATTGCATAAACACAACCCCATAGTTACGTGATGTGAACAGTGTAGAAGTCAGGATACAATAAATAGCAAACCACATGTGTGTATTAACTTAAGAGAGCAACAATAGATCAGCCTTTACCAAAAGCACTAAAGGTGGAAAGTCCTAATTAAAAATACTCTCATTGTAATGGAGTAGATTTGAGAGTCTTTTACTGTCTCACTGTTGTCTCACTGTTGTCTCACTGTTGTCTCACTGTTGTCTCACTGTTGCCTCACTGTTGTCTCACTGTTGTCTCACTGTTGTCTCACTGTTGCCTCACTGTTGTCTCACTGTTGTCTCACTGTTGTCTCACTGTTGTCTCACTGTTGTCTCACTGTTGTCTCACTGTTGTCTCTGTTCTTTTTTATACTTACAAACACCTAACAATACTGTTATCGCCTGTACTGATTGACCATATGTGGATGGCAGTTTAAGACAAATTGATTCATTTATCAAGTTTAAAAAAACAACAACAAATACATACAAAATACATAAAAATAAACTAGTACTTCGAGTAGTAGTTTTCATGTTTAATTTATATACAAATTTGTACCTGTACCAGCAGTACTTGTACCTGCACTTTAACTTGTGTGCACATTTTAGTACTCCACCACTGCCAAGATATAGCAGATCTCAAAACATTTTAAAGCAGATCTCAAAACATTTTATTGGACTTTGAAGTAAAACATGAAACGTGCATGAAGTGTGTAATTATAAATTACTTTACTTACATATGAATAGGCATGTTGCTAATTTAAGTGTCCATGCATTCTTGTGTGGTCCTCTGTGTTTTTCTTTTCTTTTATTTCTTTTATTTATTTTTATGTGTTTTATTGATTTTATTGATTTTATTTTTTTTATGTCACTTTGTCTCTGTGCAGCACTTTGGAAACAATTTGTTTATGAAATGTGCTATATAAATAAAGTGGATTGGATTGGATTCTTGCTTCTCTTAGGCCTATACCAAGTAACTAAACTACAGGTGGAAGTTATATCAGATCGTATATTGTTCTTTTGGAGATATGCAAAATGAGCATAGGGAGTATAAATATCAGAGATATTTCAGCCCTTTTGTGGTTAATTTTATGGTCTATTCAAGTTTTGTGCTAGGCTTAAACCACAATCAACACATTTACAGGCGCCTATTAGCACATTCTTGATCCACAGTTAAAATATTGTCTGGACATCGTTATCGAGGAAATAAATAAATAAATAAATGAAAATTTAATACATTTGATGTAAATTTTTGTCAATACCATTCACCAAAATAAAATAAAACAAAATAAAATATAACCAAACTATGATATATTTGCATATTTGTCCTATCCCAGTTGTAGATACTAACTGATACTAAAACTGATATTGAATGTGGATACTCATTTGAAGTATCAGTACCAGAAAAAAATCACATTAATAGAAGAGAATTTAAGGTTTCCTGAATACGTCTACAACTACTATGATTTAAATATAAGTGTGGCATTGTGGTATCAAAATCAGTTTATCTCAATCAAATCAAGTATGAAGTAGCACTCCTCCGTATTGAAGTTTGAAACACTCATTGTGACATGTTGCAACGATCAAATCCAAACAAGCTACCGTTTTTCAGGAGAAGTGCAGTATCTAAAACATAGCAAGCAATGGGTTAAGTTTAAATTACTGACAGCCGTTATTCCTCCCATAATTCCAACGTTTATAACTGAAAACGAATGCTGCGATTTGAACATTGCGAGCTGTTCTCGCCGAGGCTTCATGCAGCTCTCTCCCACCATCAAGGACATTAAACGCTTGTGTGCGGGGGCCACTTTTAAACCACATCACCTTGGAAATATCTCAGCTCCATGCCAACATGTTTTTTTCTCTCTCTAATCTCTGTTATCTGTAAGCAACTGGCCACTTTAGCCACCACTGACTAATCCAGCATTTGTATACTGCGAACAGGGCGTGTTACTAAATCATTGACACCTAAACCTACCAACATATGTAACCTCACCTGTTTGAGTCAATACAGAGAGTAAAATAAATAGAGTAAATACAACATATCTAAAACCAGGGGGAGAGTAACTTAAAAATGAACCTATACAGCTTTTACATATAATCTCCCAATACCCAATATCAGATGTTGCTATATACTCAGAGTAGATATTTCTGTCCAAATCCTGAATCAGATTTGTCATTTCTTATCTGTTATACTTAAAGGACACAAGTAAGTATACACTTTGTGTATACTTACTTGTAACAGTTACAACACTGAAAGACAATAGCCCATAAATAGAATTATATTGCATGACTCGATTGGCTTAACAATGAACTGATACCTGATCCTGTATCGATATTGGTTATTCCCTAAATTAGAGACAGTAACGAAGCTATGTAAAAAGATTGACCTAGATAATAATAATTGATGCTAAAACTAAAATTAAAAGATACTCACTTAAACACGTTTCAATACCAAAGCGGAACAGATAAATAGGACAGGATCTCCAAAATGGGTATTGAGTATCTTCGTATTGAAACTGAGTTGGACATTTTAACATTGGCACAACACTAAGCTGCTGCAAAAATTCCTGAATGATTTTTGAATTACAGTAACTTACCAGTAAATATAATCAGACCAATGTAAAGACTCTTGTTGAATGTTGAGACCCAGATAAAGAGATTGTTTCCCACAAACCTGATCAAAGTAACAATGACAGTCTAACTCTGTCCTCTTGTACAGGTTTGGGACAAGCACAAAGAGTACAGACATGGGAAAACAATCTCAGAGCAAAATTAGCATCACTTACTGGAACTCTCTACTCAACATGGTTAAGAATGTACTCAATATATGTGAAAGTACTGCCATCAAACCGGGGCTTAAATAAATGTATGAAGTACTCATGTTTTAAGCCATGATCTGGGTATTCTTTGAGCTCTGGCAAACATAGAAGGTGATGCAGTGCTGTGTGTTTGTTGGTATTCAGAGGAGCAGATACAGCATGAAACAACCATGGATTGGGACGACTGGACTTGTAATTAGCTACAGTTAAAACAATAAGGGTTACTGAGGGATAATTATACTCAATTACATGTACAGGTTTATAATTTACTCAAAAGGTACAAATACCCAGACAATCTACTCATACAGTTTCAGATCTTTAGTCTTTCTGGGTGTGGAATACAACAGTTGGCACTTTACCTTGCTGAGTCATTAACAAAAGTAAAAAGTTGAAAACAAAACAGCTGTTCTATGACGGTTATAATACATAATAATAACTCAAGTCATGACCTGCTCATCACTAACTACCAAACAACCTGAGGCCAATGCATGGAGGATATCACTTCTAAGTCAGGTTAACAGTTGCTCAATCGTATTTTTCACAACACTCCAACCACAAACACTGTCTGTACGGAGGTAATTACAGAAGGAAATCCCCTGTCACTGTCTACAAAATAAGAGATAATGTGTAATGTACATTATTCCAACAATAACAAACACTATTGTCTTAAAGTTATCTTTTGCGTGCATCAGCCAGAGCATGAGCCAGACAAATGTACATATTATTCCCTGATCAAGTAGAACAATGATAATAGGCAGAAAAAGTATTGAAATGGTGTAAATAAATTAAGTGTAACATTTAAATACAAAATTAAAAGGTTTATTTAATGGGAAACTATTGGGTCTCGAAGCAATGACCATACTTGGAGTTCTAATCCACCATTTTGGATCTTCTTTTATATTATATCAATATAAAATATTCTTCAACTATTCTTGCACCAATAAGTCTTCCACAGTTGCTACATGAGTTAAGACAAGAAGTACTAACAAACCTGGCTTTTGTTTCCATAGTTCAGAATGTGTAGGAGTCAAAGAAACATTTTGTACACAGTCCAAACCCCCTAAATGCAAATGTCCTTACTAAGGGAAAGTTTTTTTTATGCAACTTGCACATTAAATAATACAGATTTAAATAAACTTGATTTTCCTCTTTATAAATTTACAGATGTTCATTTAACACTGTCACTTAAAAAAAAATTAATTAAAAAAATAATTATATATATATATATATATATATATATATATATATATATATATATATATATATATATATATATAAAAAAATAAGAAATATAAAATGTTGCTAACAATACACCTTCTACCACCAATCTCTATTCTCTACTTCTCACACCCACCAACGCCTTAATTATGATGTGAATGTAAACATGATGACAAATATTTCATCAAATTATAAATAAATCTGCACAAAAACGTAAAGTTTCCAGGGCTGTCATCGACTTAAGAAATTCTTGTCAGATGTGGGTTAACAATCGATTTGTCGACTAAAGGGGGCGACGACTCTCAAAGGATTCATTATCGCTATGATCTGACCATGTAACTGCAGTCAAAATACTACAACTGCAGGTGAGTTTATGCAAAAAAAATAAAAAAAAAATTTAGAAAGGTACTAGCTAAAAGTGTATTTATGTGGAAAAAGACAGATTCAACACAGGATTCACTCCCAAGTCTTCAGCTAATCCACCCCCTGCCTTCTCCTTTCTGCTGTTGTGCATATAATTTCATGTAATGTAAATAAAAAAGGCTAATTTTGGTTGACCAAGAAACCTTTGACCCATTAATCCACTAAATCACTAAAGGACCACTGCCTCAAAAATGTCACTTCTGCATTACTAGTGACTATAACTATTGCACCACTGTCCACAGACTAAAACAGGTAACTTCTTTGGGGTTGCTGTGCATTACAAAAGTGCGGTGTAGAGAGAGTGATGATGTCAGTGCCAATTGATCGACACCTCGTAGAGCTCCACAATTCAAAGGGTCGGCCAGCATCTAAGGAACCGCATTCGGGGAGCTGACCTTTGGGCGCGGACAGGCTTTAAGCTAATCCCTCAAAAAGCTCTTTTACGTGCACTCTCACATTTGGAAAAGTGCTGGGGGGCCTTGTGATGTAGGCTAATAGACATCATTAATATATTTGTACTGTGGAGATCTAATGGATTCTCAAGAGGTGTTATTAAACATCGACCAAACCAGTTCAAGGTCAAGACTCAACCAGCAAAAAACATTGTTTAACTATGACCTAAAGCACTTCTTTTAATTAAGAACTGACAGAGAGGAGTAATGCAGGAACTTAAAGCTGCACTATGTAATTTCTCTGATGAAAGGTCCACCACCTGCTGGTCTCCATGGAGATGTTCCTGGAATGTTCCACAGCAAGGCATTAAACATGTCTATTTTCATGGAGATAAACAGATGGCAACACCAGACACAAGAGCAGAGCTGTGGAAAGGCGAGCCCGCTCACAGTAAGAATACATGTTTTGCAAGGTATTTTGAACCCTCCCACCACACACACACGCACGCACAAACACGCACACATGCATTCACGCACACAAACTCACACGCACACAGACACACACACATACACACACCAAAAAAGTTACATAGTGTACTTTTAACTTGACCTAAACAAAGACCTAAACAGACACTGGACTAATCAAGCCTAATCAAGAGCAAAATAGTAAATGAACTGGCAAAAAACAGGGACAAATATGATGACAACTATGTAGAGGTGCTATATCAGAAATAGTGCCACCGCAAGTATCCTGTATGAAATCTCATCTCTCATATGCAGTCATTTGTACACATATCCTCCACCCATGCACCAAAGTGAATATAAAACTAGCCCAAGCTTCCGTCTTCTGATGAACGCACTTACTGAATGTCATTTTATGCGCTACCCATTGTAATCGCTCTGTGTATTGCTCCCGCTCCATTTGTGTAACCAGGCAACAACTATTTGAAAGGTTGTCTCTTCTTCAATCAGCATAAGTCTAAGAGCTCTCCAGACAACTTGATGAGGCCAGCGATCTTTCCTCTGATTGATCAGTCTTCAGTCCCATTAATCACAGTGGCTTTGGTTCAACACAAAATGTAAAATCAATGCATGTTAGCAGCTCATGGACACTGAGGTACTGGATGTTGTCTGAGAAATTCAAAACAAGTCTATGCACATTACAGAAAATACTAGTATAATCAGCCTTGAGCTTGTCAGAACAATGCAAACACACCTTCAAATAAAACTATAGACTAGATATGGACTTACCAAAGGACTGCAGACAGGCCTGGATGATCTCGTCCCAGCTGGCCCCCTTGGTGAGGAGGCCCAGAGGCATGTTGGGTTTGCTGGGAGCGTTCTGAGCCGGAGTGTGCCTGTGGAAGCGGTGAGCTCTTCCAGGAGGAGAAACTCTAGATTTGGACCCACATCCTGGAGCCACTTTCCTGGAAAGACAGCAACACAAAAGACCAGAATGAAAAGAAGCTATGGCTGTACAATGACTGTTCTGCTTTTTCTTCAAAAATGGTTTTAGTTTATAAAGTTAATAAGCTAAGTTGCATGGTAGGTATGTCTTCTCTATTGTGGAAACACAAGACCACCCCTCAGTGGTATTTGGCTATTCATTGTTCTGGTTTCCTTCCTTTATTTTAGGGAAATACCAGTTGATTGCGGACTTCCAGTTCAAAGTGCTGAATGACGAGTAAACAAGAACCTTTACAACCTGTTGCTCAGAGAGCATTTCTAAATATTAACGCGCTTTTCCATAGCTTTCCGTCTTGGAGACGAGAATTCTGCCAAACTATTAGCGGTGTAAACTTTAAAAATGCTAAAAACGCACATCAAACACTTGCACTTACGTGTCATCTTTGCCCTCAGTTGTTATATTTTGGTTCGGGTTGTTCTCTTTTGCCTGACATCCCATGGCGAGGTACTGGGCGACGAGCGGCTGAACGAGGCTGTCCATTTGCGTCCTTTTCCCTGGGAGCATTTCATCGCTGTGTGCGCTGCTCCCGGCGCGCTCTCAGCTGCTTTGTGCTGACTCGTCAGTGCGCGTTACACTATTTACATTCAGCACAGCCTCAGTGCGCGTGAGAGTGGGCGGCCGAGGTGCAGGGCTCGTCACTCACACTACACTGAGCTACACTCTTTTAAATAGCCTGACAAGAGCGCTTTATGGAGTTTGATGATTTGATTTAAATTTCATGATTTTGCCCATTTATGACTTAAGCGACGGAACAGGTTGTCGTACTTTTCTGTAAATTAAAATAATTCAAAATGCATTTCTTTGACTTTTAAAAAAAAAACCCATAATTTTAGTAACCTGGACCTGTAGCTGGCAATGATTGATCTGCGAAGTTTGTTCAGGATACATAACAGGAAAAGGGCGCACCTTCCTCTACAGATAACAGAGCTGCATGGTTCCACAATGGTTTATAGAGCTGTCACAGTGGAAGGTTCCTACACAACATCTAACAAATCATTTAGTAGTCTACTGGCGATGGAGGTGAGGAGAATAGGGCTATAAAAGGGTGTTAGTCACAGGCAAAGTGCCGCCCTCCACTTAAGATATAAAAAAACACAGCTTATAAAAAACTAAGATATAACAACTTGAAATCAATATCTACATACAAATAAATCATCTAATAGGCCTAGAGAGTAGGCTTTTTTAACATGTGAATAAACAGAATATAAATAACACGATTAACTCAAAATACTCATGGGTATGTGCATATTATGCAAATATGTAACCCACGGTAGAGAAAAGTCATGGGACAAGCTGATCAGTCAAGCAGTGCCCTCTTGTGGTTAATAGTTTGCACAGAGCCCTAGTATAAAATCACAGCCTACAGATACTAACATAAAAAAACAACAGTTACATATGATGTACTATCCAACTTTAAAGAAAAATAATTATAATATTTAAATGATCTAACTACCATAATAATTGTATAATAATTTCTGACTGGTCCTTCACGCGCTGCTCACGTTACCACGTGACGTCGCTGTTGCCGTTGATCAAATCGCGCGCGCTAATTAGCTCGTGTGTTGCTAACTAACAAAACAGTGAAGTTCAGTAACGTATTTTGTTTTTCACTCCTTATCTTTCCTTATTTTATACTATGTTAAAATGGTTGTAGATGACATTCAGTTTCTAAGTATTCTCAAAGGAAAGCGCATCAAACTTACCTTGAAAAATGAAGCTTATCTCGGCACCATCCAGCGCATCAACTCTAACAAAACCATCATTTTGGCCGACGGTGGGACTGGATTTCCCGTTTGTTTTGAAACAGTAAACATATTGTACTGTTTCACCTTCTGTTCACTCATTATGTTTGTCATTTCAGTGGTTGGGGCCAATAATGGATGTAAATATTTAGGTTCTAAAATGTTCTTCGGCCATGACGTTGTCAATGGTAAGCATTAAATGTCATACTACTGGAAATGTTACATTATGTCTTCTATAACTGTCTCTTATATGATCAACATAACAGTGGAATTCACCCATGAAGAAGATAATGCCAGTAGGTAAGTCAAAGATGTCACCCAAAATCACTGCACAATAGTTAAAGTGTAACTCTTTGTGTCGTGGTTGATGAATAAAAAGTGCTAGGGAGAAGACTCATGAGGATCACTTGACTGTGGAAAAGTTCCAGCCCTACAGGAGAACTGTTGGACTAGGTGAACATATGCATTTCATGAGATTTATTTTGTGATATATCTCTAATGATGTATTTACAGATGAAGATGATGAAGATGAGGGGGAATACATTAACTTCATTGTCATTGATGAGTTTCACGAAAAGTTTGGACGAGCTGTATGTTCATAAAAGTGATAGACTGAAAAATACAGTACATTTATATGCAATGCACTGTATTTTTCAGGTGATGCAAATAAAAAAGCAACAAGTAATTGGAGTAGGAGTGGATGGAGTTGAAATATACAAGCATGGGAGACTCTGCTGGCTTCAGGTAAAATGCAGATACAACTTTCACTGTCAAAGCTAACTATAAAGAAAACTGTTTAATGTTCAGATTGCTACAAAACACAAGGTGTACCTTTTTGATATCCTGCTGCTGGGAGCTCGCGCATTTAAAAATGGTCTCTCAATGATCCTACAGAGTCAACGTATTTTAAAGGTGAGAACTAAAAGCTTTGTGTGACAAACTGTATTTGTATAACATTTTGTCTTTGAATACAGGTCATTCATGACTGCAGAGCTATTGCAGGATGTTTATCCGCTCAGTTTGGAGTAAATCTGACAAACGTTTTTGACACTCAGGTGAATCAGGTCACATTTTATTCACCACCAAACTGGTATTGAGTTGAATTGAAGTAGTTCTCTCTCTCCGTGTCCCCTAAGGTTGCAGATGTGATGTGCTTTTACTCTGAGACAGGTGGTTTGCTTCCAGACAGAGTAAGCACTTTTCAGGAGGTGATCAGTCTACATCTAAAGGTTCCTTCATCACAGCTTCTGTCTTTGCAAATGAAGTCTCAACTCACACAGGTACCAGCTCAAGCCTAACACAAGCTGATTGAAGCTTTGACTCCATCTATGACTTCTTTAAATGTTTGTGTGTGTCAGGAGAAGGAGCTGTGGTATAAGCGGCCGTGCCCTCTGCCTTTGCTCAAGGTCATGGCTCTGTCTGTGATCCACCTGCAGCCTCTGCGCCTGGTGCTGCTTGACACGCTCATGGCAGACTACATGCTTCTGGTGGATTCATATCTCAAAAGTAGCCACTTCCAGCCCGATGAACTGGACCATCTCAGTATGGTGTGTAGTTGTATCATTTTGATCAAATGCCTTGTCTCTGGTGCCCTGGCACACTTAATTAAATCCATCTCCTGATTGTTTATTAGGAGAGTGTTTTGGAACTGCCTAAGGCGCTCAGACAGTTGGAGCAAATGCGTTGTGATCGTCAGGAGTGGGCAGCTGAGCAGTTTCCAGTGACAAAAGATGGTCTGCTGGATCGTTTTAACCCCAGAGTGACAAAGAGCACAACTGAAGAAGAACTACAGAAGACACAAGAGAAAGAGTTCTCTAAACCTGGGAGCATGGAGAATTATTCAGCCCAGAGCAGACTGTTTGCTGATAGAGGACTAAAGGCCACAAAGCAGAACAATGATAAGTCTCCAGTTTCAGTCCTGCCTGGTATTGGGCGTGGCCTGTTCTTCACACCCACAGTTCAGAGCCCTGGAAAGTGTGCAGCAGAGCCAGCCTCTGGTGAGAATGGGATGGGGCTCAATGAAGCTACCGTGGCTCCAAAGTCTCTCAGCCAGTCTTTCAGGTCCTTCAGAAATTAAAAGTTATCATTTACTGTATTACCTTCTTTTAGTTTGTGCTTCTTTAGTGTAACCACTAGATGGCAGTAAATAGTGGACTACCATGTACACTGGTTTGAGATTGTTTCTGGAGTTTATGTTCACATGTTGATGTTCATGTCACAAGTTCATGGTTTAATGTTTTGGCAAGATCAGACTTGCAGTGTGTTTATATTACGTGTATTGATTGGCATGTTACTAATAAAACAGAATTTGCTTTTGTTCAATCTTGTTTCATTTAATAGATTTTTACATAATTTATTGAAATGTAATACATGACACCATCATTATGTGTTCTGCTAATTTATCTTAATATACCAGAGTGAGATGCAAACACAGCTAACACTGGTAGAACACGAACTACAACCAAACAATAGCACCCGTCCATTAAGGCCCGGCATGACTGATGGGCATACAGGCTGCTTCTTTGTTGTTCTCCATTATTGGTGAAAAGCAGAGGCAGACACTGATGGATCTGTTGTTAATTGAACATTTCTGTTGATTACTGCTGACCAAAAACAGTTCCTGCAACTCTCTCTGATGTGTAATCACAGGTGGTCTGCACCTGCACTGTCCTACAGAGCTGATCTTAATCACATCATTTACCTCTGGAGGTGCCACACTGATTATTGCGGAGCATAGTGCCTCTTCACCAGAGCTGGTGCTGGGACTAGCAGCAGGGCACTGCTGTGGCCCAGGGTGCCAATGGGCCCAGTATAAATCACATCTTATTGCCATGGTTATCTGCATGCAGAGGCTTGGACTATGTCCAGAATCTTCTAATTGAAAGCAAGAGCAGATAAAGAAGGATTTTAATTAACTGGGAGGTGGCCCAGAACAAAGTCATTTCTCTTGGCAACCAGCCGCTCCCCAGCTTCTGCCACACACAAGTGGCACAAGGCTCTCATCTACCTATGGGCTATGCCCTGCCCTCTGTGCAAAATGTGTAGTCAGGAAAATGGAGGGAAGCAGTCGTATTCTAGCAAAAACGGCCATTTAAAGTCACTAGTCAGTGTCTGTATGGTTATATGCAAAACTGCCTTGATGTGATTATATTTTTGCTAAGGAAAAGTGATGAGACTTGCAGAATGAATAAGAATGTCTCCTTGTGTGTTCATCCACATGCGAGGCCATGATGTGTGGGGCCTTGGAGGACAGGCTGCTGTCAATGACAACCAGATTGGGGCTCTTAATTTAGAGGACCTTGCATTTCCTCTCCGTCACAATAATGCCTTATGTGCAACACTTCCTGTTTCTCAGGCTCAGGAGGAAGGAACAGGGCGCTTGTCACACGGTAGTCACTGCTTCCTCTCCTGCTCCCCCCTTTTCCCCGCTCCCAAACTTCAGACATCCATGTGTCCTTCACAGGGAAAGATGACTGCACCTTTAGCATCAGCGCAGGAAGCAGCAGGTTATTTTTGGACCCAAGTCGGAAAGGTAGTGCACAGACATAAACACAAACTTTAGGATGTCCAGCTGTGTTGACTTTGCATCCCAAAATGGAGGCTCCGATGTGTAAAGCATCAGGTTTTTCACAGCTGATTGTTTTGACTGACCAGTGGAAACCTGAGAGCCTCCTGTTTTCAGTAGCTGTCAATAAAATAGTTTGCAAAGAATCAACAAAAGTGCTCAGTGGCTGTCAAACTATGCAGGCACAACAATGATAGGCCACCGTCTTTAAATATTACATTGTGACACAAGCATGATCAACACAAAGTAAGCATAATCCACTAATCTACAATATTTGCTACCCTTTTTAATAAATTAATGTGTGGTCTTTAAGGGTATTTGGGCAGTGGAGATATGACAGGAAATCACAGGGAAAAGAATACAGCACCAAACATCATTGTAGCACATCAAAATCAACAGGCCCATTTATCCACTGGCTTACATTTTTATGGCTGAAAGAGTTTGGGGAAGTTTACAGTAAAGTAATGTTATTGCATGTTTTCCTAATAAAACCGTACAGTCACTGGCCACAGGACAGTAGTAGTAGCATGGTGCAACTGGGCCTCCTAGACACGTGCCAGACTTGCATTATTGATCAGGTGAGCTTGTGGCACCCTTGTGACAGCACCCAAAACAAAAGCATTGTGTCCTCCTGCCCCTCCACCTTATTTACTTTCCGCCATACACTACATAGCCTCTCCGGTTACCGACAACACCGGGCGACAAGGTATTCAGAATAGGTCAGCGCTCCTAGGCAACCATAGCCCCTCTTTCACGAGTGTTAGGCTACAGATCTGTTCATAATTAATAAGCCTTTGTTAATTATTAAAAAGCAGAGGGATAATTTGGCCAAAAGCTACCTGTTTAAACGGGAGTTGGCTGGAATGGGCGTGCTGTTAGCTGGTTTGTCCTATAAACACATCATTAAAATTGATTGTCGGGCTTGCTGACTAAGTGCACATGCAGGATTGCGGTCCATTTCACTTTGAATGCTGAGATCAGGGGAAAGCCTCTAGCTCTGATTAGTGGTTTGTTTTTATGCGTGTTGTTTGTAAGATGATTACGTTTGTGCCACGCTGTACTTTTTTACATGTGACCGCTCTGTGGACATTGAATGCTAATTACTAGAGTGGCTTAAGGTGGCAAAGTTGGCTTGCACTGTTTGATTGGCTTGTTGAAGGGAAACTGATATGCCAGCCTTACCTGAGTAGTATTATACAACGGCCCGACTGGCAATGACGGACAACATTCAGCACAGCAAAACAACAAATTAGAAGCATGTCAACAAAATAATCTCAATTTCATTATTGATGTGACCGCGTGTAATCCCTCTGTATCTATGGCGTGAGAGATAGTATACTGTATAATCAGATATCAGGTTTGGCTGCTGCACTGAACTGGTGCGTATATCCGAAGCAGCCAATCTTCCATCTGTTAGGAAAAAGCTATTGTTAAATCCGGCACAAGCCCCTCTGACGACCCCCCTACCCCCCTTTCGCCTTCTCTCATGTTACAAAACGGCCCTCTTTCGCTCTCCCTTGGTCATATTCAGTGCACAGGATAAATATTTCACGTGAGAATGCCTGACCTGTCCAGATGGCCCTTTTTTGAAAATTAGAACAAAACATACCATCAATATTTCAGCTATTCTAACTAGTGGCCAGTTTATACGTGCAGGAAGACATAGCCAGGAAGTGTGCCGCTCATATTTGCTTACACACACATCAACAGATGCAAGGAACACAATATGTATCTTTATGGAGCTGCCATGTTGTTTACCCAAAGAGCCAAGGAGCGCAGGGACCAGGCAGAGGTCTCTAAAGGAAGCAGCCCCCAAACACTGACCTTCAACTGGATCGGAAGAGGAGGCAGTGCACTAGTGGGGCAGGTGAAGTGCCCAAAGGGTTGTTGAATGTACTGTATGTGGGCTGAGTAAAAAAAAAGTTTATCATCCACTTTAAGCAACTGGAATACTTTGTTTAAAAGCATTAGTCAAATAATAAAAATGAATAGGGTTATAGTCCTACAAGACAGGCAATTTTTTCCATCACAGAAAGAATTTCACTTTTTGTTTGTGATTATTGGACTTTCGAATGTGGTGATGTCATACTCCCACATGGGACAATTCACAAATGTTGAAGTTAATCTTGTATACATGAGTTTCAGAATCATGAAAAAACTGCCTTGTGATAGCACTTTTGAAAACAATAAAACCCTAACAAAAATGTGCATATTCACAACATCAAAATAACCTGTCCCATCTACATTATATAACATAGAGATAGATTATTTTGATTAGGTTGGTTATGTGACACCCATAGCAGCATATTTATCTATTTATTGATTGGTTTTTAAGTTTTGTGTCTCTTTAATTGCTTTGTAGGTTTTGCACTGACCTGAAACTCTAAAATGCTGAAAAAAGTCATAACAACAAAGACCTCCATTCTTGTACTGTTCATAGAAATGAGCTTATACTTATGTTCATTTGTTTAAAAAAAAAAAAAAATAGAGTAAATGCTCTAATAATTGAGAGATTTGCCTGAATAGAATAAGTGAAAATGAAAAGATGTTTCTTCTTCAGGATATGTGATAATTAGTTATTAAAATGTTGGCACTGGCCTCTCTCTGTGTTATTGAAAAGATGGCAGATTAGCTCCTGGCAGGTTGGTCCTAATGAAAGCGTGTTTTGTAGGAGCATGTGCAGATGAGGGGTGCTGCAGCCACAGGGCGGACCTCGGGGGCGGGACGGGGCTCCCTGTGGTTGGCTGAATTAGTGCCTGCTGCTCTGGCCTGGCAGCTGCTCTGGAGGGCTGGCATGCTGTCAGACTGGCACTGCGCTTCTGTGTTGCCAGGGCCAACCAGGGCACCACTCGAGTCACCCATAACAGCCTTTGTCCACCCACTGTGCCATACAACGAGTTTGGACAAAAAATAAGTATTCCTATGACGTAATATCAGCTAATTGTGGTCATTATGTCCAAATAGAAATAATACTGTCAGAGATTTAGCAGATATACTGTATGTATTTGTGCCTTCCTCACACAGGCTAAATTCGTACATTGTGAGAAAAGTCAATTTTATTCTATTTATAAAGATTTCTTTCTTTTCTGTTTAACAAAAGCTCTAAATAAAAAGTCAAGCATTGTTTTAAATGCTGCATCTGTTCCACTTTGCCACACTGTCTGCCATATGCACAATACTGAGACCCAGAAAGACAGAGAGAACATTTAACTATTATTCTAAATTTGGAATCTCATTTTCAGGGGAGTCCATGCCCCAGAGGGAAGCCTATATTGTACATGTTTTTGGTAGTAGGGAGCACTAGGAAGAAACATGCACAAATATGGGAGAACCTTAATGCAGTGAGACAAGAGCTCTAACTGCTGCACCACCGTGTTGCTGTGAATATATAGAATATACAGATATAGAATAAAATTTAAAAAAACACAGCAAATTCCTATAACTGCCAAT
Source organism: Periophthalmus magnuspinnatus (assembly GCF_009829125.3). NCBI lineage: Eukaryota > Metazoa > Chordata > Actinopteri > Gobiiformes > Gobiidae > Periophthalmus > Periophthalmus magnuspinnatus. The sequence goes on along the minus strand of NC_047147.1, from coordinate 14,999,432 downwards.
GTCTTGTATAATTCTGTAATATCTGCAGCAAGATTTCTCATGTACAAGGCCTTGTCTGGCAACCGTTGTAACTCCATAAGAAGCATCCACAAACAGCTATAGGATCCCTCCTCTGATGTGGGCGGGAGGCAGAGCCACAGTCCAGATGTGTTTGTCAGATACAGTAACAAAGGAATAGGCCCTGCTATCTCTCCGCCATACACAGCTAGATGTGAATATTCATGATGGATTTATTTTGGACTCTGACGTAGCTTAGACATAGATGTAAGCATGACATTTAACAGTGGACATATCTCGGCTCATTTCATGTCGAATCAAAAGAACCAGCTGTTTGTTGTCCAATCAGAGGCTACTACTGTGTGGGTTCTATCACCATTCATCTTGTGCCAGCGTTTGACCAAAAAGACCGCACCAAATATTCACAATGAAAGGAATGGTGGCGCGTATCCCAAACTGTGTCCAGCCCAACCGTCTTTGAAATCCATTTTAGAGGTAAATTCACTCAAATAATCCGCTGGCTAACCGCAATAGTGGTAAATGAATGTGTTTGAATGTTTTCTTGAGACTGGCCCAGTGTTAACCCAGCAGATGGCCTTTACTTCCTAGGTCTGAATGAGTTAGTGAAGCAGTGGGCACACAGAGGGAGATTTGTGAGTAAACTGTTTTGCCTCCAGTGCCTTTGTTTGTGGTAATAGGGAGGGCAAAATGGCCGCATAATGAGAGCCGAGTGTTTTGGTGCTGTTGTTGTAATGGGATAGAGTGGAGAGGCCAATTATTGCAAATGATTAAGGCAGACAAGACTGTTGAATTTAGGGTGAGTACTATTCGTCCTTGGTCATTTTAGGGCTGGACAATTAATCAAAATTTAATGAAGAGCAAGAATCAGCAATCTCATTTGTCAAAGATCAGCTTGGGTCTTTTTAAACAAGAGGTCCACAGCCAAACATCTGATTTACCAAATTTTAGTGAAAAATGGTGATTAAAGGCATACTACGTAAATTTTCTGGTGTCAGCAGCTTTTTTTCCATGGCGATATTATCACTTTTTCTGGCATTCATCTCCATAGAGGTAAGTGGATAGTAGGGCTCCCACCAGAAAAGTTACATAGTACACCTTTAAGAGTTTGTATTGTTTATGTTAAAAAAATATATATATGGAAAGTTATTTTTATGTTTTTTGAAATTGTGATTTATTTTTTGTCACGTTACCAGACCCTAGTTCATTTTGATTAGATTATAATAAAAATCATTTACTTGTTTGTAGAAATGTGTGAGGTCTACAGATAAACATCATTGTATCTTATTAATAGCCAGCTACAGTATGTTAATGCCTAATAGTGTTGTAAAACATGTAATAGTAGTGCATTACAGTGTGGCAGGTGCGTAGTTAGCCTTATCTGCTAAAGGATTGTGCACTGACCCCGGTGACCCCTGGGCTGACACTAACCAGGAAGTGTGGCAGTAAAACACAAACAGGCCCGGATCATTACAGTGCATTATTACAGTGGAAATCTGCTGGCCTCACGGTTGGGCTGATGGCGGGGGCAATCACACAGGGATTTACAGCTCTGTCTTTTGTTAATATGACCAGACATATGTCACCCTAAAGATGGTGCACTGCCCACCATGCATTATGTCACTATAACTGGTGATTAAGGAGATTTTCATGTACTTTTGGACTTACAATATGTACTGTAACTTCTGATTCACAGTGTGTAAGATTAAGCTAGAGACAAATAGATGTTATGGTCATACTATCATGACAACAACTTAAAGTGAGTGTTTTTTTAATCTTGTATATACAGATTTGTAGCCTAGCGTTCATATGATTCGTGATTATTTTAAATGCTTATATACTTACGGCTGGGGTCTCCAATCTTTCTCCCTTGCAGCGCTACTTTTACAAAACAAACATAACAGAGAGTCATCATATTATCACTGTTAGATAAATTACTCCAAAAATATCATCAAATGGGAGTAATAACATTTTGAATTTTGGTTGGTCGGTAAGTAGTTAGGAAAGGGAGGTTGCTGGTTCCTTACAAATCTAATTTTGCTAACTAAGTGAACGGGTCTGGCGGGGTTGCCTGGATTCTGCTCGAAAATCTAAATGCATCTCAAAAGCAACTGACCGGACTATCACTATAAAGTTATGGCCAAAAACATAAAAGACCTGACAGCATTTCCTATCTTTTAGCATTACCAAGTAAAAAAGCAAATCCTTGTTCCCACCATTGTGACTTGTCCTGGTTTACTGCACATTATACCATGCCCACGTCCTGATAACAGCACAAATGAATGACCTCAGTGTCCTTAATAGTTATAATAAGCCAACTAACTGCCATACTTGTGTGTCATTACCCTATGTGGTTAATATAATTTGTCATTTGATGAAGTGGCTCAAGTTTATCACAAGAACTTTAATACCATTTACCATAAAACTCCTATCTGCAATCTCAGAGTTACATTCTCTTTAAATATCGATGATCATGGTGTGAGTAAATGTGTGTGTCGCTGTGTACGTGTGTTTGTATGTGTGTGTGTGTGTGTGTGTGTGTGTGAAAAGTCACCAATTCTGCCGTTTCCCATCAGGCTTTGTGCTCCACGGGGCTGCAGCTCTTTTCCCGTCATTATGAAAGAGCAGAGGAAGACATGGAGTAAATGGTTTCCAGGTTGGGCCCTTTATTTGAAGAGGAAGGGGCGGCCACACAGGTACATAGCGTTCTCCAGCTGACTGTGGGAAAACAGGGAATATCACTGAAACCTGATCCAAAATAGTTTAACCATGCCACACTTTTTCAGAATCTAGATTAGCTGTTGTATATCACTTCTCATGCTGTCCGCTGAGTGCTACCATAAGAACAATGCTCATTGTGAGGCCTGACAGCTCTGGAGCAATGCGATTCAGTGACTTACACAGGGGATGATACCCGTACGAGGGGGAAATGGGTGTAGATTGGGGCAGGAAATGATACAACTTCCAAATTTATTGTGTCACAGACTAAACTACAGTAGGGGTCCTTAGAATCCTATCCGGGGGTTTAACATACATTTTCTAATGACATAATATCCTGGCTACAAAGTGCAGTGGTGAAGTCTGTGAAAAAATAGTATTTGTGTATCAAAGCATGTAGTTTGAATGAAAAAAAAGAAACTTATACTCAAACTTCTAAGCACTACTGTGTTTAAAGTTGAACTATGTAACTTTTTTCTCTGTGGACATTTTATTTATTTAATGTTCCTCAGCATGGCAATAAACATAACCATCTCCATGAGAACAGCAGGTGACGCCACCAGGCCAAGTTACAGGTCAGATCTATGAAGAGGTGCCCTACTCATACTAAGAAAAGCATGTTTTTTGCTTATTTAGCTATAAAAAATGTTCAACTGAAGAAATACAAGACAGATAAGTTTAATATCATAATGTGGACGATTCTAGGCAAAGCAACAACATCTCTACGGAGACATGCAGGTAGCTGACCCCTCATCAGAAAGGTTACATAGTGCACTTTTATTCCTGAGAATGATTAAGAAAATGTACAAAAACTCTGAGCCCATTATGACATTCACTTAAATGTTCATAGCCCAAGTTTAAAATGACATGGCCGACATTGGTCATTAGCAGTAGTTCACAAGTTACTAAGACATTTGAACAGCAGACTTTTTTATATTAAAGTATACACTGCCACTCAAAGAACAAAAGCAGTACAGACACTGGGTCATATTGTCTGCTCAGGAGTCTTGTTGTCTATAGGCATTCCCTTTCCATTATGGCCTGATAGGTTTAGTGTGGAGTAAAGCCTACATCTCCCACAGGACAAACAGGAACCACTCTGAATGTGGCTCTGATGCTTATCTGTCCGTTCAATGACTACTGTCTGTGTCGCAAACAATATGCCCCACTAATGCTGTCGTCCATAAGAAAGACCACTTATGCAGTTGTCCATCTTAGAATGTTATGTAGGAAAAGGTGTAAAACAAAGTGCATATTGTTATGTCCACAACACCCACTCCAAGCACAGGACAGGCATCTGGCATAAAAATGGTAAAATTCCTGTTTGATGAAAAAATGTAATAGCTAATTGAAAGGGACATTATTGCACTATTGAATGGGAATGGTTTGATCCCGGTATTGCAAGCTGCTGTTATGTCCTTGAGCAAGACACTTAACCCTATATTTTGGTGGTATAGTCACAGTAAGAAAGAATGATTAATTTACAATACTGATTTACCTTTATGTGCTGTGAGCTAAATCTTTTCAGTTATATTGTGTAGACTTTATAAAAAACATAAGCGCAGTTGTTTTGGTAGTACATTAGTATTTAATTCTATAGTAAAAATAAGTGACATAGTATTACTCTAATTTAAAATATCATAGCGTTGAAAGATCGTGCTTCATACTGATTGCATGTCTTTCTTAGTACCTCATGGCCTTTGTGTATTTTTACATATCACTGTGTTAATGATTTAATTCAAATATCAAACTATATCATACTGCGCTTTCATAGACCTCACCTTCACTGGGCTGCCATGGCAACCGCTTATATAAAGGTTGATGATAAGGAAAAACAGACCTGACATCTGTGGAGAAAAAAAACAAAAAATATATTATCATTATTAGTCTCTTGCCCCAAACTGGACCTAAATATGCCAATACTTCATTTTGTAACAGGCAAAATGAGGACAAGAAGGACACATTGGTCACATTCTAAGCATTGCTCCATTGCCAAGAGCATAACAAAATTAAAAGATTCTACAAACAACTGACTGCCAAGCAAAACAATAGTGGAGTAAATGTAGACTGCGAGAAGCCAAGATACACTGCCTTTTAAATAAATGATGTCAATAGCTGTGGTGATGAGTATTAATTAGTAATGTTCGTCATGTCCCACAGGCTTATTCCGGACCGATAATGAAATGGAGACGTACACAGAGCTGCACTCATGTTAAATCAAGCATGCACTATTTGTTTCTGTGCCAGACCGGGAGCACTTCAGTGACATAATTTAAAGCAAACATGTTTAGCTTTACGTAAACAATCAAAGGTAGCAGAACAATCCACACTATTACACAAGCTGACACTTCCCTTTTGATTTCCCCCCTACACTTAGAACAAGAAATTATTCAACTTGGGAACAGACTGCATTTTTCTTGATGACTGCCAGAGTTTGGACGTTTTGCACCATTTCCTTATCAAAGCAGTTGTGCAAAATAGCGTGTCATTTTGGCGTTGTATCAAAAGCCATGAGATATTAGCGGCTTATCTCATGGCTCTAGGCTCTAAGTTCCCAACATTCAACTTTCAAACATGAGCTGGTGACATTAACCAGCTGCAGAAAAAGTAGTAGTTGCATTATTGCATAACAGTGTAATCGTTTGGCTTGTGATTGTAGTTGGTCTAGTGGGACTTGCAGTATAGTCAAAGGCTTTAATAGTAAACAGTAGTAGTAATTGTAGTATTAGTAGAAGTAGTAAAGTACATCTTGTTTGTTTATTCCTAATTAAATCATTATTAAGAGTTAATATAGTTCAAAAAGTATAAAACAATTATTTTAGTATTTGACTAGCCAGCAATTATTGTTTTGATTTGCCGACTAAGCTAATTATTATTTCTAATGTTGGAATTTCATTTTAATAAAATGTACCAGTTATAGCTATAAATATGGCAAATAGATGCATATTGATGAAAAACATTTACAAATAATAATATTTGATTTAACAACAACAAATGGCCTGTGTCACAGTGTGTTTATACTGTTTTATACTCCAGAGAATGATGACTAAATCTTAAAAATGTCAATGATTATCTTAGCAGTCGACCAGTGGATGACTCAGATGAACTGTAGCAGCTGTAGTATAAATAGTAGCATGAGTATTAAACGTCATAGTACTTGATATTGTGGTTGAGTAAAAGGTGGCAGCCACACAGGACAACAAGTCAGTGCTAAGCCTGAATAAATGGCTGCATCAAAATGATTGAACAAGGAAGGGCATCTGGCTTAAAACCTAACAGATTAAATTATTAGAACAATACAACAATTATTCACAATGAAAATTACTAAAAATAAGATACATCCAATATTGTCATAATCACATGGCTTTTAACGTTTTTGTTTTTTTCTTACACTATCAGCCAGTGGCAGGAAGACACATTCCATACACATCAGGGTTAACATCATCACAGCTGAGGATACAATCATGTTGTTGGCATTCTTTTCACCATGTTTTTGTTTTCTTTTCGTGCCACAGTCCTGCCTCTTCAGAGACCACTCATTCCAGGACCTACTCTGCTGACTGTCAATCTCCTCTTCCCAGGGGGTCCTCTCAATCTATGGGAATCCATGGGAACAGCACTTTTGACTGAGGGATTCCCGCAGGAGACAGAGCGGGAATGAGCTCGGCGAGAAAATCTAGAATACAGAATGGTTTCGAAAATTGTTCCGCAAGTTACAAAGATAGTTCAGATTTCAGTGGAAATCCATAGGGCACTTATCCAGTGAGAGGCCATGGATGAAAGCACAAGTGAACAGCTAAAACAGCACACCAGAATAGACCATTTGAGAAGCATAGAGAGAAGTATTCCCTAATCTCCGTACAAGGATATTTCATAGTTTGTCTAGAGCGAATGATATGTAATTGTTCATGAAAAAGTATTACAAGCACATCAAGGCAGTACCTTTTCCTTTTCTTCTGACACTGAATGTTGTAGACAGGTGAAATCCACAAGGACAAAACGTAAATCAATATAGCAGACCACATCAGGATCTTTGCCAAAATAGGAAAACACGTGTAAAGCCTTTAGCTGCTGTGCACACTGCCATAAACACTCAGAGACACTGGCCATGACCAGTGAGCCTGTGAGCAAACACACTCTTTCACACACATATTCTTTATATGCATTACAAAAACACAGATAGGCAGATATTATGAACTTTAAAAGTGGGAATTGATCAGGAATACTCATTTAACTGTAATAATTATTACTTGTCTAGACACTAGACATTATTTATTCACTCCTTACAGAACTACTTCTGTACAGGCCAAACTTGTTCTGGGTTTGACTGATGGAAACATGGCTGTCAATATGCACCTATGGCCTCCCACCCATACTCAATCACTCATCCAAACACTACATTTACATATACACAGTGGGTGAAATGTTTTGCCCAAAGGACACAACAACAGTACACACTGGTAGGGTCTGGGATTGACGTGACGGCCTTCATAGTGGTGGGTTATCACTCTGAAGACTCTATGAAGTTAACTGACCTCAGATTGCCTGGATGAATGCACCTGTCTGCAGGTTTGCTCCTAACCTGATGAGCTGACCTTTGGGATAGTGTACATGCTCAGTGTTGAAGGATGAGTTACTTGCCGTTGTCTCGGTCAGTACAGAAGGACCTGGGTGATGTAGGTGAGACAGTGGGGTCTGATTAAGGAGCAGGATGTGCGTGAGACATCCTCTGATGTTCAGGAATTCCCTCATTAAAGGGGGTCATGTTGACGGTCAATAGGAATCAGCCTGCGGAATAAACAGGGGCGGCTCCTACAGACCTTTTTCAAATAAACACACTTTTCATTTACTCAACATGGAAACAGCCTCGCAAATGTGTACATTATCTAATTTTGACATTTCCGGCAAAGGGGGGCATGGGAATGAGTGAACCTAATAACTTAACATAACTTAACCACTGAATAGAGATATACAGTAAATAAAAAATAAAATAACAGTAAAACTGCTTAAATGAGTGCTTATTTATGCTATGAACAATCTATGCTGGTAAAGGAAAGAAAAAACTAAACAAATATGCCTTGGCCTAAGTTTTCCGGCAGCTGCCCCTCTTGTGTTTTCGTGCATAAGGCCTAAGTACTTGTTAGTACCATTTATACAACTAGTACAGTAAAGCTCATAAACTGTATGATGAATTTGGTAAAGAAATGTCTCTGATGCAAAAGTACAGTGCCACAGAAGCCTTAAACAGCAAGAGTCACTCTACTTAGCCTCAAGATGATCAGTCTGGATAATGTTAGGCCTAATAGTCTGAACTGCAGCAATTATACAGACCATTAGCATAGCTTTTGTAGGGTTCAGAGTTGGGACCACATCAGGAACCAGATTTTGTTGTTGCTTTTTTTCTCTTCCTTGCCTGTCTTAAATCTTTGACAAATGGTTTCCAGTTAATTTATGGCAGTGGACTGTAGCAGAACAATGCCTCGTGGATGTAGCACAGCACAAGTTCCACCGCATGCCCCCAAAAAGAGTGAGGAGCTCAGAGGAAGCACTCTCTGAGATAACAAGATAGTAAGGAAAGCAGGGGCACCAAGGGGCCACCAACAAGACCTCTGGGAGAAGGAGGGGTCAAAAAGGAAGGGCCCTGGTTTGTTTTAAGCTTACCGCCATCCTATGACCATATGTCTATGAGCTCATGTGTGCTGTAGTATGAAGTGGGTTGCGCGTATCTGGAGAGCTGGGTCCTCAAAAAGGCAGAGTGACCCAATATGGTGCCCTAACTTGGGTCGCTCATGTCATTCCTGTACTCCTCTCACTTCCTGTAGCATCCTCCCGATCAGGTTTAGCATTTCCCTGGACTATTTTTTACCAAAGATTTACTCACAAAATTGACATAATTATAAAAAAGTAACCTGGCAGTGTGCATACAACATAATGCCACCACCAATGTTTCAAACTTCAGCTCTCTCCACAATTTCCTGACGATCCAATCCAATACAATACAATCTGATGAAATTACAGCACTGGGCAACAACACTGAGAAATTTAAAAAGTAATCTAGTCATTGTAGGCCTCATAACTGACATGGTAGATTTTTACTTTTCAGTACATTTTCAGCTTTTCAAACATCATGCCTGGTTTTTTTTTTTTTTTGTAATACTGGCCATCTGGATAGGGGTCAAGCAATATTAGTGACAACAAGACAGCAGGATGACGACTATCACAGTTGGATGGATGAGAGCTGTGCCTAACTGTGATGAAGTATGTGCCTAAGTGGGAAGAGGAAGGCGGTTTTTGAGCACGTTGTAGTAAAATGGGGATGGAGAGGTCAGCTTGGTTTGCAGCTTGTTGTACTGACCCTGTATTTGTCAGTCGGCGAGACTCACGGTGGGAAAAAGACCGGGAAGTGGCACTTGAGATCAATGAACGTGTTGGAAAAAGGAGTGGCCTATGGCAACCAATCAGAGCTGGGCCTGAGGGAGCTGTAAGGGAGGGGGGGTAACGTAAACAAGGAAACCACCTGATGTGAGCGGGGTCAGATAAATGCTGGACCATTGGAGCTGGCAGGTGCTTCCTGAATCCTGCGCTCTCAATCAGCCTCGTCGACCTCTCTGTGCGCTTTCCTAAAAGTATAAGTCAAAACACAAACAGGGTCAGGTAAAATCAATGCATTCTCAAATAAAAGTAAAAACAAACATGACAAGATGTGGACAATGCATGCACAGTTACAGAAGCAGTAAAGATAACCACATGGATGAAAGCGCAGACATTTAGCACAGCCCTGGGTCTGCAGATAACATTTAAAGGGACAGTGGGTTGAATAATGCCGATTCAGACACATTGTGTCTTCTTACAGACACCTCTCTAAACCTGTTTTTCCTTTGGTTCGCTCCGTCGCTCGCAGCTCACTCTGGGATTGTTTTGCGCTGTCCGAATGAGGAAGGAAGTCGGTGTGAGAAAGTGCCTGTTTTTTTGGGACCAACAGGAATTGGCCTCATCACAAGCGGTTCCTTTTTTGCTGTTGGAACAATGCACTGGCGTCACACCCTTCGGCTGGACCTCGGCATTTCACATGGAAAAATGTTCCCAGAATTCCGCTCCCAGGCTCGGGGTAAGGCCGAGGATGGGGTGAGGGTGAGAGGGCGGGAGGTGGAGGGCGCAGGGAGGTGGAGCGGGTGACTCAAAGTGACCACTGGACACTTGTCATTAGCACAACAGCAACTCAGAGCAACTTACAGTGAGGTGAACAGAAATGGTGTATAAGAGAAATAATAGTATATTTAATTTTAATCAATTGTGGAAGAATCCAGTTGGAGCTCTCTGAGCCAGTCCCAGGCCCGGAAATGTAAACTGGCCTTCCTCATTGAGAAATCAATCAAATAGATTGCATATAATGATACAATGATTTAATTTGCTCTGACAAGAATGAATAAAAAAGAAAAAAACAATAAAAAAGTATTAAAGATGAGGTTCAAAGAGTAAGTTTCTGTAACTGATTATTTTAAGAATGGATTGAAAATGACTATGATCTGCCATTGTTCTCCAGTTATTGTCCCGCATAGCTGAGCTTAATAAGGAGCCACTGACATTACACACATGTACTCACACACGTAGACTCACACACGTAGACTCACGCACGTAGACTCACGCACGTAGACTCACACATGTAGACTCACACATATAGACTCACACATATAGACTCACACATGTAGACTCACACATGTAGACTCACACATGTAGACTCACACATATAGACACACATGTAGACTGACACATGTAGACTCATACACATGTAGACTCACACATGTAGAAACACACATATAGACTCACACATATAGACTCACACATATAGACTCACACATGTAGAAACACACATATAGACTCACACATGTAGAAACACACATATAGACTCACACACATGTAAACTCACACATATAGACTCACACATGTAGACTCACATATAGACTCACATGTAGACTCACACACATATAGACTCATACGAGTCTATATTTGTGAGTCTACGTGTGTGTAGACTCACACACATGTAGACTCACACATAGAATCACACACATGTAGACTCACACATATAGACTTTATTTTATTTATTTTTTATTTATTCATTTAAGAGGGACAATGCATATTAATAAACACCAGTAAAAAATACACGTGTAAATGTGCCAAAGTTAGCTGCACAGCTCATTTTCATTCGCAGTCCCTCAACACGTACAGACTCACACATGTAGTCTCACACATACAGACTCACACACATGTAGACTCACACACATGTAGACTCACACACATATAGACTCACACACATGTAGACTCACATATGTAGACTCACACACATGTAGACTCACACATACAGACTCACACACATGTAGACTCACACACATGTAGACTCACACACATGTAGACTCACATATGTAGACTCACACACATGCAGACTCACACATATAGACACACACATGTAGACATACACATATAGACACACACATATAGACATACACATATACACTTACACATATAGACTCACACACATGTAGACAGCAGGCTTCCATGAGCCAAAACTACTTGCTTGGCGGATCATTAAAAGTGCAACACTTTCTTCCAACTTGTGGCACCTAACTACGCTCACCACATGTTGTTTACAAACACTGTCAGGCGGCACATACAGTGGACTATAAGTTTAAATAAATGATGCTAACTATGACAATGGCACAGGGCAGAGTGCTGGAGATGCTAAGAGCCCTGACCACACACTGTGCAGTGGTATTGTGTGACAGGTCAGCTGAACGCTCCTCAGGGCTTACATAAGCTTCTCATAGCACTGTGTTTGTAATTACCGTGAGAGGGTACACAGGGCTGCTCTCTCACCGCCTTATCACACACAACATACACACCAGACGCTTTCATTTACACTTTGTTATTACAATCATAAGGTCCAAATGATGAAGCAAAATTTGATTTGAAAATTTCAGCAATTCATCAAGCTTGTTAAGAGCAATAGCAGCAGAGTTGCCACCACAGTGAGTTCTAGTAACTGTAAGATATCTGAAAGAGAAAAGGATCAAAACAAAGGAAAATTTTGTAAAAAAGAAAAAAAAAAAAAAAAAAAAAAAAATCATATTAAATGCAGAGCCTATAGCTCAGTTCTGATTCACCAAAGTACCTGCAGTATCTCTAGGCACCAAGTTAGAGGGAAATAGGGAACTCGCTGAAATATGGAATGACCTGCCGACTCCATGTAGACTGAGTCCACCAGTCAGGTCCTCTCTTCATTCTAAGCCTAATTCAGCCTAAAAATAACTGAATAACATTAAAGATAACAGTTGGATTCTGATTCACAGCAAAAAACAAAACAGATATTACACACAGCCCTACCACCAGAAAATCCTTAATATCTTTATCCAATCATTACATGTCTGTACCCGGCATCACTGTGCTGTTCAAACTCAACATCCAACCAAAAATAAACAAATTATCCACTTGAACGTGCTAGCTCTGCACTCGTCCTATCAGTGCCATTCATCACCCTGTGTTGTAAATCACTGCTTGTATGAGAACATAAACTAAGAACAGAAAGATTAATCTGCATCGCAACCCCTTTAGAGCCACTACAACTTTGAAAGAAAACATGCAAAAGCCAGTTAGCATTATAGAGGGGCATAGCGGGCATTGGTAAGACATAGCTATGTTATGAAAAATAGTTTGTATAGTTCCCACATTGGAAGAAAATGTCGGCTTTTTAAATATGACATGATTGACTGCAGTGGGAGCAGAGATCTTGAGAGACGTCAGCTGCTGGACATAGACATTAAAATTGCAAGAAAATGGGGAAATTTGGGGTCAAATTGGAGCAGGACTGGTCAGACATAACAGCTTGTCCTGGGCTACAGCGAAGTCTCCAGAAATTATGTAGAAATTGAGACATTATCCATCAGTGTAAACATGCAGTGAGAGATCATGGAGGATTCACTAAACAAACAGGGGGCAGTCAGCCATGTTGCACTCAAGGAAATATACATCTACACCCTTTGTTAATAACATAATTGTGTCTATTATAAAAATAAAAGTCACTATAATTGCTGTGCTTCCAAAATAACAAACATGAAACTGTACACTGTGCTAAATAAATGTGAAAAAGGATACATTACATCCCCCAAGAAGTATCCCCAAGTGTGATTTTAGTTTTTCATTTCTGCACCATATTCTCTCCAGAAAAGGCTATAGACTGCCTATGCTGATCCACACAGAAAATAAATACAGGCATCTAAGCGTCTATCAGGAGTCTGTGGTATGTGCTGAGGGAGACTTGCCTCACACATTAGTAGTCAGACTGAACATAGTCCTGGTTTTAAATCTGTACAGAATAATATGCAGAAAAACTTACTCCTGGTTAAGCCAGACTGACAGTCTACTTCTCCAAACTGAAAGTGGATTTGCACAAGCTACATAATACCCATCCACAAATACTGCCACGGATGCTGAAAAGTGAATGGCCAAGGAGGATACATTACCGACAATAATATCAGTAATCATCTGTGTGACACTGATCCCTTACTGATATATCAACACTTTTTTTTTTTTTTTTTTTTTTACATGTTATGACATAATTCATCATCATTTCTGATACAGGTAGAATGTAACTCACTCTATAGGGCCTTCACAGACAATCCTCATATGTTAAACCTTATTATTATTTGTCTGTGTAAACGCTCAGTCATACAGGTAGGTTCCATTGTAAAATAAAATAATAATTCTGTCAACACGACAAAAGTTTTAAGGGGAGAATATGTTTTGCCACTCATCCAAGAGGCTTCTTCAGTTCTGATTATTTTGAAATTCTTCTCATTGTTTGTTTGGGATTGGCTCCCAAAACTTGCCATATTAACTTTAAGCCCTAAATTCCTTTTAACTGACAACAGTCACCTCACTGGGGTTGAATAATGGCACCACTATTTTGAGTTTGGGGATAGGCCGTGTAATTATTGTGATACCAACCATAAATCATGTCCAAGCACATGCATTTAAAAAGATAAACACCATAAAATTCTGACCTGCCCACCTGAATTTCAAACTATAGATCTTCTTAAAAGTTATAATTACACCTGAAACCAACCTCGGTTTCTTATTCAGAACTTTTCTAGGAAGTAAAGCCACTCTAAGCCTTACAAACAACTACGGTACTTATTTTCAACTTTACACATGCAACAGGAACAAAGAATCTGCCTCGGAAACTGCGAAAGGGGAAACAACATGTCAAAGTAAAGGCCGCACGGCAAAAATAACTGATACCATCAACGGAGAAAACAAATCCTCCCAAAATATAGCTTTAATAAACAGAAGTGGTACAGTGAGAATGTGGTACATGAGGGAGAGCCCGGAAGTGCAGAACAGATAAGACTTCATTAAGGAGTACGCATAATTAAAACGAATCACAGGCCCTCACCAAACACTGGGAGCTTCATGCCAAGGTGAAATCAGAGAGACAGTAATCACGCTGATGGTGACTGATTACTGCCACTTCCACTCAGCTAGGAACCTCGAGCCTGGAACATAAACAACAAAACACAAAAAAGTAATTTGTATTTTGTTTGCTGGTCTAACGGTGCTACTGATATGTGTGTGTGTGTTAGCAGGCCTTGTATGTATTAGCGCTTCATCATTTGGAAAAAAAACAAAAAAACAACCCAATCATTATTTATCTGACGAGCACTGTGATTGCGATTAGGTATATTTAAAAAAGTATGATTCTGTTCAGAGTGCTTTGTAAACGACTCCAGGAAAGTTAACACTTAAGACACTGAAATATGAACTGATGAACTAATACAAGAATTCCATGCATTTACAGCATGTTTATACAGGTACAACAGGAACCAGGATGTTTTGTTCTTTACAGAGGACATTCTTTTCTCTAAATTATTAATATGATAGTCATTTGCTATATATTAGAAAAAAGAACAGGGTGTAGCAAATAATTTGTAATATTTGAGAATCAGTACAGATTTTAAACCTCATTAATGCATACTTGGGCTTTGTACTTCACCCACACAATCTTTTCTAGTCATATATACCCTGTACCATTGAAAAGAACCGTGACAAAATAAATATGCGCACAGCAAAACAACTCATTGGCTAGTCACCTAAAGCAGCAACCAGGTAATTGTCAGTTTGTTTTTATTTGTTAATTGGAGCTATTAGAGCTTACATAATTTTGAATGGAATCAGATGGAGAGGGAACAATTAAAGACACAAAACACTGAATAAAGTAAATCAACCTGTGCCTCCATGACTAAGGAGAGTTAATTTACAAATGGAATAGGTTTGGCTGGTCAAAACTGTGCTTCGTTTCACACTTTTGCCACTGGTTTGTCTTTCTAATGATTAGAATCTGACTGTGTCCACTTCAGTTGTATCAAGACCACATAACTGCTTTCCCCAAACCCTGCTATTGTCTAAATGCCGTATTATTATGTCTCCCATTAGTGCACTTAAAGACAAAGAACACCCCCAAAGTGAATGCACCTGCTCCCTCCTCAGATAACCGGCCTATCAAGTGTACTCCTACCCATTACCCATAATACATCGTATATTCCTGAGGTGGTCCGTGCTATAGTGAATACTGGTAGTGCCCTTACGGACCTTTTCACACCAGCAGGCTCTTCCCTCATCTCCATTTATCCCTTTCCTCTTCCTGCCTGGGGGGTAGTCCTGCTGCTTTGACTCAGGCCGGGGGAGGATTTCCTCAAGGCGACAGTGACTTCTTCCAAACATACAATTAGTCTTGGCCAGCTAATCAACAACATGGACACAAAAACAAGAGATGTACCGCAGTTTAAAGTGACAATAACAAGTTTAGGTGAGATGACTCATTTCCCTAAAGCATAGTTAGGATAATTATTTAAGATTTTACTCAAAGTCTTGCCTAGGTTATAACTTTACCTCCTGGCTGGATATGGGCAGCAGGTTGCATATGACATATGTAGAATAAGGTAAATTTTTATATAGTGCTGTCCACTTTCAGAGCCCTCAAAGCGCTTTACATCAAGGAACCACTCACCCATTTACACACACATTCATACACCACTGCACGCTGACAGTGGGGGTGAAGTGCCTTGCCCAAGGAAACAACGACCACATCTGTAGGAGCTGGAATTGGACCCCCAGATTGTGGGTCAGTGGATCTGACCACTCTACCAGGGATATTTATGTCGAGAGTGGGATTCGTACCGCCAACCTTCGGATCAGTTGCCAAACATTACCAACTGAGCTACTGCCGTGAAATAATTTCTCAATTGTTACCTAGCAACCATAATGTTAAAGCCCCTGTGCCAGATTTTTTTTCATTTGCCTTGCCCCAGAACAGATACATTGTATAAGCAGATATTGAGTGTGCTGCATGCATCACATTATAAAGAGCTTTTGTGAGAAAATTAGAAAGTCTGCTCTGGTCTCTGAAAGTAGTGAAAGGCACTTATAAACTCGTGGTGAATAATTAAGAGTGCATATGGTTACATGAGGACTAACTAATTTAAAATAAACTAGTTCTGTTTTTTCATGTTTTTAAGACTGTTAAAAACAGCTACAGTGCATTTAACAAATCCAAAGCTTGTAAAAGAGCATCTAAAATCCACATTAGTTATAATTAGACAAAGAATAATGAATGACAACATCTTAATTTTGTTAAATTGCCATAATAAAATGCCTTCCTTGCGTGTAAATAGTTCCTGCATTGAGGTATCCGTTTTAGAACCCGCTGCCACTTCCTGGATTTTTGTGTAAGACTCTGATAAATATTTAGCACAGATACTATCCCACAAAAAAATAAATAAATCAATCAAAATGAAAATCAGTCATATGCACTTTAAAATGATGAAACATGATTTTAACATCACAATGGTCCAAATAAACAAATGTATTTTATTATTATTATTATGTGTTTGTGGGAGTTCTTTGTTGTGTTTCGTGGGCTTAAAAAACAATGACAGCAGCACCTGTGTCCACTTCCTGATTGTCCCGACTTGATTTGTTGCTCTGGAGGAAAACAATACGCCAACCTTTGTAGCCCCTTCAGTGTCATGTGACAGGAGTTCAGCCTGGAAGAATACATACATCACTTGTATGGAAAAAGATGGAAGGGCAAAACAAAAGTAAATAGTTTCACTCACTACATTATCTTATTCAGTCATTATTCAAGTGCAATATGTAACTTTTGTTGTGGTTTCTGGGTAGTTTTATCCAGAATGTTCCACAGTATGGCGATATTAAAGTAATCTATATATAAAATTACATTACATTGCACCTTAAATAACTTTGGGTTACTAATGACACATGGCATTCAGCCCAAATCACCACAAAAGCATGTCCTCACTTACATAACGAAGTGTTTCCTGTTACAGTTATCTAAATCCAAATGGTGAATACAAACTCAAGTGTTTTATCTAGTTTTTTCTTAAGTCAGCAACCAGAGTATCACTTGTATGAGGTCAGTGTTTACATGCTGCTTACAAGTTTACCAAACCAGAGGGAGCTGCTGCTGAAACACTCAACAGAAATGCAGCTTCACTGAAACACTACAGCTGACAGAGACAAGGGCTTATGCAAAGGACAGTTAGCTTGGAGCCTATATTCATTCATTCAGATTTTTTCACTTACAGTTACTGGGTGAGTCCATGAAAATTTGCAACTCTACATCTATGGGTTTAAAGTCAAGTGGACATCATTTTAGGTGTACAGTAAAGTGTTTGGATACTGTCACCTGAGAATACTTCCAGGGCCCAAGATTCAAATCAAAGGAGGCTACACAACAACGCTGTACTTTGAAAGAAAATGGTTCTTTGTAAACATCATAACAACTGCATTAATTGTACTTTATTAGGAATGTCACCGTTGACTATTCAAGTAGTGGATGAAGTACTCAATTTTAAAGTATAAAAGTACAGATACAGAGATGAAAGTTTACAAGTAAAATAAAAGTATTAAAAAATCTACTTAAGTACCTGTTTAAAAATGTACTTTAACAGTAAAAAGTAAAAGTATTTCACTCAAGTGTTGTTGATTAAAAAAATTATACTTTTTTTTTTTTTCAACAGTAGCAATACGAATCAATGTCATTTTTTTTTAATGAATTGTGTGTATTTATTTTTGTTTGCTCAAAGTTGAAGCTTGAACTCAAAAACTTTAGTCAGGGTGTTACCACGAGCATAGTAAAAATACCCCCTCAAATCATATGAAAAGTACTTTTTACTTTTCGGTCCAGTTCGAAATGTAGAGGAGTAGAAGGCACAGATACCTGCTCTCAAATGTAGTAAAGTAAAAGCAAAAAGTATCCACTGCAAAATATAAGGTAAATTAAACTACAGATACCTAAAAATTCTACTTAAGTACAGTACTTTACTACTTGTACTCCGTTACCTTCCACCACTGGACTATATACAGGTGACTATGCACAATTTTTGACACCATGACCGAGTAACAGTGAAATCGTTCCTTTTTCTATTGATCTTGTTGGGTAATATCGTTCTTCGAGTATGTGACCAGCTTCATGAAATCAAACTTTCTGAAAGATACAGTAAAGTTAATGTGTCATAAACAGGCAAATAGAAAGCTCTTTACATTTAGGCTGACTGTTCAGTTGAAACGAAGTCTGGACAAAGGCAGAAGTCACTAGATGGTGCTTACGCTGCTGAGAACAGTGTTTAATATAAAATAGCAGGATCACATTGTGAACACAGTGCTGTGCAAAGATCGTCCACTAATCAGAAACAAAATCACTAAGAGGAACGGGAGTCACAGCTCATTGACATTCACATTCACATATCGCAACAAACAGGGTCATTCTATGGGAACATGGATACAGAGAAAAGAGGAAACCGATCAAAACCTACATCGACCTGCTGAAACTGAAGCTGAAAACACACCCAAAGAGCTCGCAGTGTGTAGGAAGGACAGAGATGACTGGAGAGAAAGACAACACGCTCTACACACTGTTAACTACATTCAAATGCTCAGAAATCACTGCAGTACTGAACTTCCCAAAACAACTGTATGAAACTTTGCAGGAGGTGGCCCCATTGTCACTGACAGATGCAGCAGTTGCCTCTGGCCCCCGCCGAGGCTCCATGTGTGGGAGGTGGAGTCAGGGGGATCAATAGTACTGCTGCGGTGGGTAATCCCGCTCCGTCTGAGGGCACTGTGCACTGCTCCTAATGACAGGCTGGCACAGAGACAGCTGCCCCACACCTGAGTCTAATAACACAGGCCACTCCTCTGTGTGACCACGTCCCAGAGCTGTAAATGAGCCTACAGGCCGAGTACTGCCACCGCCGCACAATGTGGTTTTGACAAGAAATTTGTATTTATTTTTTTTATTTTAGTTGATACAAATATCAAGCTAATTTAGTACAATAACCTGTTTTAATCAACCAAAAATATTGTTTGTTATTTTAACTATACTGCAATGCTTCATGGTATGTAATTATTTCGAGTGAGTCCCTTTCATTCATTTGTTTGTTTTTTATTATTCATGAAAAAATCAGTAAGTACATTTAGTCAACGGAAAGATCTACTGCTAACACTTTATAATAACTGCACCTAATTACCCTCAATAAAGCATAAAGAAAGACTTAATTCATGAATGATGAAGTCTAAGTAACTACTATATAAATTCCATAAGCCTATCTCCTAACCCTCACTCCTAACCATGACTCCTTCACTATTTCACATACACAAGTCAAACTTATGGTAGCATCAACTGTGTTTGTCAATTAATGTTTAGCTTAACTTACTGTAATGCGTATGTCTGTATATCTGTAACACATAAATGTGGTAATAAGTGTAAGCTCTCATAAGCACTTTTACTTTTAGCTCAAATAAACTGAACTGAATTTAATTAAGTAGTTACTAAGCTTGAATTATTCTTAATAAACAATTTAAAACCAGTTTGTTCACTATGAATTAAGCGTTTCTACATGCTTTACAAAGGCTAATTAAGATGCTGTTTAATCAATCTACTTTCAGTCTTTGCAATAAAAGAGTAATCAATCAACAAAAATGTAACTTTTTTAGTCATAGCTGTGTCATTATGATTAGTTGTATTTTTTTTTTAATATGACAAAAACTATGACAAAAACATTTAGGTCAACTGAATTAACCACTGCCACTATGCCGCCACCGTGCTGTCACCGCGCAGACGTCTTCATGAGCGTTGTGTTGTTGGTTGCATCATGGTGGTACAGGCTCGCTGACATGGCTCTGTTTTGTATACAGCTCAGGCAGAAGGGCTCCTGCTGCTACTGGAAAGTTCCAAAACAGCCCAGGGCACTTATTAGGCAGGTAACTGTAATGTCAGGGGCACTACATGATTAGCAGGGTCTGAGCGCGCTGACACTTAACCATAGTTATTACATATCAGGCTAGCATTATAGCTACAAGGGTAGCATTCAATTAAATACTGCGGGAGGTGTAATTATAAAACGAGATGACACAGGGCTTTGGGACAAGGAAAACAGCAATTGCTTATCTGAAGAGGAATAGAAAGAAAATATGAAAAAGTATTGTGTACATGATATTTTTGTGATTTAAGTCTGGTTGATGTAATTGAGAATGAGATAGATTGGTATATGATTTGGTAAAGCTAAACTACCACACGTTCCATAGTAGTTTTCAAGTAAACAAAGGGTAAAGGTCGATACCCACATGCTAATAAAAATTTGTGTAGATGTCAGTGACAAACTAGTACTAGTATTTAGCATATATATATATATATATATATATATATATATATATATATATATATATATATATATATATATATATATATATATTTTAGACCCACCATTTATATAACCAAATCTTATACTTCTGTCAATTTATTTCAATTTAGATTGTCGATGTAATGCATTTTGTTAAATTCACCTACTACTACTTACTTTTGTTTTTCCATTTTTTTCTATCGAGATGCTTTGCCTGTAATGTTTCGCAGTACAGCATGAAAACTTCATGGAGACAAACAAATTACTC
The DNA here is from genome assembly GCF_009829125.3 of Periophthalmus magnuspinnatus. NCBI lineage: Eukaryota > Metazoa > Chordata > Actinopteri > Gobiiformes > Gobiidae > Periophthalmus > Periophthalmus magnuspinnatus. The sequence goes on along the minus strand of NC_047147.1, from coordinate 14,978,681 downwards.
CACCAGGCCAAGTTACAGTCAGATCTGTGGAGAGGCATAGTAACGGGAAGGGATTTCTCTCAGTCCATAAGGTAAATTAATGAATTATTCATGTACAATTAAACACATTTGCCAGACTTACCAACATCTATTACACTGATAAAATAACAAAACAAATACAGTACTGAACCTGCCCCACTAAAACCAAATGAAAAGTTGTCTGGTTTAGATGCTACAGTGAGCGCAAAGACAGAATGGCAGCAGGTGATTTGTCTTGTGAGGGCCACATCCACAGCCAGCGCACTTCAAACAGCCCATTGATCGGAGGCACAGATTGGGGCAAAGAGATCAAATGTGGTGTAAAGAAGAGTTTAACTGAAGGAGGCAGATTTTTCCACTCAAAAGGAGCCATCTGGTAGCACTGTCACTAATTTCCAATTGATTGTAATTACCCCTGAGCACAGGCCAAGCCCAGGGTCAGCCCCGCTACTTTAACCAATGTGAAATGACTGTAAATATACCGTGACATTTAGGACAATGTAATGCAGTGACAACTTTGATCTTTGACGAACGTGATCATAGTTTTGTGTTTTGAAAATATGTATTAACAGTACATTGTATATGGGCTGCAATCAAAAGTGAAAAATAATCCAAATAGAAACAAAAACCAGCAGTTGAAATGTGTGCTATCAAGAGTAATGATATTCTAAACATCTTGCTAGATATCCAGGTTTATTGTTCATTATAATTGATTACTGTGAACATGCTATCAGCCACTAATCCAAACAGTTGCAGCTCATAACTAGCGTGACTCAGAAGGTTGGCTCCTATTTCCCCAATCGACATGTTGTTTCAGAGCTTTTAATGCCAGCTGAAAAGACAGAACAATCGCAAGTTCACTTTACCAAACAATGTCCAAAAGAGAAATGATATGCAACATAAGGCTGCAGATGGGACAGTGCCTGTGTTTATTTTACAACCATGCAGCATAAAAGAGACCGGGCTGATTCTGTTTGCATAGGCCAGAGGTAAACAAGGCGTGCAACTAAAGACAAAAATGTTCCATTAATTCAACCCAGGGTTTCTGTCTATATTTATATACAGAATAATCAAATAAAAACACTGATAAAATCACTTGAATATGTAAATATTATAAGAGGGTCCAAAGTGAATCTATGCCAATGTTTTCCTTCAAGTCTCAGTGCAAGCATCAGTTCATGTTTAGCGCCGTCAAAAGCTTTAAAAGGCATTGAAACCCAAGAACAGTTTGGGAAACCTTAGCCACACCACATCAATTATTGAAAAGTTTGGATATTTTGATGTGTATGTTAAGAGGACAGCAGTGACATGAGACATATACTTGTTTCAGGTGGATTGAGTATTCCACTTTAGACCAGCACAATGTAAGAGTAATAATGAATTAAAAAAAATAAAAACACAATGCAGAGCTGCCAGAGCCTGTGATCCAGTGAATGGTGGGAACCACAGCTTGAGTACAGTAGAGGTGTGAGCTGTCTGGGCCTCTTACTCACACTGCTCCAGACTCAATAGTCCATTGTCTCCAGCCCAAAGTGGAACCTCAAACCTATAAGTCAAAGGTGGGGGGCAGCAGATGAAGTTATCTCTGCAGGAGAGCTGTTCTGGCAGAGACCTCCATGGTCAGGGAACGCTTTCTAGATCCCGTTCCCTCACTGCCACTGTAAATCCTCCCATGCATGTGCGCCTGCTCTAGATGTGATAAAACTAACAATAGCTGTGCGCAGCATGAGCAACATGTGATAGAAATATACATGCCATACCAATTTATTTTCTCAGCACAAGCCAGCAGTCAAAATACTGTTTGGACTGCTCATTTCTTTTCCTTTTGGAAACAATTAGACACTTAAAAGAACGTTTTCACATTCAACAAACTATGTTGTGCCTCATGCCCTGTACAATGTGTGTGATTTGTGTGTATGTACATTGTATTGAAGGAGATAAAGTGGAACAACTTGACCAAACAGTTGGGTGCCAGTACAACCTTGACAGCTAAGCATACAGTATATTTTCTTAATTTAGCACATTAAACATGGATTGCTATCAAAAGACATGCCTGAGACGGTTACAAATGGCCTAAATATTAATATTAATATTAATTAGTTTATAATTCTAGTTTTATATTTAGCTAGGATTTGCTCCAGGTAAATAATAAAATAGTAACCTAATATAATAATATGATTTGTTATAGATAAAGAGAGACATCAGTGCGTCAGCTCCATGGACGCACAGCCTACAGACCACGCGCTCGCGGATCAATACGCGCGTACGGTGATGTACCTAATTGAACGGCGAACTCAGAGAACAGCTTGTGCTGAAAAGAGTTTAATAATTGTCATGTGTGACAACCAAAGCCACGGTTACGTAAAATCTGTCACAATTGTCAGCTGCACATCATTGAATTGCGTAAAAGCAAAACATTTTGAAAAGCTCGGTTCGGACATCTTATGCTTGTAATAATTCGTGTAGTTAAAACTGATTACAAAGTGGCACATATACTTCTCTAATTATACGTGAATGCTCATGCTGGTCCGCGCTGACAGTGGAGAAAAGGGGAGTGGGCGGTGTTTATTGACTGCCAGTGGCACCACAGACACTACTACTCCGTATATAAACTGGGAGGGACGTCAGACACTCTCATTGGGACCCACAACACGCTAATGCTCCCACGCACGCTCTCATCACTGCAAGCACAGGGCACCGCCACACACGCACCCCGAGACCCTGACCGGCACGATGGATGGACAACATAAGGACCGCAGAATGTCGCACTTGTGGATATTGACGTTACTTTTATTTTTCTAACCTATTGGATAACTGGCTTTTTGCATCTTCTGGATACGGTTTGTGCAGCTGGATCTCGTCCCTCGGGCTTTGGAAGAAGGATTATATTTATTTACACTTGAGCCTGTTTAGTGTCTCATCTTGGAATAGAGACCTTTTTGTGGAGGACATATAGATTTTCCAAGGATACGCACATTAAACTCTAAAGGATGGCCGTTTGGTTCACACTGGTCTTCACAATAGTTATTTCAGTACTTACTCAGGTACTTAAAAAAAAAAAAAAAAAAAAAAAAAAAATCAGAAGTATGTAGGTTTTTCAGTGTCTATATTTGCTAACTTTATGTGTGATCTTCTTAGGTTCTGGGAACAGGTGTGTTCGAAGTAGAGTTCCATCATTTTCAGAATACTAATGGTGCGCTCGCAAATGGACTAAGTTGCGGGAAAAGTGGCTGCAGGACTTTTTTCACAGTTTGTCTAAAGAACTTTCAGACTGTAGTTTCTCCTGGTAAATGTTTGTTCGGTAGAGCCACCACACCTGTTCTGGGTACCGACTCCTTCAGCATCCAGCAGAACGCACGGCTGCGACTACCGCTCAACTTCACTTGGCCGGTAATTGCGCAAACTATTAACTTTCATTGTATTTGTAGCGTTATTAAAATCATAACTCTCACATAAATAAAGACGTTATTTAAATGCATTGCCCACCTTTCTTCGCAGGGAGCTTTTTCCTTAATAGTAGAGGCTTGGTATTCTCCTGCCACTGGGCTGCCTGGAGGTAAGGATCCATGTTACCGCTAGAGGGAGCATTTCCTAAGGCATTACTTAACATTATACGTGCTTACATTGCTTACAGGCAGTGTCTTGTTGGATACCAAAATATTATAAATTTAAATTATTAATAATGCAATTATGATAATACATTTCTTCTTGTTCCAGACACCACCAACCCTGAATTGATAAGCTCTTTTACCATCCAAAAAAAGTTGGGAATAGGGCATGAGTGGTCCCAGGAGGCAGCGAGCGACACGCAGACGGAGCTAAGGTACTCATACCGGTTCATCTGCAATGAAAATTACTACGGGGACACTTGTTCCAAAATATGCACTCCAAGAGACGACCGTTTTGGCCACTACACCTGCAAGCCTGATGGGCAAATAGCCTGTCGACCGGGATGGAAGGGAGAATACTGCCAAGAACGTAAGCAAGTGTGAAAAGTGACTTCTATTTGTGTGTGCTATAGGCTGCTTGACGAGTTTTGGAGCAAAATCGGTTCATATATGGCCAGGTATAAATCATATTATACAAACTAAATTTGCCAACAATTTAGGTTATACGTTGACAGATATGGTCAATGGTGAAATAGGAGCCCACTTTCACCGTGGAGGGCGCGTGCGTCCTTTAATCCGGGTTACGCGTAGACCACGCCCGGCAGCACGCGCCGAGGTTAATCGCGGCATTATCGGCCGCCACGCGCCACTTAACTGCGGCTTCTTTTGTTGGCTGTTGTTGAACGGGCACAGGCGGCAGCTGCACGCACGGCTCGCATTGCCCAGCCACAACAATAGGGCAGCTGTCCTGCTTTAGGAGAACAAGCATCTGCTCACCACTAACCAGCCGTATACCATTTACAATCAATGGCACACTGCCTTGAGCCTACAGCTTTAGAAATGCCCATTTATTACTAAACAACCTGCTAATAGAGTATAATGTGAGAAAGAAACATTTATACTCACTAAACACTCAATTACCAACCTTCATGCTGATTTAACTGTACTAATGTATAGCTTCTTATTATACAGCTGTCTGTCTTGAGGGGTGCAATGAAAGAAATGGAAACTGCACAGTTCCTGGAGAGTGCAGGTGAGTCAGAAGCATACACCAGATCTTTAGGATGAAATGTTTTTGAATAGATGTGACTTGAGAGAGACTTACGCTGTGTGTATTAACCCATAACTCTCTTTGATTTGAGCAGGTGTCGACCCGGCTGGCAGGGGCTATTCTGTGATGTGTGTAAACTTCACCCATCCTGTAAACACGGTACCTGCACAGAGCCGTGGCTGTGCATCTGCAAAGAAGGCTGGGGAGGAATCTTCTGTGATCAGGGTAACTTATGTTTCTAACTGCAGCAGTTGAAAGGCAAAATATTCGCTCACACAGAAGTGTTAGCACTGTAAACAGCAGAGCACTATATAATGTTTTCATACATTTGTTTGTAGATCTGAACTACTGCACCCATCACAAACCTTGTGCAAACGGGGCAACTTGTATGAACACTGGCCAGGGCAGCTACACCTGCACCTGCCTGCCAGGTTTCACCGGGGTCAACTGTGACGTGGAGGTCAGGCAGTGCGACAGTCAGCCCTGCCGTAATGGAGGCTACTGCATGGTGAGTCCGGAAGTCCCTCTCTCTCCTTTCCCACAACACATGCCTTCCTGTTTTTGTTTTTGCCTAGCACTATCTGCTAGTACAAGAGGATGCTATTGATTGTCAAGTTACAAAATGACCCAGTTCACAGGAACCTCCTGTAAATAGAACTAAGGATGGCTTAGTTTGCATTGACATTGTTTATTTTTTTTTTTTACAAAACTTATATTTGTCTGTTTGCAGGATTCAGAGGAGGGGTACAGGTGTGTGTGCCCACCGGGCTACGAGGAGCCACACTGTGAACACAAGAAGCTGACCTGTGCAGACAAACCCTGCTTTCATGGCGGCAAGTGCAATGAGCAGGACAATGGACACAGTTATACATGTGAGTGTCCAGCAGGCTACACTGGACTCAACTGTGAGAAGAAGATGGACAGATGTACTTCACTGCAGTGTGTTAATGGTAAAACATGTACAGCATGTCATACACACTTAAAGCATGTCTCTGATAAATGTAGGCATTGATTCATTGGGCTTGTTTCTTACACAGGTGGTCATTGTGTGAACCATGGTAACTATGGAGTGTGCAGCTGTCGCTCAGGCTTCACAGGACAACGCTGTGAAATCAACATTAATGAGTGTGCCAGCAACCCCTGTGCTAATGGCTCCACCTGCACCGACCGCATCAATGACTACACATGCACCTGCCCCCTGGGGTTCAGCGGCCGACACTGCGACAGGCCCACGCAGCTCTGTGGTGAAAAGGCTTGTCTCAACGGAGGGACCTGTACCAGCGGAGCCAGAGGCCAGCACACATGCACCTGCCCCACAGGGTACAGTGGCCCTCTCTGCCAGACCTATGAGCCCAAGACAGGCTGGCAGTATGGAGACAAAGTCACTTTGGCCGCCGTCGGTGTGGGAATAGGACTTGTGCTTCTGGCAGTGTTTTTCTGCATGGTTTTCTTGGGACTACGTCATATTAAAAAACAAAGAACTGAGCACCACAAGTCAGAGACTATCAACAACCTGTCAACAGTTGACCATCAGAAAGAGAACCTTATTTCTACAGTGGAGCTGAAGAACACTAATAAAAAGATGGAACAGGAGGTGGACTGTACCAGGGACAAGTCTAATCATAAACACATCAATCATTACCACCCGGATTATAAAATGTCCATGGGGTACAAGGACGAACTGTCCTATCTAGACAAAGAAGAAAACTGTGAAAAGACATTAGAAGACAAGCACCATTTTAGAAAAATGTACAGGTAAGAATAGTCTTGACTTAATTACACAGGATCTGTGCAAAGCAATGACCATATCTAATATACAAGAGTGATCTAATATGAACCCACTTGACCACTATGTTTCTTGTTTCCAGAGAAAGGCCTGAGTGTCGAATATCAACAATATGTTCTTCCAGAGATTCAATGTACCAGTCTGTCTTTGTGATAGCAGAAGAGAAAAATGAATGCATTATAGCAACTGAGGTATTTTATTCATCTTCAAACTATTGACTAGATGTGTGTGCAGGATTTCTGACTATATGTTGTCATTTACAGGTATAATAATGGGGACTTGCATTGCATTTCATGTGGACTGTTTACAAATGAAGAGAGACTGGGATTTATTTAATTGTAAGATGCTGCTCTTGAAAACTTGACAACTGGATGGAATCACTGTGCTTTTCGAATGCAATAGGACTAAAGCTATTAACTATTGTGAGAATGTAAAGAGGAAAAATAAACAAATCAGACTCTAGAATGCGCCTTCAAACACATCAGCTCTGTCCAAGTTCATCTGAGGGCTGGGGTCAAGACATTTCAACTGCACACTGTTGACAAGAAGATTGCCCTTTTGATGGAGCACGCCACTGTAGTGCAGTAATCAGCAATCAACAAATCATCTTGCTGCCAACAAGGCTTTGGAAGGAGCCATTTTGGTTCTAGTAGCCTCTATGCAAACTCAAACCAGCCTTGTGCTAAATCAAGAGACAAACTACTGTAGACGGTTCATTAGGTTTGTGAATTGAATCCTTTTTAAGAAGAATGTATGCAACACTGACAAAAAGCCTTATTTAAATATACTTTGTAAGAAAATAACCTGTGCCTAGGCTTACCCTGGTTATTTTGCACACAAATAAAGAGTTCAGTTTAAAAGATCAAAAGTTATATGTGGCCGTAGAGTGCAGAGATACACAAGACTGTTTTACCTTATGCAAAAATCAATCTTTTTACCAAGGACGCCTTCAACAAATATGACTTAAATGTTTTTGTATGATTAGTATTTCATGAGTAATTTAACAATATGAAGCACTGATCTTTATGTTTTATATAAGATTATTTTGTATATAGTGTATATTTATACAATGAGAATAGAATTATGACTTGTACTGTACATGTGTTTTCAACTCACCCCAAAAGGTGATTTATTTTAATTTGTTGTTGTTTATTTTAATGTTAATATTTCTGATAAAAAACATTGAATACATATCTGGTACACTGTTTGTTTGTTGCTATTTTATGGTTGGGTGTACATGTCATTGCATAGTAATGTGTTTAAACCCTGGAATCATCTAGTAATGTGTCCCCCAAGAGCTGGTGTGGCTTCATTGTCTAATAGAAATATACATATATTTGGCCTTAATGATTATGTCCACGAGATCTGCAGCCACGTGACCTGACATCAGTATGCTAGCATCACTAAGCTGGCAACAATATGACATATTACTTAAACAAGAAGTTATATTTTAAAATTGTATGTGAAAATAAAGAATATTTGTGTTTTTTCTACTGAATGGTTATTATATTGTGTCTTTTTTATTTATGTATTCATTGTGTTATTTCTCAAGCTAACAGAAAGTGAAAATCATTTATTAAGGTAAGGTAGGCTCTATTAAGTGATAATTGCTCAGAATGTAGTGCCATTTGCCACCACTCGAGGGCAGCGAGCTTTGACTGTGTAAAATAAAAGAACTGATCCTGAGCCTGCAAAATTCTACTTTACGTTTGAGGACAGTACGATCCAACATAGTCAAAAACATAGAGTACCACCAACAATAACCTCTGCAGTCAGTACAGGGCCACAGGAGTGCTCCTCATCTCTAATCTTAGCCAGACACTAATAAGCTTAACTGAACACAGGCACAAGCACTGCAACTCAATGGCTCTATTTATAGATAATGTAATTGCCACAGCGCCCATCACAGTCTGCTGCAGGTGCCCCCAAAATCACAGTTGTGCCATATCAAATAGTGTGCTTCAATTTTGTTTTTGATTTTACAAGGCAGAGTAAAACAACTTATAATGAGGACTGTAAATAGCCTATCGGACGAGTGAGTATACAGACAGATATGCAGGTCATTTCTAGAGTCTTTTATTGATTTCAAAAAGGCCTATGATGTGTTATTATTCATAAGCCTGGAAATGCATGAAAAGACGCTGATTGGCTGGTTCAGACATAGCCCCGCCTCCAGTGTGATTTCATTGGTTGAGGTCATCTTGTTCCAAAGGATCTGAACAACATAAACACGTGTCCAAGTAGAGGAACAGGACACTCACAGACAGACACTAATAGCACCTAATACTATCTTTTGATAAAATCCAGGGTACTTTTCAGCACTTTGGAATGTGTTGAAAGATTGTATCGGCTTTTACACTATAAAAACGCAACAGCCAAATGTGCAGCAATGCAAGACAAGAAAACAGCTTAATTAAAGAGACGGTCAGCTAGAAGACTTGTGGACAGAAGAAGCTACAAGTGCCTTTGTTTGTTCATTTAGAGACGAAGATGAAACTCCAGGAGATCATAGAGGAGAAGAGTAGCTTGTGGATATTTGGATATGGCTCCCTGTTGTGGAAACCCAACTTTGTCTACAAAAGAAGTACCGTTGGCTATATTAAAGGATACAAAAGACGCTTCTGGCATGGAGATGACTTCTACAGAGGAGACAAGGAAAATGTGAGAACTTTTAACAACATTTTTACTATAATTTAATAGTAACTAGTATGTTTTTGCTCTGGTATTTGATTCCCCATGTCCCCATGATTTTTACAGCCTGGAAGAGTGGTCACACTGATAGAAGATGAAGAAGTAAGTTATTTTTTTTTTTTTTTTTAAATCTATTTACTTATTTATAATGTATAATTAACAATACATAACTATATATTAACTATATATAACTATATTTTTTGCACTTTCTAAGCACATTTCAGTAGTCCACATGTGAAATATTTATTGCATGAATCACACAGTAATAATGATGTTGTTCATATTCTATCGTGTCCCTCCAGGCATGCACATGGGGAGTGGCCTTTGAGGTGACTGGCCCTCAGATAGAGGAGACTCTCCATTACCTCAACATCCGTGAAGTAGTGATGGGGAGCTACATCACAGAAGTGGTGGAATTTGTGCCTGGAGAGAGAGGCCAGAGCAGCCAGCTCGCCCTGGTCTACATCGCCACTCCTGATAACCCACGATACCTGGGCCCCGCCCCTGACACCGAGATCGCTGCTCAGATAGCCAGCTGCAAAGGAAAATTCGGTCCTAACCTGGAATATCTGGTTCACCTGGCCGACTTCATGAGGTTGTACTGTCCAGGCGTGGAGGACCATCACCTATTTACCATTGAAGAACACGCTTTGAACTTTGTCCGTGGAGAAAGTGAAAGCCCACCACAAAGGCCTGTGCTGGTGGGGGCTGAATAAAGAACAATTGTCTACAAGAAATTAGTTGTCAAGGCAAGTGGGGGTTTTGTGAGCTTTTTCTCTGGCAGGTCTGGACAACAAAGACACCTTCATATCTATAAATTTTGCTGCTGAGATCTTAAGGGCATTTACACATTTTTTGGGCCCAGCTTGAACATGACTATTGTATACAGTATATAATGTCCTTGGTGCCTTAAAGGTAAAGACTGTTGAAAAAAAAGGTTTTTGTATTGACAACATTTGCACAATATTCTAGATCAGTGGTTCTTAACCTTGTTGGAGGTACTGAACCCCACCAGTTTCATATGCACATTCACTGAATCTTTCTTTATTGAAAAAAAAAAATATATATATATATATATATTTTTTTTTTCAAATTCAAGACATATGTATGTTTTACTGGTGCACAAAATGAACCATGCAATTAACATCACTGTGTTCAAAGAATAAAATTAATACAATGCATGAACTCACAACAAATTACATACATACCTTTTAACAAAGACATGACCTTTTTTAAAACTACCACACTAAAATTATTTTAATTTTTAACCTTATGTATTCCAATAATTAACTTATTGTATTTATGCTATTTATTATTTTTAACATTTTAACACACACCCATCACCTAATTTCCATCAGGCTAGAATAATAATGAATATTTACTGCAAATCAGTGTGACTTCTGCTGTTGCCTTTGAGAGACCAGTTCATAAACGTGTGGCTTCACCTTGGCCACTCTCATGTCATTTTCACAGCAAACCCCTGAGACCGATTCACCGAACCCCTAGGGTTCGATCGAACCCAGGTTAAGAACCACTGTTCTAGAGATTTTATATGTTTTTAATAAACCCTGTTTAAAACATTTGTCTTTTCAATCTTATGTTTATACAGCAGACACTTTTCAAGTAACGTCTCCATAGTGAATCACACTACCCAGGAATGTACAACTACCTCTGGCAAAAACGTACATTTCCCCTGAGACTTGCCACCAACAGCCCAGCAAACTTTGACAAACAGGACCATTATATAATGTGACGATACAGAACTTTATATTTGCTTTTTAAATGTGTGGACCTCTTTAAGTGAACACCTTTTATATCGTTTAAAACAAAATTCTGACATTATAAACATAACAAAATGAACAGTTGTAATTATTTAAAATGTGACATTTGCAGGACAGATTCATTAATGAAACAAAACCCGGTGGAGTACAACCAGATTCTTTTGTCCAAACTGCTCTTTCAAATTGCATATGCTTTTAATTTAAACATGTTAAAGAAAGCTGAAACAAACTGCAGGTTACAACAAGCCTGAACACACACACACACACACACACACACACACACAAACATATATATATATAGAACAGCATGACAGACCAAGGATGTAATTGGCTGGAGAGTGAGGGGTACGTATAGGGTTTTTGTCTGCTCACGTTGCAAAAACATGTGCACATACTGGGCTGAAAAAAGTGATTTTACCCTACAACTTTTTCAAACCCGTCCTACTGGCTCACTGTTCTACATTCGTAGAAATTACATGGAAAGCAGGTCAAAGGTTGATCAAGCCATGTACCATGAGCACACATGCAAGGCACATGCAGAGGCATTATATAACTAAAGCATGTACAGTTTATAAAGGAAGGTGTCAGCTACTCAGACTGTTTAAGACCAACTACACTCCCTTCCCAATCTAAAAATACCATCAGTTTTGTTTTCAGTCAGATGTTTTAGCTGAGAAAGAAAACAGATTATCAAGTAACATGAACAAACCAATACAGGTTAATCTGCCGTCAAAACTCACACCCTAACCTCTACATGCTATTAACACTTGTTTGGAATTTGGTGCAACAACTTGCTCTGTCAGCATGTTAGATTATGTATATAAACCACTATAGTGACATGATGTTGTGATTTTGGTCAGTCAACATTGTAAAGTGAGTGGTTGTTATTGCACCAAACAAGTTAATCCTTAAGTTAAACACCCAGTATGCATACATGTAAAACAAACCAGCACTCATAAATCAGGTGTTTGTCTGTTCTAAGCAGCTATGTACAACACTGAGGGAGGAGAGCCACTAGAATAAAACACACATGGGTAATTGTCAACTCATCAATACAAACAATGAAATATATGTGAATGGCTGTCCCTTCACTGGATAAAATGAAGACTTAATGTCCATCTAATATGAAAGATGACTAACATACAAAAAAATATATTTTCTTTAGTCTCAGGACACATTTATTAATACTGAATATAGCTAAAACTTGCAATAACACTGCTTTACCTTACTCTTCAGCGTTTGTGCTGATACTGGTAGACACAATGTTTTGAATCTAAACGAATGGGTCCCAATGGCCAGTTAAAAAACATTCTGTTCGTTTGAAACAGTAGGTGTATCACGATAATTACAATATTGACATGTCGTTCAGTAAATGTTAGATGGAACAACATATTTTGTGGCTCAGTATTTAAAGTGTAAAATGTCTTCAATAGTCGGGAGGTTTCAGTTATTTTTGTTGTAATATGAGGTTGTGAGGGTTGAATAAATAACTGCTATGACCAGTAATTGCTTCATTCTGCTATTTATTTGTTGCAACCCTTGCCTTTTGATGAGACTGTCTATTTGGAGAAATGTTTTACTCGACTTGCCTTTATCTTGCTTTATTCGTATTTTGTCAGTGGCATAAAGTAGTTTCAATATTATTGTTTATCGCAATATTTCTTTATAGTGATATATGGTGCTTCAAAATGTGTCACTGTGACAAACCTATGAAATGGACTGTTTTTAGGTGAACAATGTGTCTAGTTTAAATCTGGTGTTGCATATCTGTCTGACTAAACTGTGCTGCTCGGCCCCAGGACTTCCTTACAAAAGCGATTTGAGATTTGAGGATTTTTCTGGTAAAAAAAAAAAAAAAAAAAAAGGTAAATTAACAAAAATATCCATTGAAGAAAATCTTCATCTGAACACTATCGATAGTTTCACTTGAAAATGCTGGTTGACAGGTCTTCCATCTCACTCTGCATCTAACCAAGGTCCCAAGTGATTTAATGAGTAATTATCTAATTTAAAAATTGGTTTATAGTTACAGAATGATGCATACTTTACTACCATCCATCCATCTTGTTCGGCTGGGTCGCGGGGGCAGCAGCTTACTTTACTACCTATATTTAAAATGTGGTCCTTGTGCACGTCCCTAATCAATAAGAGGTCACCGCACATCACCTAGTCCAGAACATAATGCAAACTGATTTTGTAGAATATACAGAATACAGCGGTGTAGATTGAGGTCGTGTCCTCAGGATGTCCTCTACACATTCTTCACCACATTATCAGGCCTCTATTACAGGCTCCCCACCTGCATGCTAATGTGAACCCGCTCTGACCCATGACCTTGGTCTGGTCAGTGCTGGCCCTGGGTCAGTGTGGATGTGTGTTAAAGAGAAAGTGATGGTGCAGCTAATGGACTGCATCCGCTCTTACGGCTGACCTTAGGATTTCGAATGATACCGCCAGGATCCGGCTGTTCCACGGAGACCTGTCCTAAGCCATCTCTGGTCAGCTGCACATGGACATAAGTACATACCACTGGGTCCATATTAACTGCAAAAAGGAAGGCCATTAATAACACACAAACCTCTATCACGGGTCTATTCTTTATTCTGGATCCCCATTAGTTACTACCACAGCAATAAATGCGCTGCACCCAAAAAAAAACAATAAATAACAATATTCAACTCTCATGGTTATCAATAGAACAATTTTAAGCTAATGGTGCTTATTTATTGGGAGCACTGAGAAAAAAAAATCATGCCTAACAGTTGTTGTTGCACTGAAATGAAGCAGAGGAGAGTAACATATTTCTGTTTTCGCCATAGTTATAAACCCAGGACTTTCAGAGCCTATTGACTTTGAACTGTCACAATATTGCCATAGCTGTTGCAAATAAATCCGTAACGTTATGTAATATTATCTTCATATTGCATGGACTACATGAAGAACATAGTTTATTTTTAGTCATTGCTATTACATTTTATGAGGTACACCTCATAGACACTCACACCCAATAAGCCACACCTGACTAAGCCAAAACCAGTCTTCATCACAATCAATACTCCAGGGGAATGACATTTTGGCTCCTAATATGATTTGCTTAAACCTATTTGCACTACAGATGGGCTGAATGATGCTTGAAGACAATGAATGTGGTTAGCCATCTTGTGTCTACTTATTGTCAATGAGATTTGCATATATATATATATATATATATATATATATATATATATATATATATATATATATATATATATAATTGCTAGATAACGCTGGGTGATAGGAAAATGCGTCACCATGATGGATACAAGTATCTTAATCTGGAGATGGACCCCTGGGGGCTGTACTGTGGAGCTCGGGGACTCATCTCCACATGAGCTAAGCTTGGTCAAGACTGCCTTAGCTGACAGATTTAACCTATTGTACATGTTTTGCTGGACTGAAGGAACAACAGTTCTTGCACTAAATATAGACTAACTATAGTCTGTGGCCTCCTGCGCCCTGTGGCCTGTACTTCGCTGTGGTCAGTTGGGAGGGCAGCATCATATTGGTCATATTCAGCACCAGATTGGTCAGAGGACTCTATTACCAAAAATGTACCTTCCCAAATTAAAATGTGATTTCACAGCCCTATTAAAAGTATGCTACGCCTTAATCAGACAATAGAACAGTGTGCCAGAAGATCTGCCCAAAACTAATGACATGGCAAACATTGAAGAGCAGTAAGTAGGTCATTGCTAGAATACAAATGACATGATTCATGTAGAACTCTCTCACGTGGCGGATTATCAGATGACACTCAGACATTAAAAACAAGGGCAAGAGCAAAGTAGCTAAAAGGTTGTCTCGAACATGTCTGTATAATCCTTCAGTCATCCAGGTATGAGCCATTAAAATCTGTTGACTATTCCTCAGTTGCCCATTTGAAAATATGGCATCCATTTACAGTTTGCAGGATGACCTGTGCTCTTTGCCAATACTTTGTGTTTTGTGTTGAGGAGGTGCATTACTCTCTTTTTCTTTCTGAATCAAAAAGACCCTAAAGCCAAAAAGTTCAGTTGTTGAGAGCTCTGCTTCTCTGTCACAATCATTAACCTTGTAAATTATAACTGGAACAAGATATATCGGGGCTCAGTATTTATAATATGCATTACTGGAAATTCTTTTTTTTTTTTTTTGTAGTAGTATACGAAAAGATTTGAGCTGTAGAGTCAAATAACTACCTTCTATGGCTCCTTATAGATATTGACCAACTACTAAAGTATTTAATTATATCTATTCTATCATTGTTAATTAATTTCATATTTATTTAGTGGCAGAAAAGTAACAATTAAAGGTAAATGTATTAGGAAACCAGTTTGCCAATTAATCGGAACAAATCAATAATCAAAAAATGATCAACCAAGTCATCATACAATTGTTTTCTGGATTAAACAGAGACTACAAAACATCCATCGTGTGCTAAGAGAAGCGGTGTTATGACTCAGAGAAAACAGCAATTACCTCAAAGTGACCCTGGGGACATGTTAGTGAGGTTTGGACTCAAAAAAACAACATATTACTTCTAGACCGGAAAAAGGTGGTTTGCTCTCTCCGGGTGGGTGGACAGTCTCTGCCTCAAGTGGAGGAGTTCAAGTATCTCGGGGTCTTGTTCACGAGTGAGGGAAGGATGGAGCGTGAGATCGGTGCAGCATCTGCAGTGATGCGGTCGCTGTATCGGTCCGTTGTGGTGAAGAAGGAGCTGAGCCGGAAGGCAAAGCTCTCGATTTAACCGGGTCAATCTACGTTCCTACCCTCACCTATGGTCATGAGCTCTGGGTAATGACCGAAAGGACAAGGTCGCAGATACAAGCTGCCGAAATGGGTTTCCTCCGCAGGGTGGCCGGGCGCACCCTTAGGGATAGGGTGAGGAGCTCGGTCACACGGGAGGAGCTCGGAGTAGAGCCGCTGCTCCTACACGTCAAGAGGAACCAGATGAGGTGGCTCGGGGATCTGCTCAGGATGCCTACCGGACGCCTCCCTAAGGAGGTGTTCTGGGCATGTCCCACCAGAAGGAGGCCCCGGGGAAGACCCAAGACAGGCTGGAGGGACTATGTCTCTCGGCTGGCCTGGGAATGCCTTAGGGTCCCACTGGAGGAGCTGGAGGATGTGTCTGGGGTGAGGGAAGTCTGGGAGTCCCTGCTTAGACTGCTGCCCCCGCGACCTGACCCAGATAAGCTGAAGAAAATGGATGGATGGATATATTATACCTTAGCTTCATCTGGGTGAATGCAGTATAAAAGTCCTCACTGGCCTTTCACAATTAAACACAGGAGGGCAGTACGCTGTTACATTTACCTAACTTTTTTAATAAACTGTACTTTTCCTAGTACTTTTCTAGCAGCATACTTTTACTGCTACTTGAGTAATGTTTTGGTTCCTCTTCCCACTGTGAGGACGTCACAAACGAGTAAGTGACAAAAGCTTTATGTTGATAATATAAAATGACTTGAACATTTGTCTAATTTGAGTCGATCCTTAGAAAAGCCTAGATTTTGTGCATTATTGAATGTTTTGTCCTTCAAATTATGTTGACTTCAAATTATAAATCAAATGTTAGGTCTGGACAGTTATTGTTGAAGTTACTCTTGAGTAGTAGTTTTCCCAACTTTTACCATACACATACTTTTTTACCCTTAAATGATTTTGTAAACCACTATTCTGTACTTTAAATTGAGTAATATTATTTATGATGATGATGATTATGATCTGCAGTTTTCACTGCGCAAAATTGGTGAAATGGTGCAGCCCTCTAAGACCTGGTTTAGCCCCGTGGTTTAGACCAGGATAAGTCCTGAGATAGACTGGTTTAGATCTGGCAATACTTAGACAAACATATTCTTTGATGTAAATGGCTGAGAGGAGACTGAGAACCACTGGTCTTCTAAGTATTCCTCAGTTGCCCGTTTGGAAATATGGCATCCGTTTATAGCGCGCAGGATGACCTGTGTTCTTTGCCAGTACTTTGTGTTTTGTGTTGAGGAGGTGTATTAGTCTCTTTCTCTTTCTCTTTCTTTCTGAATCAAAAAGACCCTGGAGCTTTCCTGTGATTTTTCTCTAGAGTGTTTTCAGGCCACCAACAGGAAAAGCAGCACAGTTTCCCACACACTCGCTGCCTGCTCTGTATCAATGGTATTTTACATTGAAACGGGCGCACCATACAATTGTGCAGCTGCAGAGGCCTTGTGAGCTTCTCAGAGATTTTCTGAGTAGAATAGGTACAAGATATTAGTGTGTAAATAATTTGATTTGCACACTTTTATGTGTGCTATATATATTTACAAAAGGTTACTCCCTGCTTTGATGCTGGAGCTTCTAGCTGAATATAGTAATTCACTTCTTATAAAAAATGATCCATGAATTTCGTTAACTTAAAGGAGCACTATGCAGCTTTTTAGTGGTGGATCTGTGACTTGCATAATGTTAATTATTTGCCTAGAATGGCATTTAACTTATCTATCTGCATGGAGACAGAAGGTGGCAACACCAAATTACAAATTACATGCCAGACCTGTGGAGAGGTGGTGCTGCTTACTATAAGAATGCCATGCCCTTTATGCTTCTTTTGTTTGTTTTTTAATCTATAAAAAGATGGAATTGCAAAATGTAAGATAGATATGTTTAATGTCATACAGTGGAACGTTCCAGACAAAGCAAAAACATATCCATGGAAAAAAGCATGAGAAAAGTTACATTGTGCACCTTTAAGTGGAAAGGTAAAATACTCAATTCTAGATAAAAATGAGAAATACATTTCAAGCCTAAACTTGTTAATATTTAGTGTCTCGGTGTTGCTTTTGTGGCTGTTTGTGTCGTGGTGCTGACAGGACATTTTGCTGGTGTGGGGACTGATCCAATAGAGCCTAAATAAGATGAAGCGCAGATGCTTCAAAGGCCAGAGGCTAAGACCCCTGTTGGCTTTGTTATCACTTCCTTGTAACAGATCGGATCAAACAGAGGGACCTGAGGCTCTGCTGTGTGTGTGTGCTGGTGTTTATCACATTGTGGGGACTAAAATCTGTACATACACGCACATGCCTGCCCCACTTATGAGAACAAAAATCTGGTCCCCATGATGTAAAACCTTTATCGTTAGATCAAAAACATGATTTAAATCTCAGGAATGGTTAAACTATTTTACAGCTAAGGGTTAGGCAGGGTGTGATTGGGTTGATTCTTCAGAGATTGAATGTAAGTCAAAGTGAAGTCCCCATAAGATCTGTAAACCCAACATGTGTGCATATGTGTCTGGGTGTGTAAATTCAGGTTTGCCTATTTTCTCAGGGTCTGGACCTGTGATTCAGAGCGGTGCCTATGTTCTTTGGAGAGAAGTGGAAACCTCCTGTAAAGGAAAATGTGGTTTCTGACAAGTTTCCAATTAAAATAAATATGTGAGTATTAAAACCACATGTGATGTTTTACTGGTTTCAGGGACACGCTCAAACAATGAATTCAAAAGTAGGTCAATTGCAAATCTAAGCAGGTAAAGACACACCTTTTTATTACCGGTAATTCAACCTTTTAATTATAAAATATACACGTCTTCATAATATATTCAAGAATTATTAAAAGGTACTTTTCATAATCCTACTAAAGAGTTTCTTTCTCTTATACAAACTTACAAATGGTGATTGACCCTTACAGTGCTGTGATTTATATTTATTAGAATTTGTTTTATTAAAAAATATATATATATATGTGGAAACAACTCCAACAAAACCAAGGGAAACATAATTTAGGTTTTCATATTTATGTTAGAAGTATTAATCTTTTACTTGCTTAATAATAATCCCCATACATCAAAGGTCCAAATCTGTTTTAGGAGCATTTTGTTAATGACATTTTTCATTATTTTAATTGTGTTTTGTATAAATTATGTATTAATTTCTATGGCCACCCAAACATCAAATCCATATAGGATTGTTTAGACGTGCTGTAGCTGGCCAATCCCAGAGAGCAGACCCCCATGACTCTCTGGGAGGGCAATGTAGGATTAGTCCCACCACTACCAGACCTCCTAGAGGGATTTAATGGAGCAAGAGCAACTATATTGACAGGGATCCCCGCTGGCCAACAAAAGCCCAAAAATGCTACAGCTTTATTTAGAAATTGGGACATCCTGATTTATAATCCGGTTCATATCCAGATCACACAATGGTTATAAATTTAATTGTGATTATTAATGTTGATCCACAAAAAGCAAAGACCAAAACCTTATTAAAGAGCTGAAGAACACAACAATAACTTTATCTGAAAAAAAAAGAACACTGTGTTAAGTTTGTATGGTTTTGGCAGAAAATAAAAGAGCCTTGATAAAATCCTAACCATGAAACTCCACCCAAATGGTCTGATCCTTTAGGCTTTCTATCAAAGCAGATTTAGGTTCTTTGAAATCTCTTCAAGTGTCCAGAGGGCCAGAGGTCAATAGGTTATGTCATGATTAAGATGACTTTTGATTATCCGCTGTGATTTATGTTGTGCAGTTTATGTAAGCAGTTTACGGCCTTTAATTGTCATCAAACAGTAACATAAAGATTAGGCTGCATGTATAGATGACCCATACATGACCCGCCTCTTACACCTATAGGCTATGGGATGGGACAGGAGGGGGGTGGGGGTCCCTCATGTGGGGTCTAGAGAGTGATCCATGCCAACACTAATCCGCCTCTCTTAAGAGCCTCCACTGTATCGACTTAAGGGGACATTATGCAGCAAACATTATGCAAATGGTGTAAGCCATTTTTGTGTCCTGCACTGAAGTCTGGCTTGGGAAAGGAAAATTATCTTTTAACACATTTGAATGTGGTCCAGTTTAGTAGAGACAGAAATCAGCACAATATTATCAATGTCGTGAATACTGATTATGAATTACTCAGTGAATCTATGCATATTTTACAATAAAAATATTCTTAAATTAGAAAAGGCTAGAAAGAAAAAGTAAAGGAATTAAAAATGTGTGACTGTTGCCACAGGACTAATCCAGTCAGAGGAACACTTCCTATCCCATGTCCAAAGGGACATTAGGCTTTAAACCTATACCAAATCAATAATGACTACACAACATGCTAAAGCAGCAGCCCATAACACCAAATTAGGTCATTCCAACAAGCAACATGTTTAAGACAGATGCATGGAATGAAAGCCAACACGCTCCCCAAACACCTTTAGTGATTATTTTTAGGTCTGTATAATTATTTTAATTTTCTTTGTTTTCAGAATATTTTTTCCTTTGATCCAGTTTATATATTATGTGTCTATGGATATTTAAAATGTTGTAGCATCTATAAAATATGTAGAGCCTGTGTGCCAGTCAAAACAAACTATTGTCACCAACATGAAAAATCCTAAAAACACTGAGTATATTTGAAATAGATTTTTAAGTATATTTGGGCCTGTCCTAAGCCGCACACTCCTACTAAGCAGATTACTAGTATAAATCTATGCCACTGTTTCAGCAGTTCTAGTCATGTGAAGCAGGACTAAGAGTAAGAAAGCCAAAACAAAACATGTTTACTGTAATAGATATGCCCCCCTCACCCACCAACTGAAGGCCAGGCACCTGCCAATCTGACAGGTCACATATGTAAGTGCACTTCTACCCTCTGCTGGTTAGGTTGGGTACCATAAATACACTATTTCTGATAAAAGTGGCTTCCACAGGAAACGTATGATTGCACATTGGGATATTTTAAGATGATTTCCTGTGTTTGACATTTACCTTGGGTTAAGGAACAGAGTTTTGAATCACAGCTGTCCGAGGTGTCGACTGGGAGTAGAGCCGGGGTCCGGGGAGGGGGCCAGATGTTGTCCATCTTCCACTGGGAATATGTGGCACTGCAGCTGGTAGGAAAGAGAGGGGGATTATAAAAAGAGGAGAGCGGGTAAATTTGTAAGAACGACAAACAGGAAACGCAGAGTTCACAACACAATGCTCACAGAGTTTCCTGCAGGACCCCTCTGATAAGGCTTGTTTCACATTGTGTCATAAGCTGCTTCTGTCATGCATCTGCAGCATAAGGGCAGTAAGGACAATAAGTATGCTTTTAATATGTGGACAAACTGTGGGAAGACAGTTCAAGGAGTTCAATAAAGTTATAGTTATAGCTGTGCATTACAATGCACAATAAAGCAATACAACTGTGACAAAATGTAAGCACTGCAGTATTTATACAATACACTAGGATTTTGTCTTGTCTCTGTCCCACCAATGAAGTGCTTGGTAAACTGTATTGCACATTTATAATAACAGTAGGTCTAGTTCTTGAGTAAAATGTACAATTAGGATGTCTTATTTTTCCTGGAATTAGCACATATATAGTATTTCAAATGTAGAATTTAAAAATGATTAGGCTCAGGTCAGTAGCTATGATTGCCCCTCCATTCCCCACTAAATTGCAGATTTCCCTCACAGAAACGTGAGTGGCCACCTCAAAAAGCAGACAAACACAGGCCAATAAGAGGTGATTTTGCAGTTAAAGTAACGTTGCCCTCTATGGGTCTGTAGGAGAAGTGCAAGAATGAATGAATTCATATTTTCAAGTATACCTAAAATAATCCAAAATACAATAGTTCTGTAGTGCAATAGCTCTGTAGTACACATATTCACGTCGATGGGACGTTAGAGGGTGAAGCGGATGGGTCATGGTCGGTGTCTGCATTTGTAGATAGTTTCCTTAAAGGAGTCCTGGACACTCTCCCTCCTGTTGATGTGAATATTGAGAGGGCTCACCGCTCCATCGGTGCTAAAGCATCGCCTGGGAGTAGATGGGCCGACATAAACACATTACACCACGTGGGAGACTCATAAGGTTATGGAGAAGACATCTGCCTTGGAAGTCAAGTTAGGGTACTTCCTGCTTCAGTTGAAGTGACAATCCTGTTTTTTTCTGTGTTCTGTGATTGTTTAATTTATTTAGGAATGCCAATACAATGGTTAAAAGGTGTTTCAAATATAAAAGCATAAATGGTTAGAGCTTCACCAATAACAATTATTTCTTACAATGTAAAAGGGCCTCATAAATCCAGTTAAACGGGCAAAAAATTTACAAAACTGAAAAGGAGAAAGGTAAAGGGTAAAAATCTATTCTTGCAAGAGACTGAAATTAAAACAGCAAAGCTATAGCAAAGGTCATCATGCATCACATGAATCAGAACGTAGAAGGGGGGGTAGCAATCTTGATTTCATCAGTAGGGGTTTTTGATGAAAAAAAATAATAATAATTTAGGTGATCAGAAGTGGAGGTATGTAATGGTCACAGGTAGACTGGGTGGCATTGAGGTTACACTCTTTAATTTCATGAAAACTAAGGCTCACGGTATAATGGTGGGGGTGACTTTAATTTGAAACTGGACTCTTGAAAAGATTCCTCTAACTTGTCTCTTAACTCTGCCAGTACCCACAGTAAAGATGGGTGAAGGGTGAATTTGGTAAATGTCATGTATGGAGGTAACCTAACCCCACAATGAAGGGTTACTCTTTCTATTCTGACATTTATATGACATATTCATAAATGGACTGTTTTTTTTTCTTTTTGGCTGAACAAAGACATTGGGAGAGTGACATCGTGCTAATTGGGGGTGATAGATCTTTCAGACTATAGTTCTGTTTATCTGAATTTGGTAATGGATAGCCAAAAGTCTGCCTTGTGTTGTGGAGGCTATATCAGTATACTTATGGTACAGGTAGGGAAAGACTTGGAAAAAATGTATTTAAATGATAATGAAGACGTGTCACCAATAATTTTATTGGATGCAGGTAAGGCTGTTGTTCGGGGGAAAATTATAGCCAAATAATTTCTTTAAAAAACTACATAAATTAATACAAGAACTTGAAGGTCTTGAAAAAAGTAACACAGATAAAAATAGAAAATATGAACAAAATTAAAGCAATAATAAGCCAAACTGATTATCTACTCTCTTCAAATGTACAGAAAAACAATTATGTTTCTCAAACAAAGATACCAAGAGGTAGGGAATAGATCAACCATGGATCTTTTTCAGGCTACAAAATCAATTCTATTAAACCCCAAGTTTTGTCATTTACCGGTAGTCTACACCGAATGATTACCGGTACTATCACTCTTTGAGATAAATTCAGAAGCTCAAAAAATGTTAAATACTTGGGGATTACAATACTAAAAGATGTGTATAGTATATACACAGAATTGTGTATCTGTTTTGAGAACTCTCTCATAAACGTTCTCAAAACAGATACACATAAATGGGTGAAACCTGGTGCCTTTCCTGGGCCTGGCACAAAGAACTGAAGCGATTAAGATGAATACTTTACCAAGGTTTTTATACTGTATTAAGGTTCATCTGGCAACGTAAAATGTCTAGGGTTAGATACAAGGTGATTGCCTGGGATCCAGAATACACATTTCTTCAACACTTGATGTAAGATGTAAGTCTGGTCATCGGTGAATGACCCCGTTTCCAAATGGTATGATTGACAGGTGGATTAACCAATCAGGGACAGACATGGTTCATCGTATTGGGAAAAAAATAAAGGAAATAAATATCACAGGGGGCTGAAAAATGTTGCGGATTTCGGCAGAATCAATGGGCGAAACACTAAATTCTGTTAATCTGAGGTGAGATAAATTTTATTTTATTTGTTAACCAAAGGTGGCTATGGGGAGGGTAACTCATGCTGAAAAAGTGTGGAACTGGACATTATCACATTTTCTGGGGACGCCCCAGAAATTTCACTGTTTTGGTCTTAGGTTAAAAGCAATATTGAAAAAGTTAGCTCTATAACTTTACTAGACAATTTTGAGACACAGTGTCTTGGGAAAATATCTAAATATAAAATAATATACTAGTGGCTTAATGACAAAGTTCCTAGACCTGAGTGACTGGATGAACATT
Organism: Periophthalmus magnuspinnatus; assembly: GCF_009829125.3. Lineage (NCBI taxonomy): Eukaryota > Metazoa > Chordata > Actinopteri > Gobiiformes > Gobiidae > Periophthalmus > Periophthalmus magnuspinnatus. The sequence continues at coordinate 14,954,843 of NC_047147.1, read as the reverse complement.
GTCCATACTATTTATGTAATGGAAAACTGACATTTTCTGTGTAACTTTGATAAATTATTATTATTATTATTATTATTATTATTAATCTGTCATCACCATTATTATTATTTCTTAATTATTTCTTTTTGTTTAAACTTGGTAATTCTTCCAATACAGGAAATTGATTTATTTTTGGAAAAAGGAGAAGGGGGACTGTAGATGTGGTGTTGCTGTGTCAATGTACAGTATATCATGTTCCTATGTGCCCTATATAATTAAATAAAAAAACTGTAGTACACAAGCTCCTTGAGGCAGTATGCAACATCCATTAATGTTCTTGCTTGATGTAGAGCCAATGTTTTCAACCTTTTAGTCCTTGTTTAGGTAATTTAGGTAACTTTGAAAGAACTACTGTAATAATGATGTAGCTCAATTTTAGACCTGGTTTAGCCATACTTTATGTAATAGTCCTGGTATAGACCTGATTTAGATCTGGTGGAATTCAAAGAGCTAAAACCTTTATTAGGTGGTACTTATGAGAAAAGTTTGAAAAATACTGCAGTAGCTGTTGTGTTTTCTTTTAACTTTGCATCTACATGGAAGAGATAAACTTTGAGGAACGGTAATCTAGTTTTCAAAGATCAATACGATCACATGTACCACCTCTGGATCAGACACAGCGGTTTAAAAGGGGTGTGACTACCTAAATGTATATGAATAGGAAGCTAACCTCTCAGGCAGATCATTGCTCTGATTGGTTGGCTTTGTCTTTTCAAATTGGGGTGCCTCCTTTACATTAACAACAGGCATGCGGAGAGAGATATCTCTTACAGTGGAACAACTGCATGCACTTCACTTCTGGGAATGGGAATATTCTAATGTGTGAATAAAATTAGAAACAGAAATGGCACAAAGTTATCAAAGACAGGATCGGGCACACAGACAGAGAGAGGAGGTGAGTTGCATGCTGCTTGGTGATGGAGCTGTGGGTAAAACCAGCATAATTATCAGCTATGTCTTCAACGGATACAGCAGCGATTACAAGCAAACAGCATTTGACGTATTCACTGGTAAGTAGCAAATTAATAACATTTATTTAATTGTCTTGGGTCATGGCTATATGAATAAAATCCTAACTAAGTGCAATGTGTTTTCACTTAGGGCTTGTTCATGTCAATGGAACTCCAACACGCATCAAACTCATTGATACTGCAGGCCAGGTCATTTTTCAGACTAGTCACAACAATTAAACGCCATCATATGGTTATCTTTTGTAGTGCATGTTGTGATGTGTAAACTCTTGCTTTTCAGGACGAATTTGGTCACCTCCGCTCCTTATGCTATGCTTATGTGGACGTCTTCATCCTATGCTTCAGCCTGGTTAACCCAGGATCCTTCCATAACATTGCCACAAAATGGATTCCGCAGATCCGATGCCGTAACTTCACATCACCAATCATTCTGGTTGGGACACAGTCTGACCTCTGCAACAATGTGAATGTACTTCTTCACCTACAGGAAAGGAATATGGCACCAGTCAATTTTAAACAGGCTAAAAAACTGGCCAAGAGAATCCAGGCACATGACTTTGTGGAGTGTTCAGCCTTAACACAGCATCATCTGAAAGATGTTTTTGACAGTGCAATATTTGCGGCCATCAAGAACAAATGGGCAGGTGGAAAAAGTAAAAAGCTTAGCATCATCAAAAGTTTGAGAAGTCTGTCTTATCGTGGATGGAAGAAAATCTTTTCTAATTAGTAGACTCCTGTTTTCCATTTGGAATTTGTAAATCAAACTATAAATATATTCGTGTGAAATGTGAAGCTTGGATTTTGAATGTATTTGAAAGCACCTCTATCCTTTATTCTGTGGTTTGTGTTTGTTGCTTTCACAGAACATACATTTAATAACCAGTCTCAGCCTTGCTTAGCCTCTGAGATGAGATCAGGCTTTGACAAACCGGTATGGTTCTGTTATATTTGTTCAATAAATATTTTCAATGTGAATAAAGTCTAGTGTATTATAATAATGCATTATGATAGCTAAAGTAATATTCAGATCAATGTACTGTCACATGTGTGACAGTAAAAATGGAGGGAAAAAGTGCTAAGTGTGAGTTACTGTGGACAAATGGTCACATGCTGATACTTTGAAGTGAATTACCACAACAAAGCCTGGTTAAGTCTGCCCTCAGTGTGGCGCACTGTGATAAAGATCCTCTTTAAATACTCTTATGTTTTGTCCACCAAAATGTGGAAGTGAGCTAAAATGCAATTTAAGTAGGCCTACTGGTTATTTGTTAATATTGGCTAATATGCATATTAAAAGTAACATTTTGTCTATTCAAAAACTTATTTCGAGTTTGAAGAAGTTTGGAAAATGGATACTGCCACTGTTTGTTATTCTCTAAGGATACAGACCTCACAAATTTTGTTTTGTGTTACATAGATTTGGATCCACGTGCTGCCCTTGCCTGGCGAGGCATCCCCTCTTATTTTAGTATCGTAAAAGTGTGTCTTGTATAGTCAGGATTGTCAAGCACCAGGCAACTTTGCCCCTCTCACACAATTCAGTCATGGCCCTTGGGCTTAACGTGGTCATACACAGAATTCCTATGGGCCTATGTTAACACCATGGTTAACACAAATGGCTAATAAATAGGCTAAGGCGACGGGTCGCTATGCTCTTAAAGCGAAAATGACATCGTTCGTCACACTTTCGTGCGTGGATACTAACATTTAGAAGATTGTAGTTTAGGGGATTTTAAGTAGGCCTAGCTAGGCAAAATTGCATGTACAAAAGAACAATAAAGACAGACCGACCTTTCTGAGGTATTTTACCTATGAACCGTGCTCATGTTGTTTAGATTAGAGCATGCATCTAGGCCTGATTGGTTGATATCAGCAAAAACATTGTTTTGGCTTTTTTTTTTTTTTTTTTTTTTTTTCAAAACCCCAAACGACCTATATCAAAAGAGGGCAAATAATAAATGAAAACGTCTGATACCACACCTAGAAGGAGAAGTCTATGAATATTTACATCAGAGAACAATATTTAATTTAAACTACACTTCCCATGATGCAACAGCTTCACCCTCCCCTGACCCTGCCTGAAAATAATCTGATCAGCTGATCTGACCTGGCAACAAAATAGCGTAGCTACAGAAATCTGGAAGGGAGGGGGCAGAAGAACAAAACAATGACACTGCTCGGACGGATTTAAAAACAGAACACTCTATTTAAGGTTTATTGAACATTTTTGCCCGCTTTTCGCCACCTTTTATTGTACACGAAGCTGGGAATATTCGAGCACTGGACACCGACTCGCTGTTGTTTTTGTTGATGTAACACAGCTCACTTGACATTACTGGGGGCTAGCTGCAGCTAACTGCTACACTCGCATATTTATAGCTTGGTAATAACACTTTTTGGAGAAAAGTGTCTGCAGTTAATCGAAACCCACTAGGAATAGGCTAAACATTTTTTATCTGAACTTCGTACGATTTTCCGAATTGTTGTGTGAGCTGTCCAGGGTCAGTTTGCTAGCTAGCCCGTTGTTAGCATATTTGCACAGACTATGTTTTTTCAGGGTGTGTTACTTGCAGTCGCTGTTTCTTTGTGTCTTAACAATTTGAATTAACATTAACTACTTATTTTAAGTTATTGTATTGTTGAAGCTAAATTGCTAATGTTACTGTTGATATAGTGTGAGAATAGGTGTAGCTAAGTAAAACCCAAATTGAATAATTTCTCATCTGTCTGCCTGTTTACAGATATATGTTTTATATATTTAGTTGTTAATCATGCAGCAATTTTAAGTTATTGTAGTCGCTTTGCAAACATTGTAATTACATATGCTTGTGTGTGCATTCTAATCCTGTTGCTGCCTCTTTGAGGCATTGCCTGATTTTGAGTTTTTCATTTTTGCCTTGTGAGAAACGATGAGTAGCCATGGCTCATCGTCTGAAAAAGGTGTCAACACTAGTCTGATATGTCAGGAGAGTTATGCTTGTGGTGGCTCTGAAGAGGCTGCTTTTGAATGTGATGAATGCAGGAGCCTGCAGTGTGTGCGTTGTGAACTTGAGCTCCATAACCAGGAGCGCCTGAAGAACCATGAACGTGTTCAGATTGGTCCTGGACACGTCCCATACTGTGACAACTGTAAAGGTAAAGAGGGCAATGGGGGCAATGGGGACAACGGCAAAAGGCAGAGATCAGTGGTCCGCTGCCAAAACTGCAAAGTCAACCTTTGCCAAGACTGTCAGAAACGTACGCACAGTGGAGGCAATAAGAAAAAACACCAGCTCACGACATACCCTCCTCCTCCAAAAAGCCCAGAGCTCAATAGTGTCCAGGCATCTCCACAACCGCCTGCTGTACCAACAAACAAACAAACTGATGAGACAAAGTTTCAGCGGGTAAAACTTTTGGAAAAGGTGTGCAGTTTTCTCCTTGTTGATGAAAATGAAGAAATGCAGGTAAATTTATAAAACCACTTGCAAAAAAGTACATATTTCCAATGTTGTTAACATTTATTATCTATTCTCTTTCTCTGAAGATAAAAGATGAAAGTTCCTTTATAAAAAGCCTGAACTGCAACCCAGACCAGCTGATGAAGGTGGTATCGATCTTTGGGAACACCGGTGAGGGCAAATCCCACACACTCAACCACACGTTCTTCATGGGCAGGGAGGTGTTCAAAACCTCCCCTGCTCAGGAGTCCTGCACTGTGGGTGTGTGGGCAGCATTAGACCCAGTTCATAAAGTAGTGGTGATTGACACAGAGGGCCTCTTGGGGAACAGCTCCAAACAGGGCCAGAGAACCCGTCTGCTGCTGAAGGTGCTGGCCATCTCAGACTTGATCATTTATCGGACCCACGCAGACCGTCTCCACGATGACCTGTTTAAATTCTTGGGAGACGCCTCTGAGGCTTACCTGAAGCATTTCGCCAAAGAGCTGAAGGCAACATCGGCTCGCTGCGGTTTGGATGTGCCACTGTCAACCCTGGGACCTGCTGTTGTCATCTTTCACGAGACTGTCCACACTAAAACACTCGGTTCAGGTAAAAAAACAAATCAACTTGGATTGAAATAATGTTTAACAGTTAGGAGCAGTCTGCCTTTTGAGCTACTGCACAAAATGACAGGTTTAGCAAGTATTAGCTTTTGGTGTTAACACAATTGGAATGCAAACCTTTTGAGAAATGTATAAAGACTAGTTTTGTCTTTACACATTTCCAATACAAACAAAAACAAAGGACTGGTACAGCTATTACTCAATACATCATCATCCTGTATTGCTTGAATACAAACATCAATGTAATATGAGAAGTAATGCTCCTAGCATTTGGTCAAGTATCTGTTCATTATTTACTGTAGTGTTATTATGTCAACATCCGTACTTATGTTTGTCATTTTAGACAAGTCATCTGAGTCCGTGGATAGACTGCTGTTGGAGCGCTTCAAGAAAGTATCTCGATTTCCAGAGGCCTTCAGCTCTGTTCAGTACTGGGGCACGCAGACCCTGAATCCTCCCACCGACTTTGGTGGCCTGCTAAATAAACTGGAGCAGCTCCTTGATAACAATGCCACTCGTTCACCACGCACCCCAGTTGTCATCTACAAAGCTCTGCATGTAGGACTGTGTTTAATTGGTTGTGTAATTTTTGTAACTGTTGTAATTGAATATATTATCTTTTGCAGGCCCTGAGTGAACGCTTTAATGGGGAAATTGCAGATGAAGTGGTGGCCCACAGCTGTTTTTTCCCTGATGAGTATTTCACCTGTTCCAGCTCATGTCTGAGCTGTGGGTAAGTAGTCTGTCCTTTTTTGAACAGTTTATGTTTCTTTTGTGATGATGGTCATTTTTTGGTTTTGTTAGATGCGGGTGTAAGAACAGTATGAACCACCTAGCTGAAGGATTGAGCCACGAAGCAAAGCACCGCTGTCGCTATTCTCTTCAGTATGATAATCGCATTTATACTTGCAAGGTAAGAAGGTACTTACCAAAAGGTTTTGTGTAAATCTCTTTCCTTACTGATGTTTGTCTTTGTCTGTCAAGGCGTGTTATGAAGGTGGAAGGGAGGTTGTTGTTGTCCCCAAGACCTCTGCTTCCTCAGACTCTCCATGGATGGGACTTGCCAAATATGCTTGGTCTGGGTGAGTATAGTCAAGTGGCCTATAAGGTCAACAAGCCAGGCTGCAGTCTGGCTTATGTTACCTATATGCTGCCTAAATTTAGCTTTAAAAGTGTTACTTTTACCTACAAGTCATATTCTTCATATTAATTGTTGTTTTGCATTCACACCTTGCACTGCATACAGGTATGTAATCGAATGTCCAAATTGTGGAGTGGTCTATCGCAGTCGTCAGTATTGGTATGGGAACCAGGACCCTGTGGACACAGTTGTTCGTACAGAGATTGAGCATGTATGGCCAGGAGTAAGTAGCCAATATTGTTAAATTTATTATTATTATTATTTAAATTCATCACTAATGTACTGTTTTGATATTGCAGTCAGAGGGTTTTTTAAAGGACAATAGCTATGCCGCTCAGCGTTTGCTAGATGGAGTTAACCTTGTGGCTCAGTCTGTGTCAGAGCTCAGTGTCAAGCCTACCAAGGCTGTCACCTCTTGGCTGACTGATCAGATTGCCCCGGCCTACTGGAAACCCAACTCCCTAATCATGGTGAGTGACTCAGTTAGCCCTACTGTGTGACAGCTGCCACCAGCAGCCAAGTTGCCACTGTGAAAACCAGAAAGTTGTTTACTGTCAGTGGTCAGTTTGTTCTGTTACACAATCTGTTATCATGTTTCAAGATAAAACTTTGACAGATGCAGGTTGCACTCAAACGTCAGAAAACAATATGTTTTTCTTCTGTACAAGGTGTGCCATAAATGTCATGAAGTCTTCCAGGACAACGACACCAAGCATCACTGCCGGGCCTGTGGGGAGGGCTTCTGTGATGGCTGCTCCTCCAAAGCTGCGCCTGTCCCAGAGAGAGGCTGGGGCCTGGCCCCTGTCAGAGTGTGTGATGTCTGCTATGAACAAAGAGCTTCATATGCAGGTGTGCATCGCTAGTACACTGCTCCCTGATATTTTACATATAATGAAATAGCCATATTGATGTTAATTTATTTATGTTTGTATGTTGAAGTGCCTAAGGTTGAGCTGGAGGAGGATGAAGGTGGACACCTTGCCAGGAAAGTTGGTGAAGCAGTGACAAACACTTTAGGGGTTGTGGTCACTGCCATTGACATCCCACTTGGTGAGTACTAAGCCTATTGGTTGTTATGTAACAGTATTGACCTAATATTTTAGATGAGTGTGAGAAAACACTGCCCTCTGGTGGTGTATTACTTAATTACAGTGAACTCTTCGACCTGTCAAGCAGGTGCAAGCTAACTGAGTTCCTCCAATTGGCTGATATGGATTTTTCCACTGACCCAGTTTTTCAACATATTATTTGCAACATCTTTGTTTTGTGACAAAATCTGCGTCAGTATGAAGTAATTAACTAAATGCTTCAAATTGATTATTTTCTCTAACCATTTTAGTGCTAATGTAAGGAACAAAAACGCAAAAATCTAGTCAGTCTGCTAATCATTTATTAAATTTGAATGTTTTAATTAAACACATAGGTTTACACTGTGTGTTGTTCTAACAGGTCTGGTAAAGGACGCAGCTCGACCTGCCTATTGGGTGCCTGACCAGGACATCTTGTCTTGTCACAATTGCCAGCGAGACTTCACTGCCAAGCTGTCCAAGCACCACTGCCGTGCATGTGGCCAAGGAGTGTGTGATGACTGCTCCCCTGAGCGGCGCCCAGTGCCATCTCGTGGCTGGGATCATCCTGTGCGCGTGTGCATCAGCTGCAACCAGAAACCTGGTGAACTTTAACAAGACAGCCTTCCTTCTTCAGGTCACCAGAGAGAACCACTCACTGTCTCTGCTATACCTCTAAAACTACGGTTCTGTCTTGTGTCTGTGGCAAGGAAGCATTAATCATAGTGTAATCAAATGTAGGACATTTAGCAGATTTGGGATTTAAGACTTTCTGTGGCCTTTTAGAACAGACATAATATGTGCGTTACTTGACTGAGTGTGAATGGTACATTTCCACTCTGCATTTACTGAGATAATCTATATCCTCTCAAAACAGATGCCACTTTTGGTGTTTTAAAAAGTCTGTTCTGCTATTTTCTTCTATCAGAAAATGTAAAAAAAAATACATATATATATCATTTAAACTTCATTAGTTTTCTTGAAAACCCTGATGGGTTGGTTTGAATAGGTTTAGTAATTAATGATATTGAGTAATGTTTTCAAATGTCGTATTGTAATGGCAAGGAGAACTTTTATATCCATGCAGATGTCCCTGCAGGTTTCTTGCATGCCGTTTTGCAACATTATAGTTTTTGCGCTATGCCTTTTCAGCTGTTATAGGCTGTTGCTTACCATGGCCCAAAACCAGATATCCTGCTGTTTTATGTCATATGTTGAACTGCACTCACACTACATCAGAGGCTCAGTGGATATCTGGTATGCCAAAATCATTCAGGTCACTGTGCGATAATGTTAATATTTGATCATGTAATTTGTGGTTGTATGAAAATATAGAACTGCTTATAGATGAGTGTACATTTGAGATGTTATTTATGTATCAAAGAAAAAAAACATTTAGGGTTAATATCTTATTATTTTTAGCATCTCTGGCATGCATGAGCATTTGACAGAGACTCAGAGGCCTTGTGTTTATTCAGAGGAACCTCTCTGTATATGTCTGTATCAAGCTGCATCTTAATCCATATGTTTCATGTTGTATATGTATTTTCTTTTTTAATTGTTGTCTTAATATTACACAAACCCAGAATTGTCCTCAAACTGCTTGCATTTCACCTAATTACGGGTTTCTAGGAAGAAGACTGGATAAGGATTATTCACAAAGCTAAATTAGATAACCTGTTATAAACATACAGTATTGCATTATTTTACTTTAGTAGGGTTACACTTTGTAGTGTAGTTGTCTTTCATCTTTTATCACCTTGTTGTCAATCAGAAACATACAAAGACAGATGTTTGAATGTGGCCACAATAACATTAACATATTAAGAGACTGAAAGCTTTAATATTTTTTGGTTCACAATTATACATTTGTTTTGTTGAATTTTTGATATAGTAACAATAACAGTCTCTCAACAGCTGAGTGTGAGAGGTCCATTGCTATTTTGTCACTGTAGTAATTTTTGATCACTTTAAGCTTTATAGGTAAAGGTCCTCTTGGCCCTGAAAACGTCTGGTGTCTGCCTAAAAAATAACTGAAAAATCTGTTCCCAATGTTAATATTGCACAGTACAAAAAAAAATGTCAGATTTTTGGAGCCGCTGTTCATTCCCATGCAAAATCTGACATTTGTTTCGTCTGAAAGTTGGAAGCATTGCATAAGATTAAAGATGTATCAGACCCATCTGTTGGAGCATAAGCCGACGTCGCCTCCATGTCTTTGCTGTGTATTTCTGTGTAGATCTTTGTGTGAAACCACTCATTGTATGAGGAAGAAAACACTTGTGTGCATGCCATTCCTATACAGCACAGCAGCTCCAGATCAAGTGAGGGAAAATATTTGCTTGGTGCTTATTGATTATGATAAATGATTCATAATTATTTTAATAAATAATTAAGCACAAGCTTCCATGTTGGCATCCTTTGTCATTTGTACTGTGTGTCCCTAGAAGGCCAAACAGGAAATAGTGCTGATTTGTCTCCAAGCTTTACTAAGGGGCTCTTTAAAGAACTTCAGTAGTTGGGATGTGTACAATAGGAATACAAGGGAAAACCCTTTAAAATAATTTTGACAGTTTACTCCGTAAAGCCACGCCCTATCCGCCTTTGCAGCAAAACTATTGGCCCACGGATTCAGTCCGAGCTCTGATTGGTCAGTTTCTGTAGGTTTCCCTCAGAACTGCAAGACGCCGATATTGCGTTACATTGTAGCAAAATGGCGGCTGTCATTCAGAATCCACTAAAAGCGTAAGTATTTCAGACACTAAGGAAACAGTGAATTATAATTTTTATGCCAACTCGTTAATCCTTATCGGCTATTCGTGCATGTTGTTTCCAGCCTTGTGCAGATGGCTGACGACGCTGTCTAAATGCATTTTGTCTACTTCTTGCATGATAAAGTAGCCTTGTATAGTTCTTTTATTTTATAACATGTTATGGTTGAGTCTCAGACATAAATGAATGTCTTCCTGACATTGCGATCGTGCGAACAAACCCTTATTATTTACTCTGCTTTGCAATCAACGCACGAGAATGTCGTCTTTTGTAGGCTATAAATTTATTGAGTAAACTGTCGGGAACGTGCCTATACGAAGCCCCGTGTCGTTAAAAGCCTCTTTTCCCGGGCTCGGTCGGACAGAGCTGGTGAATATGATGTGACATTCCGAAAGTCGTTTACAGTTGGTGTGAATTGTCGACATGTCAACTTTGGCTCCTCCAAGCGCAGACGTGGTCAGGACCCGGTAAAGCAAGCGAGGGAGGAGGCGTTTGTATTTGCAATGCTTTCTGGCCAAATCGACAAAAGTGACAGCCTGTGGTCTGTGCTGTTGGAAATACAAGTTGCCTCCCTGTGCACTAGTCCCTTTAACCCTCCAACTTCAAAAGATCTGCTCCACCTATGTCTCCTCCTTTGTTCCTCTGTGCTATTCACCTATTGCAAGTTGATCTCTATCCCATGCAATTTTGAAGCTACAACTTTGTGATTTATTATTGCTGAGCACTGACCCAGTTGGCTTGTTGTGATGGTGTAGGGGTCTCTGGGTCTGCATAGGTATAGGTTTGCTTGACTGTCTCTTTAAGTGGAGGAGTGCTGGAGATTAGGTTGGTCCAGGATCCGGGCTCCATCTGTCAGAGAGATGCTCCGACAGGGAGAGAGGAAGTGTTGGCCAAAAGCAGGAGACCCATCTGCCACTCCTCGGAGGTCCACCGCTCTCACCCCTCTGGACCCCATGCAGCCCCCGAGCCGCACCAGTCAACACCTTGTCTCTACCTTGTCTCTACCTTGTCTCTACCTTGTCTCTACCTTGTCTCTACCTTGTCTCCACCTTGTCTCCACCTTGTCTCCACCCACACTCTCACTCTTGTCAGTATATGGGACATTGTTACTAAACCACTGATACAGGCTAGAAAATGCAGAGTAAACTGATTGTGGATGCCTTATTGACTCTGCAATGTTTATCTCCATAGAAATCCATACTTCAACCAGTGTTTACGTCAGGTTTCAAAGTAACTATAACAGCAATAGGGTAAATGGCAATGGCAAAAGTCTTAAAATCTTGGTCTGAAATTCATTGTTTTGATGCAGTGGCATAGCAACAAAGCAGCAGCAAATCTGGTTTGCTCAAATTCAGTGCAGTCTATGAAGAATTTACATAGCCTTTCAAGCCTTTGTCTGCAATATTGTCTAAACATTGGTTATTAAATGTTACGTACCCCACCATTGTCCTTTTTAGAAAGCTTAGTTTTAATACGCGGAAGGAGAATATTGGAAAATGGCATTAAATTATGTCGGCTGTCAAAATGTTGTTTCATCTCTGAGAGCTTTTTGCATTCAGATGTGGAATGTCTCCTTGCTGTATAGTCTGCTTAATGAAGTGTTTCAATCTGCTATGATTAGCCTCTGTCTGGGGTTTCTGACTTCATTTCACACTTTTGTCAGATTATAATTAGTCACACTCTACACTAATTGGATGTTGCTCCCGTGGACCAATTTGACCTTTTTGTACGAAGACAATTCACTTTAAAAAGAGCAAATGGAAGGCTCTGAGTTGGATATGGTCGGTGGTGTTAGCCCCCGCTCGCCTGTGAGGTCTGCCCCTCATTTGAGCCATGGGCGGACGCTAATCTCCAAAATCTGCTGATTAAAATGGAGGCTGGAATATTTAATTAATAAAGAGGCTGATGGGGCGTCATTAAAATTGCAGCTGGACTCTTGTGTGGGAGGGACACTTCTTTAGTCCCCTGATTTCTCATCAAACCGCCCTCTCACCATCATCAGCTCTAGGACTTAAGTATGGAGGGCATTGGGAGCGTGACTCAGTGTGGAGGTGTGGGGCCTGGTTCTCTTGCCCTCATAGACCAGGCCAGACTGATTACATGTAATAATCAGGACTTGAGGATGCAGTCACTCCCCCTCTGCTCTGCTCTGTTCTGCGGTGACTCGAGCTTCCTGTGAGACATGCACCTGCAGCATTTAGAGCCTCATAGAACAGAACAAGTTCTTTACAGACGCATAGTAAGTTTCTAAATCCACACGAGGTGCATACTGGCTGTGCTGTTGCTAACTGTAGTCCGTAATCAGATCTATGCAAAATGGCTGTTCACACATGCTGGCATTACAGAGCCATGTGACACAGGGGACCGTTGACAGGAGAGCGCTGATAGTGGAGGCCCCACTGGCCACAAGATTTGCTTTTGTTCCTTGCTCCTGGTTGCATTCGACATGCATACCTCTACCACTCTCAGCTTGGACTTCACTTTAGTAGAAACTAAACTTGGCTTAAATAGTAATTCTATTGGTTTCTTATTTTTATGCACAAAGCATTTAGTTGTGCAATAAAATGCATTCTCACCTCAATACCAAAACTTTTTTGAACAAATTTCAAGACAAAGTAATAGTAGATTCTTAAGGGCTGGGTCATTTGGCAAAAATCACAATTATTTCTTTTTGTTAATTAATCTCAATTTTCAGTTTAATTTTTTAACCCTAATATCCACACAGCCCACACCCATAGTGTGAAATTCAATCATATGTTTTGATGTACTTATATTGCATAATGGGCAATATGATATCAGGCGTTTCTCATGCAGTCGCTCTGTCCACAGTTGCAATTGCACACGAATATTTTTTCAAAGCAGTTTTAGTTAATATTTTAAACATGTTGAGGGGCAAAACATGAACTTAGTACCAAATCAAAGTACCGAATCAAAGCAGAATAAAAATACATATTGTGAATGATGCTACAGCTAGCCCCAGTCATTAGCATGTCTTGTATCCTCCCTGTATCTTCCTATGCCTGGATTGTTTGTTTCAGTGGCAGCATCCCCTCATCTTGTAACTGGGCAATATCTCACTCGCTTTCTTTGGCACTTCTGAGTTTGGACGCGCACGACTGGAGGGACTAGAGGAAGCCTTTACAGCTGGTGTGCTGTTGGTAAACTGATATGTCACAGGGCGTCTCATCAGGCTCGTGTTGATTTGGAGCTATGGCATCAAGATTCACTTAGGTTAACTTAGGCCTCGTGCTTTTAAATACCCCACATGTAAAGTGACAGTGCCAGGCGGGTAATTAATATCAACAAACTTTGGGGTATCAATGAAAAATACGTCAGTCAGAGATTTTTATAGATTGGAATGTTCTGTTCTGGAGGCTCTGGGCTAATCACATGTTCAGAATATTTCTTTATAGAGCTGTCAAAGGACGTTCAGATATTAAATTAAAAGGGCAAAAATATAATGAGCATTTTTTCATGAATAGTACACTCCTTTGTAAATACTCTGTCTAGAAGGCTTCAGTCAGCATATTTTTTCTTTTTAAAAATGTAAATAAACAAAGTATTACATTACCAGTTAAATAAGAGAAAATTAGGAGGTAAAAGCACAGACTAATTGGGTATTAAAATGATCATTCGTTGCAGCCCTAATGTTGTCCTGATGAAAGTATTAGTGAAAGATATAATTGTGGTAGATTGAATTATGATCTGGTTCTTTTGTGGCAGTCTGGGCTGTGAGTGTTTTGTCACAATTCAGGGCATCACTGTTAACTGCAGCCTGTAGGTCTGCCTCCACCATGCCCTGAGTGAGTGACAGGTTGATTTGACCAATCACAATTAAGTGTGAACTTGTAGAAGATGTGCATGATTGTACTTACCTTTCACGGATAGTATTTTGTATCTTCTGCAACCACTCTTTGTTGCTGTTTATTGTGTCAGTGGTGATCATGTCCAGCTCAATTCATGTGAACTACTATACAGCCAACTAAAACTGTAACACAAGTATATTATATCAAATCTTATCCCTCCTTTGACCCATCTTTTCTCCACATATGGCTGCCCCTCTTCTTGTTGTGGAGACCTGTGCACTGGCTGCACTGTGCTCAGCACCAGGCCTTTGTTCCTAACAGCAGAAATCACCTCACACAAGTCAGGGCAAAGATGGCGGAAGTGTAAGGAGCAGAGAAACCTCACACACTCCCGCCCCCAGGACCACTTTTAACATTCCAGTCGCGACTCGCAGCCTGCAGCTCATTAGTTCCACTCCAAAATGGCCGTCTTCCTAATGTCCTAATTGAGAACACGTGGAAGAAGTTCGTTAATGCAGAGATGCAGGAAACACACTACTTGTTTGTCTATGTTCCAGCAGCGCTGCACACATGTTACACAGTAGCTCCATCAGATTTTCTCGTTCGAGCCTCTTGTCTTTGCCTTTGATATAGTTAAATAGGAACCTGCCCTTGCGCTCGGCACTCTGCTGAGATTAATTAAGTAGGCTAATTACCATAGCAAGCGTGTGGCAGCGACTGAGGGCTCCAATGTGAGATATCCTCCCCCATCTTACTCTGAATATTAACGGTAAAAGCCTGAGGGACTGCCAAAATCTCACTGGAGCTGGAGAAAAGTGGAACTAAGACTTTGAGTCCTTCAAGTCTGTGAAATGGTTTACGATGTATTAGGTGCCAAGATTAAAGTGATTGTAATGCACTTGGATAGGAGCATGATGCAGCCCACATAGTAAAGCCTGAACAGAATCAAACCAGGTCCTACTGCATTTTTATACTCCCACATGTTCTTCGCTGTCGTGACCACAACTGATTAAAAGAATACGCGTTTCATCAGACATAATAAACAAGTGTTTCTTATACATTTTATAAAATATATCCAATAAACAACTATTTTGTTTTCTCAAACTGTATTGATTTTCTCTTCGCCCTCTTTTAGCTTGCTCAGCAAACTGGTGTAATGAGGTGTACTAAACGAAAGGGCGTGTTAGTGCCATTTAATTAAACAACAGCACACAGAGTTTAGACTATCCCATGCCATACTTCAACTTTTCAAATGCAGTGTCTGAATGACTCTGCTGTTTTTGTCTGTTTCAGACTGGGAGACCAGTTCTATAAGGAGGCCATTGAGCAATGCCGCAGCTACAATGCCCGCCTATGCGCCGAGCGCAGCGTCCGCCTTCCATTCCTCGACTCCCAGACTGGAGTGGCCCAGAACAACTGCTACATCTGGATGGAGCGCCACCACCGGAGCCCTGGTCTGCACATTTTTTTCCCCCCTAAGATCTTTGCAGACATCACACATTCATATGAAAAAGTAAATAAGAGAAACCCATAGAATCCCTCTCTATCCTCTCACTACTGACCACAGCTTATAGCCCATCACTGTTTACTGTGTAAACTCAAAGCATGTGTTTGAGACCGTAGCACTATGCTCACACCTGTTGTGTGTCGTGTGCAGGGGTTAGGGCAGGACAAATGTACACGTACCCCGCCCGCTGCTGGAGGAAGAAGAGACGGCTGCACAACTCCACAGACCCTGGTCTGGGCATCTACGGCCTGCATCTGGGTAAGGTTTCAGACCACTGCTCCCTTGACGCCACTTCCTTCAGCTCAAGTGATTAAAGCTAGTGGCCATTCTGGTTAATTTAGCTAAAAGCAGATCAGTCGGTGAGCATATAGACACAGGCTGCCGGCCACATTTCATCTGGGTGAAAATGACTGTGTTCACCCTGGCTGGTAAACTTGTTTTGTGCAAAGTAGAACATGTAATTAGATTTCTCACTGCTGGGAGCTGCAGGGCTGGATGCTACAGACACTATTTAATAAATGTTAGGGAATGGAGTGTTGCCTTCTCGGGCTGTCACTTTAAGCATCTTCAGCACTCACTCAACACTAAGCTGGCCCATCCATCCTGTTGTATCCTGTCCACTCCCCTGCGCACTGGCCTTGTCTCCTCAGCCCTTTTCATCTCTCTGTTGTCTTCTGATCTTCCAGTCTGTGGGTGAGTTCGTTTTGTGACTTGTGTGGACCATGTGGTCCATCATGAGCCCAAGGCTTGAGTACCTACCAGGATGTCACACTATTCCAAGGAATGTACAAGACAAGAAATCTTACACACAGCGCTCTTAGCTCTGATAAGAGAATAATAAAAGAATAAGAGAAATATGTAAGTTTAACTTCATTTGATGAAGACTCAAAACATTGAAACATTGAGAGAGAAAATGTGCTGCTGTGAAATAACTCTTGTTTCATAAACATGCCCCATTGATGTCATTTGCTTATATCCTTCAAACAGTGGTGCAGGATGACATTCAGATGAAATAAATTGTTTACATTTCTTAGACAAAGCTCGTGTTTGGAAAGTTTATAAATCTAACAGGAATGAGCCTGCACAGACGAGAGATGGAGGGATGGGCTGTGAAACAAGCCGTTGTTTCCCAAACACATTGCATTGTGTGCTATTGTTCTGCTCTGGGTTCATGCTCGCACAGCTCCACACTGCCTCTCCTCTTAGTACAACAGGCTGCTTATGCCTGCTCTGTGCTGGGAAAACATAACCTGATTTAACCTGACTCTCTGAGGCAGCGTGCTGTGCAGCTGGCCAGAGGTGCTGAGCACACGCCACAGCCACAGTCTGCCTGGGCTGTGGAGACTGGGGCTGCATGCTCAATCAGCTCCCTGCTGCAGGCTGCTGCTGCTCTATTTATAGCCCCCAGTTCCTGTGGGTGGGGAGGGACACAGGAGGAGGGAGGGACACAGGAGAAGGAGGGAGGAGCTCTGTCTCGTCGCGGAGAGTTGAAAGTCAACAGCAGACACAATGGTGAGGGGCTGCTGTTATCTCCTGGTTTATCCTGCTCCTTCCTGCAGTCTGCTCTGCTCAGTATTCTGCAGGCCTCTGGTGGATGCAGTGAAAGACGAGCCGAGTGTAGAGGGCTTTGAAGTGTCTCCTCTTTTCACAAAGAAAGTGGAGGATCATGGAGCTCTCTGAGGAGATGTGTGAATCCGGCTGACTGTCAAAGCGCTGTTTGCTTTGTCATGTCTGCCTAACCTATTTGTTTAGATCCTTAGCATTCCAGCTAGAGCTGTGTAATGCATATTAGAATACAAAGATAGAGTGGCCCATCTGAAAAGAAAAATTATGCAAATATTCAAATTATTCAACCACAGATTTCACATGGCATAACCTGTTGTTCCTAATGTTCACTCTATTCCCACAGACAGAATAAACATCTAAAACAGTAACCAGAAGCACTTGAATAATATGGAACAGTCCTTTATACATGTCACTAAAAATGTAAGAAAGCCACATTGAATCAGATGTATGAAGGCACTGATGGGTTTCCTTTATTGGCCGAGTGATTAGACAATAGGCATGTGTTATCCTCCCCCAGCAGGACAAACACGGCTGGTGCTGTGATGATTCATTGTGTGACTGTCTCGTGTCTGCAGGCGGTGGCCTGATGTCCAAGGACTCACTGCCCACTCAGAGCACCACACTGGAGGCTCTGCTGCGAGGGGAGGGCCTGGAGAGGAGGAACAACGCTAAGAATGATGAGGAGAGTCTGCTCGAGATCCAGGTGAGCTCCTCTGCTTTCAGGAGACTGACACTCTGACATTAAGAGTGCTGTGCCCCAACTGGTTGCCAAGGCAACTTTCCAAGTTTTTCCAGCTGACCTGCAGGGCTCGTTAGCGGACTGCCCTCTCACCGAGAAGCCTTTCTGACAGTATAATATGGCAGCCCCACTCTAAATCATTTCTGTGTGACACACTAAATGAAATACCAAAATGCAATACATAAAAAATAACAAGTATAATGGTCTGTATACTACTTTCACCCCTTTTCAGTGAGCCTCTTAAATGAAACAATCTTTTATCATCAGGTTCTGGCTGACTAATATATGACTAGTATGTTATTTTTATTATGTTTTTCTCCTTTGCTGTTTATTCATCATTTTTGCTTCTGTATTTGTCAGCGGGTTTTGGAGGCAGATGCTGCTGAAGACGCTTTTGACGATGATGAAGACTTCGAGGTGGACACTCCCAAGAGGCGACACCGGGGCAAAGGAAGGGCAAGTATCTCCAATACTGCTGTGTTTGAGTTGCACCTAACCTGGAGCAAACATTCAGGAAGGGCCACGTTACTGTCCCTCCCCCAGTAGTGAGTTTACTCTGTGTCTTCTCAGGGCCGGGGCTCGGGTCGCAGGAGGGCAGACTACGATGATGACAAGCCATATGTCTGTGATAGTGAGTATCAATGTATTTATGTATTATTATTATTATTATTAAGTATTAAATATTATATACATATTTTAAATGAATATGTGTGGATAAGTGAAAATTGACTGGGGATACAAAGACTATTTTTTCCACCTAGGGGAAGGCTAAAAACAATAATTGCTAGCTACTATTAAAAAGGCATATGCTTTATAATGAATTTATGACATCCACTGTATTTTGAGCTCTTGAGAAAGAAAAGGACTGAATAAGCAGGGATATCCTGATATGCACAAATAAAAAGGAAAAAAACAAATACAGGTACATTTTTCATGAGGGACTTTCCTAATACAGGTCCATTAATGGTGCACAATGTAATGTTTCTGGAGGCAGGTACAAAACCTGCTTGTCTCTGTGGTGATGTTGCTTTGCTTGAAACTGTCCACAATATGATGTTAAAGTTATCTATCTTCATGGAGACAAGCAGCCAGGTGACTCCACAAGGACATGTCACAGGTTAGACCTGTGGAAAGGCAACCCTGCTCACAGTAAGAATGTCTTTTCACTAAAGAATTTCCAGTATTTGAATAAATGTAAGATGGATTTTAATGCTATATTTTGGAACATTCTGCTGTTGGCTGACTCCCTGCCAAAAAATTTACACTGTGCATCTTTAAAAAACTAGCGTGTTTACAGATGACGTTAGTCTGTTTAGATGGCTTTAGTTTGGACAATACTTTTTTCAAATAACATTTTTTCAAGTGTTAAACAGTTACACGTTTTAACAGACACAAGCCCCTGTCTGCATAGTCATACTGTAGTGTCCCTGTACATACAAGATGCATGTGGAAAAATCAAGTGGTGGTGTAGGGTTTTCGGCGAATGGTCTTATCCTAATGGCTCCATATATTTCGTTCTCTTTTTCAGGCAGATACAAACCACGGCAAAACTCCAAATCTACACCCACAGGTACTCACATATGTTTACTGTTTTTCTTGTTGTCATAGACCGTTAAATAGCGGGTTTCAAATGCTGTGATTATTGATACAGGCCGTTTATTATGCGACTTCTCCTGAGCTGAAAAGTGCCTTTGGTCACATGTAACTGAGACATGGTTATTACACTGTCTGCTTTTTATTGATGGACAGAAGATAGAAGTGAAATGGCTCCTTTTTATTTTGTGTGCAAGGAAAAGGCATTCATGTAAAATTGTAGTGCTTTGATTAAATTTGTGGTCTTTGATTTTCCAGTGTGTGCAAAGCGCTACAGAAACCGCACAGGTCTAAGCTACCACTACACCCATTCCCATATGGCAGAGGAGGAGCGGCCTGGAGAGAGGAGCACAGTTGTAACAAGAGCTCCTTCTATACCGCAGAATGACAGGCAAAAACGTAAGCTCTGATGTTGTGAATTTGGACATATTATACAATAGCTTATACAGTAAAACCCTGTAATGCATGTTTCATTTTTTATTCCTATTATTTGTAGGCCCAAAAGGTCAAGCTGGAGCAAACATTCCCAACAACTACTGTACTAAATGCCATGGTTCAAAGAAAACGGGTAAATCTGGCACTCCCTGCACAGCCTGCCAGCGCACAGGTGAGAGTACACAAATGTACTTATAGTACTTTATAGCTTTCTTTACTTTTTAACTGACTTTTTCACTGTCTGCAGACCGTGGGGAGGAGAAGGAGGACGGAGTGTTCACTGGAGCTGAGGAGCTGTTTGGCACCACCTCAGAGAGCGACACGTCAACGTTTCACGGCTTTGAGGACGAAGATCTGGAGGAGCCCTCGGCCAACAGCAACGGCATCTCCAGCCGTCACAGATAGAGTCCCTTTAATAGCAAAAGACCCTTTTAACTTAATGGATTAACCTCTGGCAAAAATCTGCTGCTTCTTTTTATTTCAATGTTTTATTTGTTTATTTGCGGAAAGCACAAAGTGAGAATTTCAGGAAGTTAATGCAAGTGGTATTTTATCTACTGAACACTTTGAGTAATTTATGAATTTCCCTTTTTATATATAAAATATAAATATATATAAATAACTTCTAAAATGGTGAAGGATTTGACAATGACCTCGAGCTGACAGAAGCTGTTGGATTTTCCTGTCACTGGAGCAAAAGGATTCTACATAAAGAACAGAAACACTGGAGATATTATTGTTTTTTTATGAAAGGACTGATACATTGGAAGCTTAAATGTCAGCGCAGACTGGACTTAAGCTGCGTGATGTTTGTGAAGTATTTGTCCATTTAGGACTATTTTTCTGCTCTTAGTCTGGACTAAACTTGTGTACTCATGAAGGAACCAAGGAAATGTATAATCAAGGCCCTTAACATATGTGGATGAAGATTAATTAAATGCCTCAAGTAATTTTTGAATGTTGGGCACAGAAAGGTAAGCTTTTAGTTTGAATATGTTGTGCTTATTACCAATGATATTTATACCAGTGTCTCACAAGTGTGTTTGTGTTGTATAGGAGGCACATTGGCTTTATATGAACAGTGAAGTAGAGGACTTGACCTCAGAACTAATGAGCCTTCATGTCCCTCCTTGGGCCTACTATAACTGACAGACTCGGTGGAAAGGCATCCACTACTCGTAAAAGCCATGCGGCTTAATTGCAGCAACCGTTCCCCAGACATTATGTATTGATCACTTGTGAACATTTGATATGTGAATAGCTCCAGTGTTTCATCGCTGGTGCTCTGTGCTGGAGGCTGGAGCCCTTTCTGAGCTTTGGGAACACTAAAGGCCAGGCCTTTGCCTGTTTGTGGCCAAAGGGTGTAAAGGACCCCGGGGTCTGCCCGGCTCTCTCCTGCTGTGTGATCTGATGTGACACTACGACGTCATTCTCCTCATCACTGTGCCAGGCTACAGCTCTGCACTGCTCTGCACCAGGACCAGCTCTGACAGCCTGGAGCCTCCAGCCAGATTGACCCTCTGACCCAGCCATAGAGATGGTGCTCTACTCCACCACCCGAACACCTCTGGACTACTGTGTGAGAGCTACATAACGCTTCTCTGGGCTTTTGGCTTTCTTCAAGTTCATTCTGCTTTGAATGAATTGCAGTAATTAAATATTTTTGCTTCTTTTTCTGTTGTATAATATTTCCATGTTCTGAACAGTTTGAGTTGAACCATGTTTTCTTCTACTGTGGATACCTCTGTCCTGATCAGGTGCACAATAGCCTCAACTACTCAGGCGTCTTTGATTTCCTCTGCTGTTGATTGTTTTGCCTCCAAGTCGTGTGATTGTATCGAGTCAGCTTCCAGGACCACAGACATCACCCAGGATCCTAGTACAATGAACCCTCAGATTACCTGGGCTTTGCAGCCTCAAATTAAAGAATAAAACCTCTGCAATAAAATGCTTCTGCTTCATCAGCCATGTAAACCTCTGCTCTCCCTACTGTTCAAACTACTGTGGCAGTGGACTGTGAAGTGGAATTCATCTCACACAGACTGGGTTTTAGACATGTGTCTGATCAGATGTTCATTGTAAAGACAAGTTACTGTTGAATTTCAGCTGAGTGCTTTAGCAGTTCTAAATACATTCTGACTTCTCCACAGTTCTTAAGGTTACGCAGGCGAGTGAAGATGTCTGTATCCCTCACTACTGCTGCAATGTAATAATAGACATCCTGAACCATATCAGGAGTCGCATGTGCATCCAGAACCATCTGTCCTGTTCCCCCCTCAGGGACCCTCAACACAGTAGTGCATCTCTATGGGGCATAGGGGTGGGCGATATGACAAATCTTAACATGAGATATGAGATAGACCATCATTTTGATCTCATCACGATTCGTGTGGTTTGTAACTTTTTTATCTGCCTTTAAAGGGCAACTCAAGCCATCATCTACTTCTGAGTGTTCATGCTTCACTGTAATTGATTAAATCCACCTGTCTCATTGCATGGTTAGGCTGACCAATAGGAGGAGTGGGTGGAGAGAAGTTCTGTCTTTGATTGCATTTGTTTAACACAATTCTAAGCTAAATCACAATATGACATATTGTCAAAGAAGCAAATTACAATTAACTTTATTGCCATTTCGCTCACCCCTAATGGGACATAGAACGGATGTTCGCAGCTTCCTCCTCTTCTGTGTAAAAGTATGTCTTATTCTTCCAGTGTCATGTCAGACAGTGCAAGCATGTGTCATAGTTGTACCTTAATCAACAATATACAAACATGGGCCCAGCATGGTGGTGCAAATCTGAACAAAAGCAATGGTCAGTGTGTCCACTCCGGCGTCTACCATCATCGAATAGCCTGTATACCTCGTCCAAGACACAGCAATAGGCCCTGATGCTCCCGGGTGACAGGGAGAGTCTGGGTAGGAACGGAGCCAAGAGGAGATGACTGGGTTTGATCCTCAGCTGTAAATATGTTGAAATGAAGAGAATGAAGAAGTCTTTGTTTGTTAAACTATTTTTATTGTTCTGAGAAAATAAAAACAAAAACATGGAGTGTTTTCTGCTATGTGTAGTTTTACCTTGTCTATTATGAGGAAAAATACACCACTAGTTTGTGATAGCAGTGGAAGGGCCAGATCTTAAATTGGAACAGGGCAAAAAGGAGGCTGCAGCTCACGGATATTGATCGCCAGGTGCTGCTTGAAAAAGTGTGGTTCAAATAGCACTACAGGAAAATTATATGGATCACTATATCACACTTAGGTGATGTGCTAGAGGATCTAAGGTCTTCAGAAAATGTAATAGGACTTCAAATTGTTCAAAGATGCTTAATCTCTGCATTTTTTTATTTATTTATTCTGATTGATTTTCTTATTTCTGTAATTTCGATCAGTGTAAATGTGTCTTTAAGATCACTACAACTTAAGATTACCCTGTTAATTAAGCACTATTTGCAGTAGTTATTCACCAGTTCTGTTTTACCATAAGTCAACTTGATTATATTACATCAAATCTACTTAAGTATTGGTATGGGCTGATACAACAAAATGAATGAATTCTACAAGATATTGCATCTATCAGACACAAACAGCCACAGCTGACAGGTCCAGAGCTTTTATTTGGTAGCTATGGATAAATAACAGGTGCTTGAGTGTATCGAGTGCCAGTAGTTTACTTGCTGATTGAAAAACTAAAAGCACAAAATGCCCTGATTATGTTTATGTTACATGCATAGTAATGTGCCCATGTCATACAGTGTGCTTTCAATGACATATAGCCAATTTACATCTACAAGGCTCTCTAGACGTGTCTTCTTGTTGTGCGGAGAATAATATTTGGTACATTGATTTAAGCATCTCTCTCTACCGTATATTCAGAGCTTATTGGCTTATGACAGTAAGTGTAACATGACATGTACATCTCTAATATAAAATAGTATATTTGTGAGTCATTCATTCAGTAGTCCACAGTAGCACAGTACTGTAGCAGTAAATGGCCACACGAGGGAGCCGTGAGATAAGAATCTTCTCAGTCCAAGTAGAAGGCTGAAGTTGCTTTATATTGAGGCATCAGTGGAGCAACTCACTTTAGGCGACTAGCTCACCCAAGTCCAGTTTTCTGTAATCAAGAAAACTCAACATCTGCCTCTGTCATTGCTTTAGAGTCCAACAACATGCAACAGTTAAAGACCAAAACGAAAATATATGGCACACACATTGCCAAAAGAAATAAAAAGTAAGAACAAAAACATGCTTTTTACAGAAAAATAGAAAACTAACCTGCTCACATTTCGCAGCAGGCATTTCAGGACTAGAGAACAATAGACAGACATCTACCTTGTAACACTGCCCCTGTAGTTTAGGCTAACACTCCTACATGGCACTCAACATTTGACAAAGCAAGTAGATGTTTGTTTTTTTTCACATGTGCCCTCCTCAGTCGAGAATGCATGTTTAAAACCACCACTTAAAGTAAAGCGACTGTCCTCTATGTTTAATCATTCCAGCTTATTGTGTAAAATATGAAAGCCCTGGTCCATTTTGACAAGTGGAATGGAAATATTATCAGCTCTCTGCTCTGTGACTCGTTTCAAAGCACTATTGTAAAAAGACAACACTCATTTCCCAGTGTAGACATTTCAGTGGAACATGCAATATTGCAAAGTGGATGCAACATTAAGCCCTTATGCCAGATTCTGGAATGTAATGAAGCATGGGACAAATCAATTTATGTCGACGGCAGGAAAACCCTGGTGACTGCTTTTCATTAGTGCTCCAAGATGTTATGTGCTTTATGGAGAATAGAAAAAAAAAAAAAAATTAATACTGTATAAAGAGTTTGGACGTATTTGTGAAACTGAAAACCCTTTGTTTTTTATTGCTGATTGTGCTGTAGGTAGACAGTTATAGTAAATAAACAAAAATCTAAATTTGGACAGCAGTTTTGACAACATAACGCAAACATGTGTCACATCAGATGGACTGAATAATAAACTGGCATTCTTATACATGTGCGTAAATACGAAAGGTCCCTCAGGTGTGATGGAGCAGCACTAGTCTCTATGTGCTAATACTGTACGCTGCATGCCGTGAGTGTGTTTTCAGACTTGTCTTTGAACCTCAGCACAGTGTAGCAGTCCTGGGAGTGCTGTCTGGTAACCTTTGCAGTGGTATCTAGTAGACCCGGCTCCCAGCTCCATTGTCCCTGTTCGGGTCAGCTCGTGCGGCTGACAGCGTCCGACTGCGCCCCTCCAGATTGCGGCGTGTCAGGAGGACTGCATGAGGCCGGTGAGACGCTTTCCTGTCAACGACTTCCCCTGAAAAATCCAAAATAACAGCATAACTGAGATTAAGAAGTAGAATGATCTCCTCTAAAAGACCTACTATGTGTAATATGGTTGTGAGTGCAGAAGCTGATACACTGATCGTGAGCCAGCCGGTGTGCTTTGTGATATGAACAGCCCCCAGCTCTTTGGACTTACCACACTGCGGGTGAACTTCTCCAGGGAGGTGCGGCGGCCCTGGTCGGGGTCTGCAGGTGGCTGTTGTGGAAGGGGGGAAGCAGGGTGAGTGTTTGGGTTAACGTACGGGTGTTCATGTTCACGGGAGTGGGTGTTAGTGGGACAAACGAGGCAGGACAAGCATTGGTAAAAGAAATATAGGACGAATATGTGGACATAGATGGAGTGTTTTAAGGGCCAGCAGGGGGAGCAGTGTCCAAAACAGAGATGGGAAGAGCATGAAGTAAGGCAGCAGTGTTTTGCTTTGCTCCATATTACACAGTAGACTATTGTAAGTGCATAATGTAAAAAGTTACAAATGCAGTAGTGACAGACACATTTGGTATTAGACCTAATCAGACTTATCTCATTTACATTTGTTAGCTGTATTGATAGTGACATTTAAACAGCTTTCTAAATGCCAGTCTGTATTAGTAGCTAAAGGTAATTACCCTAATCACCAAACATTAAGCAGCACAACATTGAAAAGTAAAGTCATTTATTGTCATGGTTACTGGAAAAAGTAGAAACAGGCTTTTTTTTAACATAGCAACGCAACTCTGAATCATTGTATGTTAAGGATAATAAATGAATTGTTTTGATTATAATACAGATAACAAGTTCTCAACTAATTGCCAGACTGTTTCTCCAAAGACAGTAGCAGCAGCCCAAGCAGAACAAAAGAGAAAGAAGAAAAGCAGGTATTTTAATGTGCAGCTCACCTTTTTCCTGGCTAACAACAGGTCTTGGTAGATGTTGGATCTCAAAAATCGTGCATAGCTGTCACTTTTCATTAGCTTGAATATGTGCTCCTGTAATGAGAAACAATGCAGATTAAAATTGCTAAGTTAAGAAACATTAGAGGGATACATTGTTTATAACTCTGTAACTCAGGCGTATGAGCAGGCCCAGAGGAACCCGCAGTGAACCAGCTCCAAAGCACTGGACAACAGTCTAACGGTCCATTCATGCTCTTAGCCGCTTCATTAGGCCCTGGCACAAACACACACACACTCATTCTTCCTATTTCCTTCTCTGTCTTTAAATCTAGCTCCGGTTCCCTTGTGTAACATGGGATGAGAGGACGAGGTCATTGCGTCTAAAGGGTGAGTGGTTTGAGTGAATAAAATAAACAGGCATTTGAAGAGGGCTAGTGATTCGAAAAAAAGAAAAAAAACAAAAACTCAAATTTGTAAGACACTCAAAAAATAAAACTTAAAACTAACTGTAATGTTAGTGTTTATATAGTTGCAATATATTTGAATGATATGCCAGGTTTTAATATCTACGGTACTGTTCATATTTTAAAGAGGTGATGTTTAAAGATGCACTGCTCAGTGAGATATTTTTGCAGTACAATGTAAACTCTCTGGTGGAGGACTCACCATCTGCTTGTCTCCATGGAGATTTTATAGCTTTGCCTGGAATGTTTCCTAAGTATAGCATTAAACTTATCTATCACCATAGAACCCAGCAGATCTGTGGAGAGGTGAGAATGCATGTTTTTCAAGGTATTTTTGACCTGTAACTGAATAAAAGCAAGATATTGGAACCTTCCTGGCAAAAAAAAAAAATTTTACAAAACATTACATTTCCATTCATTTTTATTTATTTATCTTTATTTATACAGGGGAGCCCAATGAGAGCACTTGGGCTCTCTTTTTTATGGGCGCCCTGTTTAAAATACAGTATAAACAGAAAAACTAACAAAACAAACAAGTCCATATAAAACATTAAAAACAGGAGCAGGTGTGTGTATAAAAGTGTCTTATCAGAATATTAAATTGCAAATGTGTTAACAACGTATCCAGTTTTGCTTTTTGTTGGAGTGTATTCCATTTTTGTGAAGCAAAACAGCTAAAAGCCTCTTTTCTGTCTCAGTTCTGGTGTGGTCCGTCCTTAGACTTATGCAGTCATGTGATCTGGTTTTAAATGTTCCAGTATCAATCATTAACAAGCAGGTGATGTATTCTGGCAGTTTTTGAAGTAGTCCCTTATAGATACATTTCATACACTGCTGTTCTCTTCTAACACACAATGATGACCACCCACTTTTTCATAGAGAATACAATGATGAGTTTCAAATCCATTCCCTGAAATAAAACAAAGGGCAGAGTGAAAGAGTCGATCCAGTGGTTTGAAAGTAGAGGCTGAAGTCTGCATGTACCACATCCACATAATCCAGTACAGAGAGGAAGGCTGCTTGCACTATTTCTTTTCTTAATTTATTGGGATTCAATATTTGTTTCTGTAATAAAATGACCATTTAGATTTTAAACTGTTACACAATTCTGAGATATGTTTTTTAAAGGATAGGTTTTCATCAAGCCAAAATCCAAGATATTTATTAGTGTCAACTCTTTTAATGGATTTACCATTTACAGTATAAAGATTTGTAGCTTGCACGTTACTTAAATGTTTTGGGTTTTTAAAAAAAAAAATCATATATTTAGTTTTATTTGCATTCAAAGACAGTTTAAGATTGATGAGGGAATTTTGGATTTCATTAAAATCTTGTTGCAGTTTTAAAAGCAGCAGTTTGCACTTGCATACAAAACAGCATCATCTGCATATAAATGTATGTGGTTTCTTTTAAATTGTAGCGAATAGAAAAAATTAAAATAGTAAAAAAGTAGTGGGCCCAAAATTGAGCCTTGGGGCACTCCTGAACTTATAGTTAGAAAATCTGATTTAAAACCATTGGCTACTACTGCCTGAACTCTATGTAAAAGATAATTTTGGAAACAATTACATGTAGCATTGTCAAATCCAATCTGCTTCAGACGCTTCAAGAGGACTCCATGATCCTCTGAATAAAAAACTTTAATTTAATCAATAAACAGAGCTACACAATCTTGCTTATCGTCAAGGACTGTGAAAATCTCATTTAAAACTTTTGTTGTTGCAGTGACAGTACTATGCCCTTTTCTGAAACCTGATTGACACGACTTCAAAATGGAGCATTTATTTAAATAAACTGTACCTTGATTTGCAACTAACTTTTTAAAAACTTTTACAAGAGAAGATAATTTAGATTGACTGGAAATGATTTACATTTTTAGTTGTCCCACCCTTATATCAAGGCAAAACATGTGCTGTTTTCCATAATACTGGTATAACTGCTATTTGAATTGATTAAAATTAAAAATATGTAAGAGGTTGAATGAATATGGGGCAGCTAGTAATGGAAGTTTTGGATCAAGGTCATTAGCTCCCATGGACTTCTCTGGGTCTATGGAGTGGAGAGCATTTAAGACCTCCATGTAAGTGAAAGGTCTTAAAGTAAAAATGTGATTATCTGCCCAAGGTTCAGACTCAACATAATCAAGATCAAAAGGACCATCATTTTTATCCAAAACATCACATGCAGATAAAATGCCTATTGAAAGCATCACATATTTCTTCTTTAGAGTTTACAGTGCTGAATCTAATAAAATATCGGTTGGTAATGTATGAATACTAGGTTCTGAGAAAGGTCTGACTGTCCTTCAGAATTTTGTCAGATTTCCATGACTCTCTATCAACACAGACATCTTATTTCATGTCTGTGTTGATAGAGAGTCGCGGAAATCCGATGTTTTTGTCTTTCTAACTGCTGATAAACATTTATTTCTCTTCTGGTGAAAAAATGCCAAATGAAAAATCCAACCTAGTTGTGTGTGCAGTTTTCCAGGCAGCATTTATTTTTCTAATTAAAATTGCACTTTCTGAGATAAATCAAGGTTTGTTACAGTTTTTCATTCAAATTTTTCTTTTAAGCGTATGCTTAAAAGAAGCGATCTACAATTTCATTAAATGTATTAATAAAAAGTTTAAGGCCATATCAGGGTCAGTCAATGCTGACATTAGCCCGATATCACTGTAATACAGGTCACAGGTGAAGGTCTGCTCAATGAAATGTTTATGCGATCTTCTAACCTTTACACATGGAATGCGTCTTTTTCACTTTTGTATTTTGGATACATCCAATTGGACAATGGTCACTAAAATGGAAAAGCACCATTTGCCTCATAATTATTGGGTTTGTTTGTTAAGACTACATGAATGAGTGTGCCTTTATTTAAATTTCTAGGGTCAGGTCTAGTTGGAATAGAAATTAATTATATGAGATTTAGGCCATTGAATAAGTCTTTTCAGACTCTTTCTCCAGCCATTTCATATTTATATCGGCCATTATCAGGGCTTCATAATTTTCCAGTTTAGAAAGCATCATGAACAAATCATTAAGAGCATTTTTAGGAGCTGAATGATAAATACCAGCAATAGCCAATTTTAGCATTTGCATAACTAACAGACACGGACAGATATTCAAAACATTTAGGCTTTGAACAGGAGAATAGAAGGTCCATGCAGACATGAAGACCCCACACCAGAAAAGTTACATAGTAGAGCACACAAACACTATGTAAAGGTTTAGAGGCAGCAGGTTGAGTTTATTCATTCGGTGCAGGTGTGCGTGAAAGAGTTACCCATGCGTGAAGAATGGCACAGTGGTGGTACCTGGGCGTCCTCGTAGCTGTAGCGCCCGGGGTCTTTGAGGTTCTGGCTGGTGCGCTCGTAGCTGTGGGAGTCCAGGTTGATGGGGCTCGGTGCTCCTTCAGCCAGAAACTCCTGCCAGATCTCATGAGCACGGGACGACACCTCCTGCAATGGCCGCCGCTTCAGGTCCTGCACTGCCAACCAGAATCTGAAACAGCAGGAGTCAAGAGGTTTTAGGCATTACACAGACAAGTGTGGGCGAAAAGGTATGTCTCTATATTTTTTTGGCATATTTCTGATGATGATATATTAAGGTAAATCATCACAAATATTCTAAAATGTGGCTGTAAATATCTGGATTGAGGTAAAGTAAGTGAATAGATTGTAAAGTGAACCATTCACTTCACTTTATCACCTTGAAATATTACACAGCCAAATTCTGTTCTTTTTACTTTTAATCAGCAGTTTTTTTCATAGATTCACAGATTATAGATAATATGCTTGATGTTCTATTTTCACATATCTCCAAAACAACATTTGCTTTACTTTTCAATTTCTATATAGTACCTTTACTCACAGTGTGAAACAGCTAATGATAAACAGTATTTCCTTATGAATGACAGTTACCACACATTACTTTCTTTGAACTTCGTGAAGTAGTAGAAGTAGTGACTGACAGTATTGGTGTCAGTTATGGGTCTATGAAAGTATGATTTTTGTACAGGGACAATACAATCTTACACCATGATTAGCATAATTATGTTGGCTTTATACATGTATTTGCTCAGCAGACAATTCTCTTACCGAAGATTCTCTGAGCTAAATTCTGACTCAAGGAACTTCAGGAACATGTCTCGCCCAGCTGGATCCTTGAGTGCCTCCTCGAGAGAAAACCCCCATTTCTTCACCCGCTGCTGGTTGGGGTCCTTACTGTAATATCCAACAACAATAACAACCTTTAATTTTATTTATGATATAATACAAAATGGCATATCCCTCTGTGTTAAGGATAACACCAGCCCTTTTGCCTTTATCTGATTCTGACTTGCCCCTGACCTCTGACCTGTCTGATAGAAGCCCCATCCCCTCTGTCCTCACCTGGTCTCCATGTCCCAGAAGGTAGTGTCATCGGTGATCCAAGGATTGGAGGGCTCCAGGGCGGACACGAGGGGGTCGTACTCCATGAACTGCTCGGTGTAGCCCATCAGACTGTCCGCGACCTTGGACACTTTCATGCAGTGTCTGTCCAGCTGGGTGTTCAGGAAGGAGATCTGAGAAAAAGGAGAAAGAGTAGGTGAAATCAGGTCAATGTGTGGTGATGGATGAGCAGTGGGGGCTGCTGCTGGTAATAGCCTATGGAGACGACTGCTACATTGTATGCAGTAACTTACTTCCTTCTGTACATCCTCTTTTGTGGGCTTCCGGGCTGGCTGTGAGCTGATGTGCACCGGACTGGGTTGACTCTGGCCATCATCTGGAACGCCATACACTGACTGAAAATAACCAAGACACACATAAATAGTCTTTTTGTTGCTTGACATATAATTACGAAAGATAGATTGAAACTGTTTTTATGAGTCATGCTTATGATTCTGGTTTTGTTAAAAATACAGCTGAATTATTACTATTAATATAGACTTTGCATGCATATATATAATAATAATATAACCCAGCATGACAAATTATAATAATATTTATAAACTTACAAAGCAAATAATTTTCCCATAAGTTAAAAGTTATGATTGGGATAAGATAAGGCCAAAGTTAGTACCAATGTTGGAAAGCAACGCATTCTTACAATGTGAATGAGCGCTTTTTTAAATGCATCTATTCTAGAGGCAAACTTGACTATAAACCTATCACCTGACTTTGTTTGCTCACAGAAAATCCTAATAGACTGGGACTGTCACACTCCCTGCTGCTGTGTTGCCTCACCTTCTTCACCCTGTGTGGGTTCTTCTCTCTCCGGCACTTGCGGATGTCCATCTCTGTTGTGTTGACGCAGCCTGGCTGTGGGAGGAAGCAAGAGGAAGAGAGCGTTTTTGGGTCAGATAACACTGTTTCTCCAAACTGCATTGTCTGTCGGCCTCAGATTTACAATACAATACAGTAATGCTATTCAGCCAAGCGACCCTCAGGGATGCTCATATGCAAAGTGACTGGCACCATATCTGATTCTGTTTAACAACAAAAAGTCCTCCAGGCTGTCAGCAACTGTCAGAATATAATAGTGCACCAACTTAACTTAACTGCTTGCCACCTTCTGCTCCTTTCAATTGTGTGCCCACATATTTTGCAGTATTGTTTGTTTAAGTATAAAATGTCCTACAGCTCTGACTCACCACTGGCCGATGGACGTCCCAAAACGCCCTCTCTTGGCTGTCCAAGATCTTCCTTTCGGCCTTGTCCTTCTTCCTGTCGATTCTGTAGACATAAGTCATAGCTCACTCATGAATAGGACAAACAGCTCTCAGTCAAATAAACTGGTCTCAGATGAATGGCTGACACTTTCGCACACAAACAAAGCCAGCAGACAGACCCCACGGCCGCACAGGGTCTTCACCTGTTTGATCTTATTGACATGCAGTGGCTGCTTTTGCCTCTGGTGGGACAAACGTCTTACGCAACTGACATTTACAGATAAGGCCTGGCTCACATTGTTTACTGCCCAAAGCTAAAATAGCAGTACTGCTTTTTATTCCCATCATTCACCGCTGGAAAAAAGAAATTACATAAAGTGTTTTTGTTAAGTGCTCTGTAAGTACAGTTCCTGTCAGAGATGTTACTTCACATTGCTTTCCTTAGGCAGGTGCGTAGGAACAGGTGCCCATAATGTCTTGTCAAAGCAGGAATTAAGGGAAGTCACCAGTAATTATATTTTCAAAAGTGGACTGTGTAACTTTTCTAGTGTCCATTAATGGAGAGCGTTTTGCTTTGCCTGGAATGTCCCACAGTACAGCATTGTTTACATGGAGACACACAAGTGAAGCCACAAAATTTGAGGTCTGATCTATGGCTATTTGAGCCCATTCACAGTAAGAATGCATCCTGCTAAATGCATAAATAAATAAATAAATAAAAAAAACAAAAACAAAACCCACCTGTAATTTAATAACTGCAACATAAATAAGTTTAACTCATATTGTGGAACACTCAAAACAATTACATCTCCATGGAGAAAAGTAGCTTCTTCCAGCATAAAAGTCACACAGTACACCTTTAAATAACTAGATAATACAGAAATGATTTCCCATGTGTTTACACTTGCTCACCAGCAGATGGAAGTCTTCTATAGACATGGTCCAGTCATGTCCAACTCCTACAGGGACTAACTTCAACATGTAACCCTCTAATTATCTCTGACCTAACATCCAAGTGACATAATGCACTGACACACTTTTTTGTTGAGAGAGAGGAAAAAAACCCTCAAAACACTCCAGTGCTTGTATAGAGCCACAGAGGAACAGTGTAAGGTTAGGACATGTGGAGGTGGTGTTCACACGTTGCATACTCACTTGACTTGAGCCTCAGCCTGCATGAAAATGAATTCCCACTTCCTGGCAAAAGCCCTCTGCAGCCGCGCAAGGTTCTCCTGAAAAGAAAAGTTTCAATTGAAGTTTTTGCTCAGGTAGGAAAGTTGGGAATAACCATACACCTTTACCACTAATTGTAAAAATGTGTGCAAAGAAGGGGCGTACTTGACACATAAATTAGATATGTGCTCCAGTTGTCAAGTCATCAGTTGCTCACTCAAAAAACAACCAATTAATATAAAAATAGATATAACCAACTAACTAGATGGTGAATATATATGTTCCAAAAAAGCAAACCAGAAATAATCAGCAGACTTTCTTATATGCACTGTCAAACATTAATTATTCTTAGACATATTAAAAATACCCAAAATATATCAGTGAGCATTCTGTCCCACTGCCAAAAAGCATCTGTCAATTATACAGTATGTGACCTCATTACAAAGGAAAAAAGTAGTCAGTAGTGGTCATGAAACAGCAAGAGCTCAGAAGCCTGGGGGGCATTAAATGACCTGAATTTGAGAAAAAGGAAGTCTCATGGACGATAGTTACATGAAGCTTCTTTGGAATATTACAGTACAATTGATTTCTATTATGACAAGGACACATCGATGAAGTAGACACATTAATTTATTTCTGACCCACACATGCTAGAATAAATGTAATGAATTGTTAAGAAAAACAACTAAATACAACATTTTTGATAGTTTAAAACTGTAGTGTACTTACGGCTTCATAATCAGCTAGCTCAAGTCTGGCTTTATTCTGCATGGTTCTCTTGCACAAGTAAATGGCTAAGGGGGGGATAAAAATACAAAAGAATAACGATTTAGAATACAAAATCAAAGCCCATCGCATCTTGTTTGCACTGAATCTGAGGCATGGTCAACTTTTAACGTGGGTCTCAGCTGTGCAAAACAACACTAATGAATGTTCTGTAGGCAGCGGTACAGCAGGCGGCCGTGTTGTCCCCACAAATAACAAGGCCAGTGTAAATGCCATGCAGAGAGCCAGAGATGTGAGCGTCCATATATCAGTGAGTGGCTCCTTATTTTGTTAGGCTAATCTCATCCCATAGGATCTTCTATGGCTGTGCTCCTCGGGGCCAGATACATTACAGGGAATGGCCTCGCAGATCAATATTGAGTGGCAGCACACAGCAGATATACAGCTGTGTCCCAGAACAAGGGGACAGCACTGGCTCAGAG
This sequence comes from Periophthalmus magnuspinnatus, assembly GCF_009829125.3. NCBI lineage: Eukaryota > Metazoa > Chordata > Actinopteri > Gobiiformes > Gobiidae > Periophthalmus > Periophthalmus magnuspinnatus. The sequence goes on along the minus strand of NC_047147.1, from coordinate 14,920,446 downwards.
CAGAGGTAAGTAACACATGTACAGTATGTGACTCACCATAGTCTGTGTTCTCAGGCTCCCAGCAGTTTGAAGGCCAGAAGTATGGAGACTGCAAAACAACAGAATGTATTTCATTGTTTTTGTTTTCTTTATTACTCTAATGTATTTATAAGTATAGTCCAGATCAGCCAACTGTATTCTTTCTGAGCCAAGACTTACTGTCAGAATAACTATGTTTAATGGTAATTTTTGACACCAGATTCATAGAACTACCTTGGGACCAATGTGAGCTACATTTCCCTTTATTCATATTTAATTGTCTTTCGTAACTGATATTACACATTCAAAGTTCATTCCCAAGTCTATTAATTATGGATCACTCACATCTATCATGCATTCTTAATAGGAGTTCAGAATTAGAACTTGGTAGTCTCTACTATATATTTAAACGTTAATCAGACTAAAAAAACATAATAACTACTTTGAAGCTTTTTCTTGTTCAACACTGTAACACTCATCAGGCACTGCGTGCACGAATCACTTGCTAGCATCAGCTGTTGAGTGTTTTCTTGGTTGAGTGTAGTATCTATTTTTAGACATCAGAGTGAAAGTTCCCATGTCAGAGTCTTACACGCCTGTGGACGGTGGCCAGCCCATTTCATATGCTCACAGAGGTTCTGATGACGCTGGCCTGTTGCGTCACCACAACATCAGAAGGAATATTTTTAGCCTGTGCTGAATGAGCAAGTGTGACACACGCTGTCCTCCTTGAGCCGCACAATAGTGGCTTTTAATCTTGAGCATTGGAGGTGAAGTTGAAGTATCGAGAGATGGATTCAGAGGGAGGAAGATTCTAACTGTGTGAAACAAATGGAGCCATGAAACAGCTGCTTCTATGCCTGCCCAAGGAGATACGGCTGAAGACTGTAGCTGGCCGGATTAAGATGCTAATGGCCCAGTCACAGTAATGAGTCATGGAGGAGCCCTTAGCTATCACACGGACCTGTCAAAGTTCAGTTTGGATCAGAAAGAGCAGGAAAAACAGCCCCTCTGACAAGAAGCTCGGTTGGCCCAAAGGCCCTATTCTGCAGCTCCCCTCCTGATTAAGGCAGTGTCCAGCTGGGACACTCACTATCGACCTTGATGTGATGAGTAATAGGCTTAGTGAGGATTGTTCATTAGCACCATGTAATAAACATTCCCTCTGATAAACTGCCATCATCAGAAATTACTTCACTTAAGGAAAAAGGAGAGCTCTGTGAGTGTGGCTCTTCCCACCTGAAAACGGTAAAGGGTTCCATCATCTTTGAGTGTCAGGACATGGTCAGAGATGGGAAAGATGTAGCCGTGTGCAGCAATGAGGCTCCCCAGGTGGATGGCTTCAGCTTTGGGCATTAAAAAGAAAAACAATAAATCAGTGTGTGTTTTTCTTTAGTCGGATTTTCTAACCTTACATGCTGTACATACCTGGATCTTCAATACTCAAGTTTTTCATCAGCCACTGCACAATGTCTGCCCCTGTGGGGCAAATAAATACATGAGTTTCAACATTGTAATTAACTAATGCAAAAGTCTTTCTGAGGCTGTAGGTCTTTCCTATCTGCATATGTCACATAATACACGGTGTGTCGCCTTCTCTCCTGGACAGCACAACCTTTGGCCGTGTGCACTGTGTCTAAGCTTGGCAGCACAGAGCAGGGGCCCCAGGGCCAGTGGGAGCCATGTGAAGAAGTGACTCAGAGAGAGCTCCTGGCAGAGAGGGAGCAGTCCCAGCCCAGCGCTGACTCATATCACACACAAACAGATGAAGAAATACAGTGTGTATACTCTGGGGCGCAGACAGAACAGAGCAGGAAAAAGCAGCCTTTACCCGCTGACAGGGGCAATGTAAGGCCACAGGCACTTTTCTCACAGACCCAGATCTTATCGGCAAAGACATCATCTGCCTGCAACTGTACTGCCACCAATTTACATAAGCCCAAAAGGTCATGTTTGCTTTAGTGATTCTGCATGTTGTCCCCAAGCATTATTATTGTGAGAGGCAGCACACATACGTAACAAGTCATTCCACAGAAATACAGTGGAGAACTATCCCTTGCTCTATGTGTACAGCAGAGCAAATGCACTGTACTTACCTGATACGACGCTGGGAATCTTTGAGAGGAAACTTTTGACAGTCCTGATGGACACGCCTCCTGCTTTCTCATCTTGTATTCTTGTGACAATATCTTCAATCTGTGGAGAGGCCAATGGAATTTTAGTACAGTGTGGTTGCGCAACATGTCATTTTGAAACAAAAAAACAGTGTAAAGCGTAGGAATGGATGGAACTAGAACTGCTGCATAGAAATAGAAAACAGGCCAATGACAAAACTGTAGTCACTAGTGTAAAGATAGAAAAATCTATTTGTTCTCATAAAATCTCATGACACATAAGGCAACCTTTAAAAATAGGTTGACCTACTTGGCATATGTGATGGATACACTTTGAACCATTAGGTAACTAAAGAAAATATTCTAGCATCTGACTTGAAATAAGCCAAAAAAAAAAAAAAAAAAGCAGATAAAGATGTTTTTTGTTGTTCAAACTGACATTATGTTTTATATATAAAGTGTGAAAAATGTATATCTTTAATAAGGTGAATATTCAAGCTACTCAACAAATTACATGTGTAGAAAGGGTCTCATTTGTGTCATTAGCTGGGGGGAAGTGGAAGAATTAGATTACGTCTCACAACAACAATACAGTGGGTTGCAGGTTTAGTTAAGTACGCTTCATAATTGTAATAGTACCTGGCATATTTTTCAACTTGGTTAATATACTTTAGGCCAATAGTTGTAATACTTCAGCCTTATACTGACTATATGGAAGCCTTCAGAGACTGCTCAGAGCGCGAGCGCCGCCAAAGCTTCTCTGTGCGTCTTACGTGTTGTTTGAGTGTCCTGAGCTGTAACGTGTACCATGGGGCCAGAGGTCTTGGTTTAATGCTTTTCTGTTTTAGCGGAGCTACAACATCGAGAGCAGATTTTAAGGTGAGCATTGTTCTGTCAACCAATTGATCAGTGACAATTGGATTAAAATTATTTTCATTGTCACATGACAGATCTTTTAGTAATGGCTCAATAATTTCTTTAAACTCTGTAACCGATTTATCTGATAATGTTCTTTTCATTATAGTATAGTATATTACAGTTTTTTACAGTTTTTTTCTGCGGGGTTGGATAGTCTTTTAGTATAAACTGAAAGGTAATTAAGAAATGGTCAGGGAGTATAGGGTTTTGAGGAAGGACAATTAGATCATTAATCTCAATACCATAGGTTAGAACGAGATCTAGAGTGTGATTGTGACAGTGAGTCGGTTTGTTCACACTCTGGGTGAAACCGATCCCATCCAGGAGCGCACCAAAAGCATTACTGAGGCAATCACTGCCGTTATCTACATGTATGTTGAAATCTCCAACTATAACAATCCTTTCCCTATTCAAAACTAAACTTGAAATGAAATCAGAAAACTCTGTCAGGAAGTCGGCATATGGACCAGGAGGTCAATAAATTATTATAAATATAACAGCTGTAACACATCTCTGGCCCAAATAGCTTTGTCCAATTGAAAAAACCTGGCGGTGCAATTCCCCTGAGCTCTGATAAGCATCACACCTCTGCCACACATCAGCCTCCTAAAATTAGTCTCGGCACTGCTCAGCTCTCAGCCACTACACCCTGTGCACCCCAAACAGACGGAAAACAACATGGGGTCATCCAAGGACAACAAATATTCCAGTAAAAACAAAAATCTATATCAGATAAATTATAACATTTTTGAACTGTCAGCTTATATATTAATGTAAATCTAGATAGAGCCTTACAAGAAATCAATTTACATCTGAAAACATCTTGATTTTGCACACTCGGCGGTATTATCAGGAGCAAGCCATATGTCATACAGTAGCTTCCACGCTCGTTGCAAAGGCTATTAAATTCTTTATGACTCTCTAAGCAGCTGTCTAGTAAGTACACTAAAAGGTCTGCACACACGCGCACCTGCACCACAGCACACACAGGTTATCCCCAGAGACATGACACAGACAAATTCCTCTCACCTTGCCTAATTAAGTTACATCGCATTTCTTTCTTACACATTTACAGTTGGTATAAGACCAGGGCAAAACACTGAGCTGAGGTTGGGGCCGTGCCAGAGTACACTTTCTCCCTCCTTAGCTGGCTAGTTGCTTGTTCCTGGAGTCATTCATCATTTAACACAGCATTTCGGTGAGTGAAGTCCTAGGACAAGCAGGGAGGCTTTAAAACATTGAACAAAGTTGGGTGTGCACTTTACTGTACACTCATAAAAGTCCCATCTCCACATTAAGCATTTGTATTTCAGATGGTAATTACGTTTATGTGCTGCTTTGGTTAATATCAGCCCATACAGAGTTGTATACACTGTGTACATGCCTAGTTGAAAGGCATGGGAATTTTCATCTTCTGTTTGACATTAATTTAAATAATTTGCAATTATTAACTAATACATGTGATCACATGCTTACATAAAATGGGTCACAAACTAATACTGGATATGTGAAATGTCCTGATTTTATCTTCTTGGTCTAGTACTGAAACTACTTTCAAAAGCATATCAGAAAAGCATCTCCTGTTTTGATTAACACTACTAATTATATTCACATATTTAAATCAATTTTATGTGCTTGTTGTATCAAAAATACTATTCTGGCTGTTTAATATCAGGCTTACAAACCCATTATAAGCCAGCACAAGCTAAAAATGCTCTCCCGTGAAATTTTGAAAATAGTTAAACCCGTACCAATATTTTAAAATTTCATTTTTTTCGTTCTGCTTAAGCTGCTTGAGTTGTAATAATTCTACTGCTTGTAACACGCAACAAATCTATAACAGCATGAAACATGGAATAAATCCTTTACCATGAAATGAGAATGCTTTTCTCGACTCAAATCAGCTTTTGGATTTATGACAAATGCCTACTGTAAAGGGTATTATGAGGATAACATCCTCCTACATTGTCTTTTAAAAACACCATTGCCGTCAGTTATTAGTCCTCTGGCTGAGCTTTAAGAGGGTGATTCATTCTCTAGCTTCATAAATCTACACAACACCTTGATGTATGTGCAGTTAATAACACACATACATACAAAGGAAAGGTGGCAAAGGGAAGTACAGCAGAACAATTACCAGTCTCCCACCATAAGCTTAACAGAGTGTCTCAACATGAATTATTGAGCATCCACAATAGAGAATTACTACATGCTCCCGCTCCATAAATCTCCCACAGAAAGGTGCAGGATACAGGGGAATAATCCCAACGTGCCCTCTCCATTGTGAATAGCGCACAAAGCTTTCGGTATTTTAGGCCTTGTTCGCCTACATGCATGTTTTGCATTGGTACAATCAGAAACACAATAGATTACCACACTAACACATCCTTTCACAGACAAACCTGCAGTAGAGACAACAATAACTTTAACTTTGTAAACTCTTCAAATCCCCTCAAGAGATAACAACATGGAGAGGATTAAGTCCTTTTGTTGTTTTGTACAATAATGGCCCTTGGACTACAGACGCATGCAAAGAAAAACTTGTTATCTCCCATAGGATGTTGGCAGACTAGATGCATGTGGAACAGCTACAGAAAGTGCATGGTATCTTGTACATGTACAAGTTAATGGGTTTGCGGCTTGGTGTGGAGTGTTCTTGAAAGCCAAATGCTGCTGCTAGTTGATGATAACAGCACTTTGCCCCATACCACGAAGCTATAAATGATTATCAGAAGAACACTTGTGTATCTAGCCTCTGTATGTTTGCATCTGCAGGATAAATGTTCAAATATGCTGTAATGTATTGCTGTGTGTGTGGGTGTTACTGTTGTTAGGTGTCTTATCTGTAATGGCTCTGAAGACAGCCCTCCTCTCTGACACTGTAACATGCAAAAGGGTACAGGTTATAGCCTACAATAAAAAACAACACACACCAAAACCAAGTCTTATTTAAATACACGTGCAGTTTGGTTCTCCATGTACTCGTCATATATTTCTTTATGTTGTTTAGCAATTATGGTCAGAGCTGAAGATTATACTTGGATGTGGCAAAACCTTCTCCAGTAATTTAACCTTCTTAATCTTAAACCATGGAACCGACCTGGATAGCGAGGGACCAAAACATAAAGGTGATGTTTTATTTTAGCGTGAAGACATTTTTGAACTATTACCACAGTCAAAGCATTTTAAAACAGCTGCATTCAAAACATCAAACCAACAATACCAAATGTAGGCAAATATCTCACCAAAACCTTCAAACTTCCGTCTATTATAATACATAGATGACTGAGTGTGGTTCCTGATGAATGCTGGGGTTGATCTGTGATTTTCCCGCCGAGTGGCTCGGCCTTGACACCAGGACGCGCCACGGTAAGTTTATTGTTGAACAATAACATTGATAGATAATGCATATAAAATGTATTCGGGAAAATTATTTAAAAGAAAAACTAAATGCATTATAAAGATTGAAAAGTAGAGAAATGATGAGCACAGCACTGAATAAATATGTGAAACTAGTTTAGCACCCTGAAGTGACTGCAGGGCAGATAAATGCAGCTGTTTATTGATCAGAAATGAAAAATGTCATACTTTCAGATATAGAGAAACTATGAGCTTTTGGAAGAAATCCAAACTGGAAACAATCCACAGATGTTGGTTCAGATTATTAGAGATGGGGTGCACACATTTATTATAGCTAAAAGTACTCTTAACAAGTACTCTCAACAAGTACTCTCAACAAGTACTCTCAACTCTCAAAGAATTAGACGTGACCATGAAGGTAAGGAACACTGTTGTTTGTACAACATTATGTCTTACAAAGTAGTTGAGGTTGAACCATACACTGATGTGTAAGTTTATTACATTGAAAAGTGTTATTTCTTCAACTTTTTCAAGCAGTTGATTAAATTAACTTTGGACAAGTACACAGCTTGTCATGCAGCACTGTTTGGATTTCTTGTTTGACCTCTGCGCTGTTGTGCCTGCATAAGGAAATGTGTTCCAGCTGGTTTGTGGCACCCCAGGGAATAAGGTGAGAATAAAGTGCTCCCTCTCAGCTGTGTATGCCAAGTCATGATTTGGAAACTATGGGAGATTCTCTGTGAAATGTGACATTGGGGGAAGACGGCGACAGCTTGGTGAAGTATCTGTGAACTTAAGTGACTGGAAAAGCCCTGACAGTGGAATGGGAATAGTCTCCAACAGCCTGAGAGGTGTGAATGAATCATATTACCACACACTTAAATATTATACCTAAGAACCACACTTTCATCAGTTGTTTATTATTTTCTGCCATCATAGAACCAAACCAAATGATGCTACATTTTTAGTACGAGCAAAACATTTGCTCATAAAAGTTCAATTCACTGATCAAAATTCACTGATCCATCTCTTTAGTAAATTGCCTTCTCTACGGGAATGCCCTGCAGGGAAAGTCATTTCTTTTGTAACATAAATATATCTTATAAATTGTTTCTCATTATTGCATAGGATGTTTCTTTTTGTAGAGAAGAGCCAGTTTTTATTTACCTTGCATCCATGCTAATTCTTTCTGTGTCTACAACAGATTTTTCGTGAGCTGAAAGGAAGTGCAAAGATACAATCTGATAAAAGCGACTCATAAACTGCAGCACAAGTACTTGTATCGTTTTGTTTCCTTGAAGCTGGTTTCAGTGACAGCTGGTCACACCTGTGCTACCTTCTATCATGTGTTGCACTCACTGACTATAAGCAGTCAGTAGTTTGCCTCAAACTCAGACTGTGGCCAGACTGACAAACATGCCTAGTCCAATTAGCCAACACCATTATTGCCCACACAGCTGGATGCTCCTAGGGGAGAGGTGGTCCACTGCTGCCGAGTGCCAGCCGTATCCACTGAGAGCCATATGTTGGGAGAAGGAGTGTTGATGAAGGCGCTGTTTAGACCAGTTTAGCGTCCCTTAAGAAAACTTATGAGACAGCAGGAACTGGAAGAATTTGGAAATGGGAGTTAATGCAATTATAACTTTGTCGAGTTAAGCCTCAGCATCCATTTTGACCAACAAATAGATTTATGTCAATGACATAAAGTGTTTTTCAGTCTGGTTAGCTTGCTTTTGTGTTAGCTTGATGCCACAGAAAGAATACAATTAAATCCCTCCTTTAAACAAATTCAAATTATAGCTAAAAGACGACCTACAACAAACACAGTGACTCATGAGGTCATCTTGCTGTTGATGAGACTCGAGGAGGACAGAAAAAGATCATCTGCTCTCTTGTAATTGTCTGTTGTTAGATACTTCTCCAGTTGCTAGGGGCTCGAGTGCTGCAAAAACAGGAGACTGCTCCAATAAGTAGATAGTCCACTCTGAAACAAAGTGCTCAAGCACAGATATAGTGGGTTGGTTGCTTTTGGTGGATTCATGAGGACTCTGCTGCAAGTTCATAATGGATCCTGCTTTATTACAGTATGTCTGAAATGAGCCACAACACAAGCAAAGGTCATTGACTGCACTGTGGTAGAGTTCCATTATGGGCATGTCGCCTTTTCGCTAGATTTACCATGGAGAGAATTAAGTTTAAAAACTGAGATGAAAAAGCAATTTGAAAGCAGCCGGGGCCACTTTGATCAGCTGCACGGGGCTGCCTGTGGGACTCATTGTAATAAGGTTCAAGATCCTTACAGCCACTATTGTTTAATTAGAGTATAGCAAGGAAAGGCTATTCGGATGTGGAATAATGAGAAAAACACACAGTGAGAGGAAGACAGCAGCAAATGGATATGGAAAGAGACCAAGTTTGCTTTGGTTTTATTTGTCTGCCAGGCTCACCTTGTTTTATTATATTATTTACTACATAGTCTATTGATTAAATGAAGTCATTTGAAGGTTTGAGAGTATTTCACAGCTGAACCTGTGGACCTAGGGACCTGCACACCATGTTCACTATATTATAAATGCACATTATTGCATAGTTATGAGGGTCCCTCCTGGCACTGGGCTCTGGGTAAACAAGTGTCCGTCCAAAGCCCTGGCATTCAATATTTTGTGCGATTAATAAATATAATGGAAGACGATATCTACCACTTAAACTGTTGTCACTAGTGCCAAAACAATAAAAGGGAAACAATTAAATTTTTATTTTTCACAATGGTCAAAGTTTATACATACACACTGCTACGTGCAGCATACACATTTACAACTCAGCGTTTACATGCTACATATAGAAGTGTATATCGTTCACCTATTTCCAATTATATATATATATATATATATATATATATATATATATATATATATATATATATATATATATATACACATATATGTGTGTGTGTGTGTGAGAGAGAGAGTTTTTATTTAATCCAAAACACTGTGCTGCAGTCCTCTGTTGTGAGTATATACTTTCATAACTGACCTCACCATAATGATGATAAAACCTTATATTGCCCCGTCTCAACTCAAATGAAAGCTACATCACATTGAAACTGTGCTGTATCTTTGCAGTGTCTGGATCAATATGTCTTCATTTTGGCTTCATATCTGGGCCAGTGCAGCTGCTAATCTTATAATGATATCTGTGGGAGATTGGTTTGAGGTGGTGAAAACCTCTGGACCATCTGTTTCTCTTTGATGTTGGAAACGTCCCTCTGACAAAACCACTCGTGCTGCAAGCCCCTGTCCTCCAGTTTGTGGTAATTAGTTTCACAGATGGGGAAGTGCCCAGGTTTGCCTTGGCCTCTCCGGGCCCACAAGTCTCTTCATGACTTTGAGAAAAACACTCCCCGCTTTTTCAGTGTTTGTACAAGCAGCACTGCAAGTCATGTCTCCCGTCAGTCTCCAAACACCATTTTCCTCTTTGTGAAGCTTTGATGCACAATAATCAATAAGAGTCTACTGGTGTGAGATGACAAGATGTATTCAGTGGTAAAACTCAAGACCCATCTGCCTTGTCCTCCATTACACAGATGGTTTTTATCCTGTCATTACAACTGTTGAATAGATAATGCATGGAGTGTGAGAGGCACTTTGCAGCCACATGATGCATCAGGTCTTAATCAGCTTTGCACGGCTTTAATTAATAACATTTGCTTTCTTCATCTGTGACTTTTCTGCTCTTGTGGGCAGTGTCTCTTATAGGAAGAAAGGCTCTTTCATTCTTTTACCAAATTCAGTAATATTACACCTTGATGTGTACTCTGCACTTTGCTCCTTTTATTCTTTTCTTGCTCACATGCAATCAGTTGCTACGAGAGGCCCTTGACCTTTTGAGGTGCATGGATTTTCTGTCATGGCTACTAGCATAAGAGAGGATTTTTATAGCTCTGCTGTGTCCCATTAAGACCCTCCCACTGATTTTGCCTCTGTGCAGTTGGGATGTCAGCCACACTCAGTTGTGACTGTGGACCTGCTGTTCTTATTACCTTTGGTGTGAGACCACTGACAGGCTTATAAGGCCAAGGAGGGTTACTTTGACATCAGTGAGGCTAGGAGAACAATCAGGTGTGAAAGGAGAAAAACTATAAATCATGGTTAAACATCATTCTGAACTATATAGGTATGATGCATTTCATGGATGTACATTAAATTGATTTGACCCAAAACAGATATAAAACAGTAGTACAGTACAGAGTGATTCTCAACTGCGGGATGACAGTGATGGGTTCTATCATTTGATAATCACTGCTTATCTTTTTAATGTTCAGACAGCTAAACTAGCATGTGGCTTTATAACTAATGGCAATGGTAAAAGTCCAGTTAAGACCAGAAGATGATTTTATTACTGCTGGCACTGGCAGACATGAGGTGATGATGGCATTTGTTGCTGTGGCTTGTCTGGCAGTGCCACCAGCATCAGCGCAACCCCTCTCTCTTCCTACTCTGTGCTACTCTGAGTTTCTCTGAGGATTAGTCTCCCTCCTACACCTCCTGACAGAAACTTACACTGGAGATGTCAACCTCTAATCACGTTTTAATAAAATGGAAGTCGGAGGTGACCCGGGGAGCTCCAAAAATTGCATCAGAGGCAAAAATGTGTTTAATGCAAGAATGTGTTTATTGCCAATACAGTTGAGTCAGAAATCAATGCTAAATATAAAAACATCCACAGTGCACTATGTTTATGGCATCAAGCAATATCGGCACACCTGATTGATTTTCCATAATGCCAACTAACCACCATCAGCAGTCATAAATCTCTCATCCGTTACAGTACACGGGAAAATAAGAAATAGATTATGCCTACAAAGTCCACTTTAGCAGCCATAACCATCACACGGCTTTGAGTTATTGAAGTGGCTTGTGTAAGAAAACGGGGCTTGTGCTGCTTTGTGCTCTGATATTCTGAGATTGAAGTAGAGAGTTCTTCCCGGTGTTTCTCTCAGGCTCGGTGCTATCTACATGTGGCAGCTGTCGGTAGTTTACAAAGGGTTTGTGAATGCGATTTTCTCCAAAACCTACTTTAAGGCTCAACTCTTTTGATTTCTTGTACAACTTTGAACTGTTCAAAGCAAATACCTAAGGATTTATATTCAAAACCAGGAAGTATCATGTAACGCAGCAATATTACGATGAGAAGGAGAAATACATCTATGACAAAGTTTGCAGGTGGACGTAATATCTATTATAAGATTGTGGAAGCCTCCTTGTCTATATGGACCTATCACAGTAATAATCACAAGTAGTTGTAGTTTTTTTCCATTCTGTACTTAATCATTATTTTGACCAATTTAAACTTCTACTATTCTGACCTCTGCTATAGCACAGCAAACTTTTATCTATCATGTTCCACTGCATGGGGGCTGTGTGAAAAGATGCCAAATTGCAACAAAATGATTCAGAAAAAAATGAACATAGTAAGAGAAAAATGGCACTAACTTTTCTTTTTATTCAAAGTGAGTGTTGGAAGAGAAATGGAAGAGTAGTGCACATGTCTGAATGTGCATGAGGTTTGCTGTACTCTGTATGAAGTGTATGGATGATTGTCTCTAATGCTTCTCATGTTACCACAGCACCACTCCAGTGCACAACTGTCCCCACCACCATACACAAGGACCATCCTCCAGCCATTCAAAGCATTAAAAGCCCAGACACTCCCTTCCTCGTCTCACCAAGACCAATTACCGTTAGTGCAAATTCTGTTGTGCTAGATTCAAATTGGAGTGTACCGTACTTTGCCATATCCACATTTATGTAATGTAATTATATCATTTTCACACTCTGTACTCATTTTATTCAGTCACTTGGCACTGTATTTATTTTGTGTTTATTAGTTAGATAATAACATTTTTGATCCATCAGAAATTAGTTCAAATGTGCCTGAAAATGTCAGTTGATGTTCAAGTATTATAAAAAAATAAAAAATAAAAATGGATGAACATTACAATGAAACCTTTATGGTATGTTTTTATTTGTACAGGGACAGTATAGAATAAACATTGACCAAAAGGAGATGCATTGTACCAGGTTATAGCAGAAAATGCTCATTTCCATCTGTAGTGCAGAAATATCTTTTATAACCTTATTTGAACATTTGCATTACAGCTCTTTTCACTTTTAATTTGTTTTAAATTAACAGACAATGTACTACATTGTAATTTTGCATATCTCCAAAACCACAATTTCAGTAATATCATCTTTCACCTTTGATTAGCTGTATGGTCAAATTTTTTAGTTAAACAAACTTGACTTTCAGAAGATGAGAAACTGTGGTGAAATAGCATGCAAGGTCCAGAATCCAGACTACACACTCCTCCAATAATTTACAAAGGTGTGAGTCTGGTCACCAGTTATCTCTACCTGAGTTCAGATGGCCATGATTGATAGGTAGATTAGCCAATCAGGGACATGCATGGTCTGTCCATATCAAAATAAATGTGGCTGTTTACAAGGAAAAAAGGAAGGAAAAAAACATCATACATAACTGCATGCAGCATTTAACACTTATCATTTGAGGTGGGAGAAGTTTAATTTTATTTTGTTCAAAATGATAGACGGCCACACGTTTCACACGTGCCACTGAAATAAACACATCGCATTGCACGATACTGTCTGAATCTGGCTTGAGGCACATCACCGGGAGTAGTAACCAGACTGATACCTCTATAAAAATACAGGGAGATATCACTCTGGACATGCCAAGCAAGGGGATTCCAACTAATTGTCCCACTGCTGTCTCACTGTACAGATACATGTTATGAAATCTAACTTGATTTGAAAAGCATAGTTTTGAGTACTTCAACTAAACTCACCCATTAAGGCCAGTCCAGTCAATTATTTTTAGAGGAACATTAATCAGAGGGATACAGTGACAGCAGAGGTTAGGGCTGTTAAAAAGGTGCCAAATGCCTCACAGACGTGTTTAGTCGAATCGCAGCGATTAACATTGGAGCCCGGTGAGTCATCCCTTCAGAGACAATTAGAGCTAGTCACAGCACTGCGGGGTCCATTCCTGATTGACCATTACCTGGGCTTACATGATACCTCTGTCCTCGCCTGCCTCGCCTCATTGCTATTTTTGGGTAACTCATTTCTATGTATCAACCTTTGAGATATTCAGTAAACACGACACATGGGAGTTTGGGCAGATGGTGCCGCAATTACAGTGCGTTTGTTGTGAGGTTGCTCGCCGGGCTGCATGCTATATCCTCAGTCTTTGTTGGAGGTAATTAACAGCCATTATGTTTGAAAATATGGGACCAGAGCCTTTGTTATTTTCCTTTCCTGTGAAATAGAGAAGTACCCAATGAAGCGTTTAAAGATGGCAATGAGTTAGGCTTATTCAGGGTGTAATTGGAAAACTTGCTGCTGCATTGTCAACACGATAAAGTGCACTACAACTAGCACAAAACTGACATGAATGTTCTTTGATTATCAGCAGTTACACTTGATCGTAATGATAGGAGAAACAAACAATTGAACTCACTGCTTTATAATGAAAGCTGGACATCTGGATTCTTAGACAAATGTGTGATAATAGAAAGGAAGGAAAAGGGAATGTGGCTTGGGGGGTAGTTAGTGGTTCAGACCAGGACAAAATGGAGCCTGTTGTTTCTAACCACTATCAAATCAAATGTTTATCCTCCACAGAGCATGCCTATTCAAAATGGCAAAAGGAACAACTCCATTGAATAAACTACCATCAAACAAGACGGTGAAGGAGATGAACGCCTAAAAAGGTAAAGCACTGACACTAACCTATCTGAAAATTTGGCTTTACTTAATTGTTTTCTGTGATTGTGACCAGTGACCATTAGGGCTGCAAAATATAAATCACAATCGAAACAAAATAATAATCTGAGTTGACATATCGTTACTGCTACAAATATTTAGATAATAAAATGCCCTCTGCAAATCCTAACATAATGGATATCTGCAATCACAACACAATTTCTCCAAAACTGTGCAGCACTAATGGCTACTGACAAAATAGGGTAATGTTTTGATTTTATATTTGAGCCAAGTAAGTTTAGATGTCAGAAAATAAGGTCAATCCTTTGGGTATCTAGTAAAAAAAATGAATGCATTTGCACCACAAAATACACAGCATTTTATTAAGCTTTAACCAAATCCAGCTTTCTAACCAAAGTTGCCTTGTAAATATGATGAACAGCTCATACCGTGACTAAAGGCCTCCAACCCCGCTCTCTAAGGCCTTTAAGCACCAGCAAGCTCTTGATTAGGGGGCTGCTGAGGCCATCTTGAGCACTTGTATGTATGGTGATGGGGAGGACAGTCAGCAAATAGGATGTCCATCAAAGTACTACTGCAGGCAGAAGGTGCTAAGCCTGGAATGCTGGGTGTGGTGCCACATTGTACACTCTATTGCCTGATCAAAATACTAAAAGCTATTTTCTAAAGATTTTATATTTTTTACATGTACTACAAATTCAAATGTACACTCAACGTTACCCTAAGTATGGATGAAGGATGAATGGACTGCTGCTCTAACACTATGTCTGGTTTAATATTAATGTAATCATCTACTGGATATATTTAGTCATCAAGAGGAATATCATGTTACCTCTTTGCATAAATACCAGTCTAATATTTGTTTAGGTTGATATTTTTCGAGATAAATAAACCAACCTGGTCCTAAATATTACTGCTCAATCAACAATTCCATTTTCCTATGAGTATTGAGTAAAAGCAGACTTAGCACACATTCTCCACACATAGAAATTATTTGGTGATCTACTTTAATGACCTCTGCTCATCAGCTTCGGACGGTAGGGCCGCCGCATCCTTGGAAACTACTGCAGTTAGCAAAGTTAATCCATCGGCGCGGCTTAATGGTGCTACGGCACTCATAAAGCAAGTGTCGATTAGAACAAATGTCATACTAATACTTTCGATATATCTGGCAGCTAATGGCTTGTGCATTAATGATATAGTGTTACAGTCATGCTGACTGACAGGGTTTACACAAGGCTTTTTCTGCCGTTGTCTAGAGAATATTCAGGCGCTTGTGTCTGATAAACAGGGTGTACTCTGCTCGTATATGCTTATCTAACCCTTGCTCCAGTGTTTCAAAGTAGTATTTCAGATGGTATTCTGAGCTTCATATAGTGTCAGTTCTGCTGTGTGGCAGGCAATCATAGGGTATAGGCCAACTCTAATTTAAAGCCAGCAGTGATTAAAGTAGACATTTTAAACTGAAATGGCAGAAATGTAATGAAAAGTGATTTTGCAGTTTTACTAATGCAGTTGTTATGTATAAGTCTGCTTTATTTAGACACAGTAATAAAAAAATATATGTCCATATCCACTGCAAGTTAATGCTGAAGTCTAAAGTTCTGTTGTTTCCTCCTATGCTTTTGTAACACACTGTTCCAATAATACATTAGCATTTTTGCTACCATGACATTTCTTTATCAGATCACTACTCTACAACAAGCCAAAAGTTTCCTATATAATGTTGTTACGCTTCAATCCAAAGACATTAATGGAAACAGGATCCGTAGTGAAAATCCTCCCCAAGTCAGTGGCGGTAAGTGTGTGCCCACAGTTTTATATCATCTGGATGTAAAGAGCTAATGATGTGAGCGTGGTGGAGAGGCTGGGGTTAGTCAGAGTACAGTAGGAGGTATTTAAAGCAGCACGGCTTTGCTGATAAACAGGCAGCTTGGGGGGCTTCAGGGGTATCTGGAACTGGGGCACGGTGGTGTCAGCACACGGCCCTCCACCAGCTTTCTATAGCTCTAAACCTATGCATATTCAGCTTAGCACTGGCCTGCATTATTAAATGAGCTGCACACAGTATGAGAGCGGTATGGTCAGAGACGCTGGCAGTGTGTGGACTTCCCTCACAGGAGAAAAGCCCTTTATTTCGCTCTCTCAGATCCTCTATGGGCCCAATAATCCCGTCAACAGAGCACTCCGGCTGCCAAAACACTGTGAATTATTATCCAATTATGACTGGGTATTTTGTGGACTTCCAGGATTTTCATATGTTTGTCCTCCTGCTTAACTGTAAGAGAGGTGCGCTCCGCACAGACGGGTGAGAGTGGCTTATATAAGAGAGCTAGTGTTGTTTTATCTTATTGACCCAACTAGAAACCAGCCCACACTGGCACTTAGCATACGGGAACACAGGGCCTCAGCATGACCCTGATAGTCCAGCCCATACCAGCGTCTTTCTGATAAAGGCTCCCATGGTGCAAGTGGTGACTGTGTTAAAACATTCATTTATGATAAAGCACTCGGACGACATGAGGTGACATCCCCAGTGCTATCTTAAGTGCAGGACATAGGCCCATAGGCGCCAACGGGAGGCAGACGCAAGGGGAGTCAGACGACTTAAACAGAAAAGTATGTTTTGCATTTCTCAGATTTTACTGCATAACAGAAATTATAATAATAATAATAATAATCCTTTGTAGGGATACAAGATTCATTGCAGTCAAATCAAAATCACAATTTGAATAGATGCAATTAGCAAATTGCAAACAACAAAATGTCCTGTCTTATTCTGCATAAATACTGTTAACTCTGTAGGTCTGTGTAAACATGTTCTGAATTATAATTCTTGTATTAGTTTGTCAGTTCATATTTCAGTCTTTTTGTCGATACTCCTGAACATGAACTTTGAACAGATTCCTATTATTAAAAAATAAATCACAAATGTAACTGCAATTGCAATTAGAGTTTTGTCAGAAAAATTGCAATTACCATAGATATTTTTCCTAAATGCTGCATGGCAGCTGTGGCTACACAGTGGTACTTACTTATCCACAAGTGGATAATGTACTGTAAATAATGTGATATTTTTTCTCATTTAAATAAGTATTGAAGAATAGTATTGCAAGCTTAACCCAGAGTTTAAGTATTTTGAGATGGCTGGAATGTTTTTATAGAGTTCACGCAGAAAAGGCTTTGTGTGGGCTTAGGCATGCTGTGGTTTATGTGACAAAATAAAACTGGGGCTTTTAGTCTCATCGTTTAAACATACGCCAGTCATATTTTTTATCCATAAGACAATGTGGGGAGTCGCCTACACTAATCTTTTATATACACAGATTTCTTGTCTATAATCTCCCATTTCCAAAGCTGCATCTTATAAATCAACTTAAACCCTAAACTCTGAACGGTGAATGGCGTTGTCATCCCTCTTGCCTGTCACCTGCTCTTATTTACATCCACTTAAACAGCTTAGAGCATGCACAGTGTTTGCGCGAGTGTCATATCCACAGCCTAGTCTAAAGATTCCTCCCATGAGATGTTAGCACTAAATGGTAATGCCCCTACACATTCAGACTAGCTGTGTGGAGTATAACAGTTCTAAGTCGACCACACACACAAGGATAAAAATATCAAGAGATGGTAAAAACAGGCTCGCCATGAATAAATGAATAGGATGATGGATGATGTCTCCAAGGAGTAGATACTTTCTCATAGATGGAATGCTTAAAATGAGATTCAATTATTAATTTGCAAAAAGGAGGAAAGAGGAGTGGAGACAAAGACAGATTAACATCTGGTCATACTCAGTAGTGGTGACAGACAGCTATGCCATATTTTTGGGCGAATAAGGCAATGAACAAAGTCTATAAAAGTCAATCAAAAGACTAGCAAAAAACCTTACATTCTATCTGCACAGAATAGGGTTCAGTTCAGATTGTATGCTTGCATAGTTCGAGCATGAATGTTAAAAGAATCCCACTGAAAAGCATAATTTTCTGTTGTAAGTTAAGTTTGTATATACATTATTGCCGTTTTCACACGTCACACTTTTTCACATATTTTCACACATTCTTGCTCTGAACTCATTGGACTGCTAAAGTACAGTGCTCATAATCTGTATGAATGTGGAAACTTCTAGCTATGGGCTAGTTCTGAGTCACACAGACTTCTTTGAAGCACTGTTTAGCCTGTGTCGTGTGTCATCGCTCTTTCATGCCACTACATGTTTGGGGTGGTTATTACTTGCCCATGTCCTAGAGGTTGCTTCAGCTCTGAAAAGTAATGATTTCACATATGGGATAAAGGTAAAGTAGATATAGAAATGCACTTTAGGGACTAACTATTAATCCTTCTCCAGCTTTAGATAGAAACAGTAAAATAATCTGTTTTTCCTATTTATTACATTTGTTAGAACAATAACACTTTGAATCATTCCTTGTCATTCCCACGCACCTCTCTACCAGTACCATTCATCTACCTGCCACACTGTGACAGCCAAGCGTGCAAGCAGTGAGTGGTGTGCAGTACAGTGTCAGTATGAGAGCACGTGTGGACAGTTACGTAGGGCTGAAGTTCTGGAGGCAGTGGGTTAGCATTCACTTATTGGATTGTTTTGCTTCACTTCCCCTTTTCATGGAAGACACGGCACATGCATCACTTCTTCACCTCTCAAGACTAGATGTGATAGAAAGCCCTACAGTACACGAAGCGGACAAAAAAATCTGGACTAGTTTTTAGGCCAGAGGAAATGTAGTTTCTAGTGAGTAGTTTGGCTTCTTTGGACAGCCTACTGTCTGCAAATAATGATACCTATAAACCTATAGACTGCTCTAGTCAACATATAAAAACATACATCAACTGATATTGAAAATAAAAGCCATATATAAAGCCATTATAACTGTTTCTGTTGTGGGTGAGATATATAGCTGTATTATGCTTTGCTGTAATCCCAGTCTGTTCCTTGTAGTAAAAGGCAGATGAGTTCATGTCAACCAGTTTTTAAGTTAAAACAGCTGAGTCACATCCTATTGATGACCATCTGTTGCCCCCAAACTATTGCTTGGGCATATACAGCATATATGCTCTCTAATTATAGTAAAATTGTGCATTAAGAGGTCTGACTGATCTCAATTTTAATCATCTCAATTTCTGAGTAGAAAACTTACCCAATAAATGTGTTCCACTTCCAATCATCTGTCTATTGTCATTATTGATGACCAAAACATGAAATGATGAATGTTCCCTGCTGGCTGCATCCTGACAAGCAGAACTATCCTCTTAAATGTGTCACCTACAGGCATGCAGAGCGTTATGTAATGAGCGCTACATGGGCTACAGTATGTTCTCCCCTTGTCTGACAGCTTCTTAGAATACATGTATGATAATGAAAGAGGCAACGGATAAACAACAGCCTCCACTGTACACAAATATATCTGGCAGCTGGCATAGAAACCAATATTTTAGTAAGGGGAAGGCTGGTGCAGTTTGATTTGTTATTTTGACTCAGAGGATTCCTGGCACAGACCTTAAGAGGCCCGCTGGCATCCAAACAGATTGTGTATTTACAGTATACAGGGGAATAGCTCGTTGCTGGCAGCGCACTTCTACTTCCCCTTAGTGCTAACTGCTGACGTATGACACTCTGCTCATAACATTCAATCCCACAAGCAGAAGTAGCAGGGGGGATTTATCAGGCCTCTAAATGCTACAGTAATTCTGAGTTTAAAGAAGCCCCAGAAACACCACACATGGTCTGCCAAATTGCCTAGCTGTGTAAAACCCTGACACTAATATCAGCTTCAGAATGGTGTCATCTTTTTACAGTTTCAGTGGGATATTTCAATAGTATTACAATTTTGTGTAAACTTCTAAAAATGTACTGCAAGCAGCATCTCTACGGATAACTTGGCTCTGAAATAGGTGAAATCTCACAAACATCTCACAGACTTCATTAGCTTCACCTTCAGCATTTACACTGGCAGACTTGGCTGTCCATCACTGTCAGTCACGTAGATTTGTTTTAAGCTGAATTTGTTGCTTTATGTGCTACTTTAATTTGTTCTTACAAAAATGTTCTCAAAATGGCCAGAAAATATTGTAATACTCCTTAAAATAATTTTTGAAATGCAATATATTGCTGAAGAAAATATAGAACTTAACTTAAAACTATTCTAAATCTACAATATTGTTAGAAAAAAACATGAGCTGCAATAAATGAACAGCAGAATGAAACATGTACTTAGTTTTCATTTGTAATGAGTCATAGAAATGATTAATTCAACCTTCTGTCTGTTCTGTCCCCCCCCAAAAAAAAGGTTCTATCCATCATATATTGAATGATAAGTGGATATAGTATTTATCTTGACAGGCATAGGTGTACCCACTTGTTTGATGGCACAGTATCGTTAGTTACTTACTGTTGGCATACTGTTGGCAACTGATCATTGCACAACTCAGTTGCCTATTGGGTTTTTCCATTAAAAACAATAATCTACCTTTGTGCGTCTGTTTTCTTTCTACCCACTGGCAGACGATACGTCAACTGCATTATCTAAAATTGAATGTGTGAACCACATATACATTTTCCTATGGAGAGTATAACTGCCTGTCTGAAAAGATACCCATCTGAAGCATGATGAAACACCTGGTGTGACTGAGGGGGAAAGGACTTGTCAACTCCAGCTTACTCCGATCACATTTCTACTGTAATCAGCGCAGCAGCAGTGACACATTCCATGGTTTAAAACTGATCAAAGAGGCTGTCTCCCTTTTTCTGAGTGGTCTGTCAGGGCAGAACTGGCAGAGAAATAACAAGCCAAGAGGACCACTAACCAACTTTTCTCACTGTCCGCCACATAATCATCCCAGCTCCGGAGAGGTCTCAGTCCTCATCCTTGTAATTAGACAACCGATACCTCTCCAATCAGCTATTGAAAGTGAGGTGCCTACAGAATGAGGCAATTACCCTGGCACTGGTTGGAGGACCTCTCATTGGCCCAAAAGCCTGATGAAGACTTATTATTCCTGTGGAGGTTCAAGTTGGATGGATGGCTGGAAAGATGGTCCAGAGAGTGGGATGGAGCCCTCTCGAAACCTGACACCACACTGATATGAACCAGTGGGCTGTCAGGACTGTCACGGGTCATTGCCTTCCTGCCCGCATAGAGAACCCGCCCACCATATAAACTTGCGACTTACCTTTCTGTAGACAATCATATTTGGCGAGTCTTCCTCCGGATCCGTGCTGCCTGGTGCTCCTTGCTCCCTCGACCCCTCTGCCATCTTGTACTGAAAAACAACCCTGTCAAGGAAATAGAGGCACAACATGAGCACTAGGAGAGACACAGGCAGAATGTAAGATGACGATTTGATAAACATCAGTCAGCTTCTTTATTCCCCGGGGGAGCAAAAATTCCTTCCAGTCTTTTATCGTTGTGACATTCAGCTGCCGAAAAACTGTGTGTCTGGGAAATGGGCTGCCTGTCACTGAGGGGCCAGATAAGAGGCTCAGGTGGAGGATGCATATTAACTAATACACACATCTTAAACAGTAAGTATAGTCTATTTTATGTTCAGGTAAGTATGATTTCTTTGCTTGGTTGTTCTCACACATCTTAAGTGTTGGCTAACTGCAATCATAAGATGGTTTCTCAGATCCAGTGTTACTTCTATTGCTTCAAGCCGATGTTAAGGGATTTATTTACTACTTCCACACCCTTCCATTCTGCTGCCTGCACCCCCATTACTCGACCCTCCCTCTTCTACAATCTCTCTGGAGATTTAATTCCGCTTAATAAGGATTTCCATACCGTCAGTTGTCGACCGCTTCAACAAGCCCCCATAGCTTTTTCTACCCTTTGCCACTGAGTGCTTCTAGCCTTTTAAACAGGTTAAACCGTTTCCATGACCTTTTGACAAGACTTAAATGGCCTACTACACAAAGGGCTACTACACAATCATTTGCACAATCAGATATTAATAGAATACACGTCACTCTATAGAGTTTAATGTATTGAAGGTGGAATATAATCTCTTGACAGGATTTTATGCAGGCACAGAATAAAATGTTCATACATGAATTCAATTAGTAACAGTGCATCTTGCCAAAGGGATACCCAAACCAATGGGATTTGAGAAATATGCAACACTGCAAGTTTTTAACAAGTGCTGATTCTAGTGTGCTGGTAGCAACAGGAGACTCTAGCTCTCTGTGGCTTATTCACTTCACACCTGACTGTAGTGAGTGTATGAGGCTTAGTGACATGCAGGAGTGCAGAAGTAATTACCTGCTCTTACCTTGCTGTTTGTTATTACAAGTATAGTGCAGCAGAAAAGACAGCACTTCCTATTGGCCAGTGCCATGCTGCTCTTTTAGGAGTCTGAGCACATTAGGCAGCTAATCTTTGCAGTGTGCATCTCAGGGGCATAAAGATAGACAGGCGTTATGGATTGCATAGCACCTGCTTGAGGAACAATACTGAGTGGATAGGTCCCCAGTGGAAGAAGCTGTGAGTGAAGAGGGCCTGTCTGTGAGCTGATAAAGTGTGTCAAATACATGCCTGGAATATATATACCGCACTTCATACACACAGCTGTATGCTTCCTAAAAAGACAACTTAGTGCAGTGGAAGATTCTGTCATAGTTCAATGTATACACTGTGAACTGAAGACACTTGGAATGCAACCTAATGCCATGCAACATCTGTGACACCTTGCCATTGCTGCATCCGCTCATTACCTTATCGACCAAATAAACGGTGCGTCCACTCCTCTCCACTCCACGCAGCGCTGTGTGCACTCCCCACGGCTGCACTTGCACGGCTGGCTCCCCCTTAGCAACAAGCAGCGGGCAGGTCCATGGTGTAATTGGCAGAAGTGGAGAAAAAGGAAGGAAGACAGTGAGGACGGAGGCAGTCAAGCGGCAACAAGAGAGACGGTCACTGCAGTATCCCTCTTCTTCTTCCTGAAAAGTCCTGGCCGGCCCCGGCAGTTGAGGAGATCCTCACATGTCATTTGAAAACCCACCCCCCCTCTCGCCGTGTGCATGCGCTCCAGCCAAAGAGAGTGTGAGGGGAGAGAGAGGGAGATGCTGTGTAATAGCAAGTTGGAAACCAGGGGGAGGGATGAAGGAATTAGAGTGAGTATAAAGGAGAGATGGTGTGTATGTGTGGAGACGAAAGCAGGACAGAGGGAGGGTAGCACACTGCAGCAACACCAACTAATGATGAAAATAAGAAACAGTTCATTAGGACAATGTTGAAATGCTAATGCAAGAATATTATAGTGTCTGGGTGCACAGATAGAGGCTATAAATATCCCCTGTGAAGGAACAACGTTTTTCCATTTGCATGTACAGTGAGTGTGTATGAAAGAATCCATTGCATCATGTTGTGAAAGGACGGACAGAGCTATATGGCAGGCTCTTCTCCTCCTTCATAAAAAGTATAGAATCATCCAAGCTTAAATGGCAACCCCCGAACGAATGGACCTTTTCTGCCTACCATAAATGAGATCCCAAAAGCCCCTGAGGAAGATGCTCCACAAATACACAGCATGGCCAATTTGTGAACGCATGCATGCACTGTGAGCACATAGACACACATGGACAGGCACGCACAGCTGTTGGTGTTGACAGAACCAGTTCACCAGTTATCAAAGACGCATCTTGCTCACATCTCTCCAGTGGGCCTCTCCTCTCCGCTGCTCCTCCTTCTGCTCCCTGTGCTGGTTTGGTGTTTTGTGCACTCCCTTACAGAAAGCCATTGAAATATGGAGCAGGCATGGTAAGATGTCTCTTTTTCTCAAGGAAAAGGTGAACGATCTTTTATTTCATTATTGGACGTAACAGTTTGGAAGAAAAACATAAGTAGGTATCACAGCATTTTGAACACTTGAAAGAACTGCTGTGCTCAGTAGTTACCAAGGGAAACTGAGGCTGCACAGGTCCTTGTGAGTTGCATTCTTATTAAAGTGTGAAACTATCTGCTGGCCTACAGTATTGAGATTGTTCTCATACTTTTAGCAGTAGAAGAGTGGGCTTGCCTTGTACAGTACAATATAGCCCACCATCCCCCATATTATTATGAAATTGTCTATACGCCACTAGCAAATAACAGTGTATATACAGTGTAAACGTTCCCTCCCCCTCTGATCACCACTCCAGTGACCTATGAGCAGCATATCTTCTGGTATTAAGGAGGAGCAGCCATAACAAGGTGACAGACAGGGCCAGCAACCAACAGACACACACACACAACACTAATCTGCTTTATAAGGGGCCAGGCCTGCCATAATCTGCGTTAATGCGAAATTATTGAACTGCCTGTTCACTGCAGGATAGAAACCTCAGTACAGACATGATCACCAGGATTCTTATGTAGCCTACTTTGAAGTGTAGATTAGATATTTGTTTGTTTGCACAATGTTGTATGTTGATCTATACAACAGTTCATGCTTTACTTAACCCCAAGCACTTCTGAAAAGGTTCTGTAAATAACTGGCTAGTATAGATAGGCCCAAAACACTTCTCCTGCATATACAGGGCAGACTCTTTGGTGTAGATGTACACGGCCCCTGACAGTTACTTCTCAGCTGCAGAACACTTAATCTCTCATTGGGATGTCTCCTTCAGGTAACACTCATCTATCCTATTCTGGCTCCCCTGTGTCAGGTCCAAATGCCTTGTGTAATCAGGGCTAAGTGGAAAAACAGCAACTCCCAGTTAATCACAAATAATAGCAGGAATTATTGTAGGACACGGACAGATATCAGTTTTCTGTCCTTGGCAGCTCAGATTAACCAAAAAAAATACCCTAAACTAAAAATATAAGTCAACAAAATGTCTTTAATTGATATAAACATTTGTACACATCACAGCTCAATGGAAACAACGGAAAGGTATAGCTCCAAGACTCATTTTCCGAGTCCAGCTCATGGTCTAGTCCCATTTTATCCCTCTATTCTTTAGCCTCTCACTCCACTCATTCCACCGCAGCTACAAAGCATTAAAAATACATCCAAAAATAATCATACAAAAAAGAATGAAGGTGCAAATTCTGGTGATTATTAAATCTCTGCTTATATACACTTGCACAGTATCTCAAATAAGAAATAAAACATCACCGAAATTTGTGGCAACGATAAACTAAATACAGTCAAATTGAGCTATGAGGCTTTTTACACACTACAGACACACTGTAGCAGTCTCATACATACATTTCACCTTGTATTTCAAATGAACAGCAACCACGTAGGATCCAGTTGCGGATGTAAAGCATGCTATGGACTGAATACGGGTTAGTTCCATGTAGCATTTTACATGTTGTCAGTTCTTGGCTCAATAATCCATATTTTTGGTTTTGTCTACATGCAGATACTCATATCACTTTTCTTGGCCATTTTGTCACAAATATCTTTGCGTACAAATAAAGGGCAGAGGTGAGAAAATATGTTATGTATTTACACATCTTGAACTCTGTGTGGCACCTTTAATGCTTTGCTTTTATATAATATATTTTCTATCATCAGCATATGAACAGTAGTCCTGTACATTTTCAATAACCCTCTGAAATTTCACAGGCTAGTACAATCTTTACACAGTAAATACAGACAGATGCTATAGGTTTTACATTGTGTAAAGTGTGTGCTATTTAAAGAGTCTGTCTGTGCAGCCACACTGTGATCACACAGTATATGGACATCTCATATATAGTTTTATCATTTGAGTAGTAATAAAAATAGTCAGTGCTCTTTTGACTGAAGAATTTAAATTATTTCTTGACACAGTTAATCCCTAGAAAGTGTTTCCCAAAGGAATGTTGGATAATGTTTTCCAACTCATGCATCAATTATAGCCATTCTAATTTGTTTCTGAAATGAAGCTTAGCTTGTAACCTTGTAATTAGGTTATGTAGGACTTTAAAGGAGGACAGTACATGACTCAGTGATGGGAGGGTAGGACATGCCAGGTCTAGTCATTCCCCTTTATGCACCAAAACACTGTTGTTCAAGTCACGTAGAATAAACTGTATGGCAGCAGAGTTTGCATTGGCACAGATTGTTGAAGTCCCACATCACTGATGGACCATGTAGTTAACACTGAGGTTTCAGAAGAGCTTGAGTAATGATCAGGCTCACAGTGCTGTCAGTTCATATCTATGGTGTTGAAGACCCATTCAGTGAACTTTTTGAGCTTGGCTGAAGCACTGTACGATTCCTCTAGGAGACGATGGTTATCCTCACGCAAGCTTTGGACCTGCATCTGTAGTGATGCCTTTGCGTCTTTCTCCTAGGAGAAACAAAGCAGAACAACATTAGTATATTGTCACTTTTTGTTCACATAAAAACGGAAACATCAAAGATCTGTTCACATAATTAGTAGACAGTCTGGATGGCTGACCTTTTTTAGATCATCCTGGAGCATCCTCACCATAGATTCCAGCTGGGTCACCTTACCCAGAAGACAAGCTGGACTGTCATTAATATCGCTGTAAGCACAAACATACCGTTAGCCAGGTCAAATGTAAAGTTACTCCAATGATGGTGTTTTGTGTGGTTATATAGTGTGTTCATTACACGTGTAATTAGTAATCAGCATGTGGTCAATATTAAATGACTCTTACCCAGGGGGTGGCAGTCTGAGAGGAGCTGCCTGAGGCTCTGCCTGCTGTGGCGTGCTGCTGGTGGCCACACTCTCTGCCAGGGCACTCTCTTCTTGGGCTGCCAGGAACACCAGCCGCTGTTCTGTTGGAAAACAGTTCAAATGCCATGTTATTTAGAAGGTATAGTCCAAACTGTTACAATAATTGTCCTGTAGTGCCATCTTGTGGTAAAAAGAAACATGGTATTATAATAAACCTTTCAAAAGCCATTTTGCAACAAATTTAAATGTGATGATGACTGTTCACCTTCAAAGGCCTTGGCAGCGTCCACTAGGTGGGCCCAGTCCAGTGGACCATCTGTCCCAGTATCAGGCAGGGGCATAAGCACAGGATCCTCTACCTGATTTTTCTTGTTCTGCTCAAACTCCATGCTGTCAGGGGCTGACAAGTCTCCTGGAGATAAGACCACAATAATCATGCTAAAATTGTCACAAAGGCAAAGTTCATTGAATCATAATTTTAATATCATCATCCTCTACCCATTGACTTATGCGACTGCCGCTTGCCGTTTCGGGCAGTGGGTGAGCGTGGCATTGTGGAGCAGCTGAACAGAAGGTCAGTGGGAGTGTCCTTCTGCACATTGGAGGATGCCTCTCTCTGCCCACTGTAAATGCTCTCATCTGATACTGTCCTCTGAATGGAGCGGCGGCCGGGGGTGGGGCCTGGGAATAGGGGCTTGAGGAGCAGACAAAATGTATGTTTAGCATCTGTGGAGTAGTCACTTCATTGACACATTTCCCCTCATTGCTTCTTGCAGTTTTTCATAAAAAGGTTCCACTTTACCTGCTCCTCACTTGTCATAGGTGGGGGGCTATCTAATGTGATGAGTTTCTTTAAATCTTCTTCCAGACTTGACTTGGCAGCATGTCTTTGTGGGGACTGGGCTCCCCGTAGATTGGCCCTGAGCTGTGGCTGACCACCCAAGGGCCCGTCACTTTGGTGTCGTCTTGGAGGAGAAAAATACATAAATGGTAAGGTCATTATTTTAATGTACCTAGCAGCAGTGATGATAAAGAGAATAAAGATTTACTAAGACAACATTTCATTAAAAATAATAACCCAGACAGAGCATTGTTTGTACACACCAACAGTGAATGGTTTATCAAACTTTCCACTTTTAGCTGAGCTTCACAACTAAGAACCACTATTATTATTGACCACATGATGGCAGTGTTGTTGTTTTTTTTTTTTTTTACAAGCAGTATTCCAAGCACTGTTTGACAATCCTATTTGTTGTATTTTAACTCGGCATCAACAGGACTCACAGCAGGCTGCATTCTCCTGCAGAGCAGAGCATTCTTCAGCCTCTGCTTACACACTGCTCCCTAGTTTCTCACATATGCAGTAAAAAAAAATCTTCACTTACTTTCTAGTGTTGCCAAAGTCCACAGAGTTGACAGTTCCTCCAGGTTTCTTCCAACCAATCAGATACTTGGATGTTGCTCCCTGACGTGGGTAGAAGCTCTTTGCTCCTGGAGACTGGGAAGTAGGAGAGGTGGGCTCCTCCTGGGGGGACATGGACCTGCTGACTTGGCCTAATGGACTATGGCTGGAGAAATAGTGAGAAATTAGTGAATTTGGAGGACGCACCAGACAGCACTTTGATATTTATGCAAATGTCAAACAGAACAGAACAATACACAGAGGAGATTAACTCACTTCAAAGGAGACCATAATACAACATGCAAACCCCACAGATCCGTCAGAACATGGCCTGGTAAATCTGCTCTGTATGCCAAGAGTGGGATGCATCAGTATAAGTGAGGAGAATATGTCCTTGTACTTCACTTTTACTTCTTTCAAAAATATGCAATACTTAAAATATAGACAGCTGAATGTTCAAAGAACTGCCATCTCTGTGTGAATACTTTAAAGCATCGCTGTCAATGCACAGGTCTGCTCCAGTTATTTCTAGATGGTTATAGAATAGAGAGCAAAGCCTTCGGTTCAGTCAAAGGAAATGGGTTTTGGAGAAGACAGGATGTGATGCTGAGCACACAGTTTGCATTTCTTCAACTTCAAGCACTCCCTTTCTATTGTGAATGCCGGGTGACAATAAAAAATACAACAAACCCCACACACAACTAGAGATGCATGCACAAATATTCTTCTTATTTCTAATTCTAGCCTGTCTTTGTTTATGCCAAAACCACATAGCTTCGGTGTTCTCCATCTGGCTTTGTACAGGACATATTTGGACTACAATGAATCACTGTCTATTTAACATTGATGTAAGGGCAGAAATTCCTGAGCTGCCTACACAGCTGAAATGAACAGAATTAGCAGCACACCTGGGTAGGGTGGAGGCGTCATTCAGGCTGTATGTCTCAGGATGTAGTGGAAATGGTGAAGGACTCTTAGCCTGAGTCTCACTGCCTACGACAGTGAGCAGAGAGTCTGGAGGAGGGGAGGAGTCAGTATTCCTCTGGCCACTTGATGCTTCGTCCTGCCAGGGGATCTTCTCCTTGGCCCTGAAGCCACCAGTAGAGGAGGCCGTGCTGCTCTGTGTGGCTGTGAAGGAGGTGGCGTCAATGCCGCTGTCAGTGGAGGCTCCCTGGAGGTAACTGTTGAGTTCCAGTTCTCCTCGTACCCCTGAGCGTGAGCCCACCTCATACCACTTCTCATCACTGTGGGCAGAGCTGGAGGCATTACTCGACAGTGTATTACTGCTGGACTGGCTGGATGAATATGGACCATCCTGTTTAGCAAGAGGCTTTATTAGAATTTATATGAGAATAAGTATTGCATTACTGTTTCAGAGGTGCTACTCACCTTAATATTTTTGTTGGGAGACATGTGACATCCATGCTCAGACTGTAGCTTGGAAATGGGCCCCTTTGAAATCACAGGGTCTGCAGAAAACAAAGTTAAAAGCTCAGATAAATGTCTGTTTAAAACCAGTTATAATATATGTACAAAATAGCTCACCCCCAGTGTTTTTGTCCAGTAGCCGGCCAGTCTCTACTTCTCCCTGTCGTGTCCAAGCAACTCCAGAGCATGTTTTGACCCCATTGATCACTTCACCTGCTGCTTGTCGAGAAGACGCAGTAGTCTGGCAGTTGTTATTAAACCTACAACACAGTTTAAAAATATGTCGAATACTTGAACACAATGTATTTTAGTTGGCTGAAATGAAAAATGAAAATGAGGGGTTAAAGTCCTTACCCATCTGGTACTGTTTTTTGCCTCCAGTGGTTAGCACTCATGGTGTCATTGTGGGATATGTTAGCAGGAGAATTTGTGTTGTGCATTGTGCGACCCATCACAATGGAGCAAGCCAGAGCATAGTTGTCATTCCCAGGAGAATATCTGAGAGAAAACATATGTATTGACAAAAAATGTTTTTGACAAAAAAAGGAGATACTATAGACTTGTAATCTTGGACAGTAATACTAATTTTAATGTAATTATTTGTCGCTTTATTGAATTCATATGAATTAATTTGCTGTATAATGCAAAAATCTACACTGCATTTTTATTGATACTAAAT
The DNA here is from genome assembly GCF_009829125.3 of Periophthalmus magnuspinnatus. NCBI lineage: Eukaryota > Metazoa > Chordata > Actinopteri > Gobiiformes > Gobiidae > Periophthalmus > Periophthalmus magnuspinnatus. Next base: position 14,890,091 of record NC_047147.1, on the reverse strand, counting down.
AGATTTCATTGTTGAACACAAGAAAAAGTAAAGAAGGTAACCTTTTGGGGTTGAGTGGTCTGCCATCACTGGAAACACTGCGGGGCATGGCAGCAGAATTACTGAAGTCAGGAGGAGGAGCCTTGATGAGCGTGCCCCCTGAGCCAGAGGTACGGGTCTGAGGGCTGGAGGAGGTGGTGCGAGGCCACTTAGTGTTGTTGTTGTTGTTTGGAGGGCGGAAAGGAAACTTTAATTCATATGGCATACCCTCTTTGTGGTTCTTGTAGTCTACTAGTGGCATATGGTAGATTTCGGAGCACCCTCTGTTAGGTGAAATAAAATGACCATAAACCTTGTCCTTGGTTAAGACCGGCTGATGAAAACTTGTAGCTTACCTGCGTGGCGTGGAATCCTCATGTGGAGGGATAATTACCACTTTGACAGTGACAGAGGTGCGCAGCAGGTCAATCATCTGCTCATGGGACAGAGAGGCCACTGCCACTTTGCAGATCTCCACTAGTCGACTGCCTTGTCTGAGTCCCGCTTGCCATGCATAGCCATAGGGCTCCACCTCTGCAACAATGCCCTCGAAGTTTACATGGAAACCCAGCTGACCCAGTGCGTTACGACGCAATGTCATCTCAGTAGTTTGGCTGCCCTTGGTCAGAAGCTGCAGGAAGGAAAATAGCAGTACATGAGCAGGGAAATCATATAGCATCATTGTAAACCACCCAAAATATGCAACATGTACGGTTTTATGTACAATATTTGCACAGAGGTGGTCAATTGCACACTTCGCCAACTTTGATCAGAATTGGCCATGTGAAAATGCAAGTAAAATATCATTTGCTACAAATAAACAAATGTGAGTCATTGCTGCCTCTAATAAACATTTACCGGTACATAACAACCAAACATGGCCTACACCTACACAGCCTTAGAAACTTTAGTAATGATATCACTTCAGCAAAGCACTACCTATTAAGCTAAGCCAGGCCTACAATAAAGACTCAATAGCTGTGGCATTTGGTGTAATTTCACATTACAGCATAAACCAAAAGTCTGTGATGCCATCTATATGAAGGATTTTAGCAAGCGAAATATAAAATTATACATATTTGAATTTAGGTGAACAGTGGGAATTAAAATATTTGTACTTTAAAAAAACCTAACAGACTCTAAGTGCATAAGCTCAGGTATTATTAATTGCAATCTGTCATCAGCTGTTTCTTTGTCTGGCTGACTGTGACCCCTTCCTGTTACAGCAGGTGGTGTTTGCTAATGAAATGTACTATGTGAGACAGCTGAGGTGCCCCACTGACCTCCAGTCTTTTGACCACCTCTCCAAAGTCTTCTGTGTTGTTATTAATGGAGCGCAGTGACACGCTTTCCCCACGTTCATAGTAGATTTTCAGAGAGGCGGGGCTTCCTGTCGACCATCCAATAACATCCCGTGTGGCACAGTTGAACACTACTGATTTGGCCTCCTGATCTAGTAAGATGATGAAGTCATTAGAAATAGCCAAAAGGCATTCCCGTTCAGCTCCTGCGACTTGGTCCTCAGCATGAACCTGCCAAGTGATGGCTCCCAGGCTCTTGAGCTCTGCACCGCTGTATGGACGAGTCTTCTCCCGCCGCTTGTGTGCCAGAGAGATAAATGGGAACTTCCCAGTGGGCTCCACAGGAGTAGTGGTGACGTGACGCTCTGCCAGATCCCTTAAGTACTCTTGTCGCGTGCGTGTCGCCATCGCACCAAATTTATCCGATTTGTGGGCAGCGTTTTCAGCGTTAATGACTTTGGCCAGCAGGAAGTCCCTGAAGACTGTGGATTTGGGAAATGTCACACCCTTAGGGATTGGTGGTCCAAAGCATGGAACGTCTTGGGAACGAGTCACCGCCACACTAAATTGAAGACACAAACAAAACAGTATTGAGTCCTTGCTGCTGCAGAACAAATATACATACATATGTAACCATGCACAAAACATGATCTTAAAACTTATAAGTTCATTGTAAAAAATTGGATACTTTTAAAGACAAAGGACATAGGGTCCTTTAAGTGCTGGAGGTAATGTTCCTTTGACCTCCTTCATTTAGAAGTATAAAAGAGGGCGTACAAATTCCTACAGGCAATGCACTGCTCCTGTTACCCTCCACTGCTCCTATTCTGTCCAACACAATGACTGCGCTAGAATTGAATTACTATAAATAAGTAAACAGGTAAAATAGTGCTTTGTCTTACCTGTGGCATGTGGGAAACTTAAATAAGGACTGAAACATGTTAATATTTCAAAGAGGATGAGGTCTATCTCGTGAAGTTAGCAGCTTATCTCCGCCACATCCTGCTGCTAAAAGACTAATGCATGTATAAAATCTATAGTGCCAATATACAGTGCAGCCTTGTGGGTGTAAACCTCAAAATGGCTTTAGATGAACGGATGTGACACTCCTGACAACTTCTCTATCCAGTCCATTACACAAATAACAGATCCAGTGCCCATAGCAAAAATGTTGCAGACCATGGCTGACTTCACTCGGCTTATAAATACCATACATCCCATCAAAGTTGACAAGCTAGCTCCCATGCTGTCACTATCCAACAACAGAGCTGAGGCTAGCACTAGCATGCACAGCCTCAATTTCCTAAACAAAAGATCTTATGCAATATGGCTCAGCAGGCAGCAGGCTCCTGACTCTTAGCCAGTGTGTGAAATTAGCAAGATAATATTCTATGCATCAACAATGTTATGGTTGATGCATTGAATGAGACAGTGTGACCTATGCTGTATTCAAGTTACTCCAGCAACACAGTTATTTAATTGATCAATTTATCAATAAAAAATAAAATAGAGAACATTTTCATTAAAAAAAGAAAACTTTAGTCTACAACTATGCTATTAGCAATTTTCATGAGAATTAAGAACAATCCAGAACTCACCTCCAATCTTCACACTAAGTTGACCATATCCACCGCATTACACCTCAAGAGTATTTTTTGCAAAGGTGTCGCAAAGCTAAAAGTGTACAGCTTCATTGCAAACTGCTCCATTTGATTGTCCAGTCTCATAGCTTCCATTCACTAAAATGACATCCATCTAAATGGCTACATTCAAATAGTAGGTGAAGAATCTAGATGCTGGGAGAGTAAGCTGGGTGGAGTAACGACACTATCCTTAAGGATTCTGTATCCCGCGACTCTCAATTTCATCTGCAAGGCAAACCAGGAGAACCAGCATTTCACCTTTTTCCATAAAAATCTCTTCTCAACAATAAAGCAGAAGATGACCCCTCGGGAAAAAACAGATCCAGCTGTGGGAGTTGAAGGTCTGATGTACACTCAGCGTGTGGACAAAGTGACACAGGTCTTGATTTAAATTTGCCTAAATTGGATGTAGTTGCGAGGTGCAGACAGAAGGCTGGCCTGGCTTGTCTCCTCCTCAGACTGAGCTACTGACGGACTGCTCTGAACAGTCCTCCTTGCTCACATGTATGCCAGGCTGAGGAGAGCACTTCATGTTCATGGCGCTAACTCCTTCAGACCACTTTGACTCATGCTGCCCAAAGGCAAAGTGGCAGGCAATGGATGGAGAGGAGGAGAAGGGAAGAAGCCTTCTATTTTATAACTGTGTGAAGAGTTAGGCTGACAATGAATTAGTGTGCCAGGGATGTATGCATGTGTAAATGTGTAAATGAGCATGAAAAAGACGTAACATGGTATAATGTGCAGCTCATGCATGTTGGGCAGTAATGCAAATTCCATGAAGTTGTGGGCTCATTTTGCATCACTAATCACCAGCAGACTGGAAAAAAGCATTCTGCATTCAAGTCAGTGCTCAAAGCAGTGACTTCACAATAGTACACAATGTAGAAATATCAGACAAACAAGAAATAAAATGGATTCTCTTTCAAGACATGCCTTCAAGACAATGCTTTCATCTTAATGTTTTCTACCTACAAAAAGCATAAGCCTGTAGCACTCAAAGCCGCATGAAGCTATTGAAACTTGGGTTAGGAGTTCAAACATGGCCTTAAATACTGACTTTACTGCCCGACATATTGAAAGCTGCCACAAAAGAGCGATTATACAAATACACACCAAATACACATTTTAATATAATACAAGTGCTAGTTATGGAAACTCTCAGTTTCAGTGAGTCTTTTTTATTAGATTTTCATTTTCGCACTCACCTGTAGCATGTATTATCTGAGCAGGGGTTGTGCACACGCACAATGATGAACACATGTTGGAAGTGTGAGCGAATGACCTTGGGGGTAAAAGGGTGAGCACCGGGCTCTTGAAACACGATTGTCACAATGTCATTCCCAATGTGGCGCTTCCTTAGCAGCTAGAGAAACAATACATCTTTCGTTAGAAATTAACATTAATTAATTTGTGACCTATTCCATGCATTATAGTCAATTAAATCCAATGCATTGGGAACAGTAATGAAAGTGAGATGAGAATCATGTGTTCACACACATGTGTTTTCTAACAATAGGGTTTTCTCTTTCCTAACACTGACTGAATACTCTAGAAACTGAGCTGTTTTACCTGTTGCTTGTTGTTGGGGGTGTAAGGCAGCAGGGTTGATACATGGAACATGATCTCATAGTCCTTGTAGGCAGTGTACAGGGAGTGAGTGCCCGTGGAATCCGCTGGAGGAAAAACAGTAAGACACTTGTGAGACCTATTGTGTCATTACTGCCATCTATCTTTCACGTGTGTATCTGGTGTACAACGGGGAAAGTATTTCACTTTAGCCCAGACAACTACACAATGAAGACTCGATCAATGACAGTCTAGTCTAAATGACAGTTGGAAGAACTGCCGCCTTGACCATTTTAATACCTAAGAAAATAGTTTAAGTAGTAAAGAGTCAAGTCATACGCATACATATTCTACTGTGTATTCTGACTAATCTACTGTTCTTTAAAACAGCTTAACACTGTGTGAGCGATTACTTTTTGTGTCCAGTTGAGCTCTGTACTTGGTGAAGCCCTTCAGGCGGACCTTCTCTCCCAACAGTTGGAGAAACTCTTCCAGGGCAGGGCCAGCTGTTTCATTGTTGTACATCTCCTCCTCTGTGCTCTGGCCCGCTCTGCAGTACATCACCCCCACCTTCACCTGAAAGCTCAGCTAAAACATAGTTACCTGTTAGAAAATGTAAAAACATGGCAGCAATGACCAATTATCTACATTTTTACATACCCCTTGTTCATCTAGTTTTATTAGCTGCTCTGTAACTTTCGGAGTGTTGAGAGCCAGTCTAAGGCAGGACGTGTCCAGCTCAGGGAGAAGGTACTCCAGCACATCTTTGATAGGCAGCCCCCTACTAGTGCCGTGCTTAGATGTGGAAGGCACTGCATCTTCGAGGATTGATCCCCGTAGAGTTGTCAGCTGAACAGACAGATGCATGGAGGGAAATTCAACTTTAGGTTAGTGGTGTATCTGAACAACAAGTGCCAGGAATGTATTAAGAATCCTTGCTTTACTTTAAACTTAGAGAACAAACACGTGAAATGCATAAATACAAAAAAGTAGCTAGCTGAAATTGTAAGGGCTTTTAAGAGACATGTATATGAAACCAAAAAGAATTCATACAAAATATAAAGTATTTTGCTTTTTTGTGTGTGTGCTTGTGTTTTTGCTTAACATGTTTAACTGCAATGTAATCAGCCTTCAAGGAAAAAATGTGTGAGCTGGATTTAGAGTGGGCTTTAGGTTTATGTTCTTTAACTGGACAAGAAGCTAGGTAGACAGGCTGCAGCTTAGATTTGTCATGCCATGATTTGTGGTAGGAGGTGAGCCCTAAAACTTTTATTACTTCAACCTGAACAGCCAGCTACTTAAACCGAGTGTATACAATCTTATAATATTTTTTCTCTAGGAACTCCTGATTCCAAACCAAAAGGAGCAACATTCTTAATCAACAAAGTAATGTTGTGGTTTGAAGTTTTGTGTGAAAGTGCTTCCTGAGGTTTATTCACACACTGCTGATACGACGACTGATAAATTACTTTAGGCATAGTTGCATAATGACACTGGCATTTCTTGATCTGGTATTCCATTGAATCAATGCTAATGTAAGTAATATTTTCATCTAAAACAGTACACTATAAAATTATTAAATAAAGTCAAAGTTTGAACAAAATTTCAATGGCAGTGTGTTAATTTACTGCTGGAATTCACTTATTAGGGCCTATTAGGGCTTAGCGGAAGAACCACCTGAAATGAAAGCTTGAACACAAAATAATTGCAAGGTAGAAATAATTTAAGAGACAGAATGGGCACATCAGTATAGTCTATACATTAGCTAGAAAACGTACGATGACCCTGCTCCCTACAGAACCAGCAACAATAGCAATTATCAATGTTAACAGCAAACGAAAAATTCAGTTCTGTCAACTGGAAGCTAGTTAGCTTCTCCCTTCAGACAGATATAAGGTAGTGTCCGACCAACAATCTAACCAGAACTGAAGAAGCTGCTTGGATGAGCGGCAAAACATCTTCACAAAAACATTTGTCCAGTTGGCAGAATTGAATTTTTTGTTTGCTATGAATCATACCTGGGTGACTGAGGGACTACATAGACAATGGTAACAGCAGCTACACACGGCTTTCTGCTTTACTGACAGCACATTGTGGGAAGAAATGCCTTTTATCTGGGATCACGTGTGAAAATATGTGGGCCAATACATTTTCTCTCGGCATTTCCAATGGTAGCATCGGTCTGGGTCAGGCAAGCCCCATTTTATATTATGGGTGAATCATCAGTTGTTGACTATTAATGGTTAAGCAACAGAAAAGTGTAAGTACAGAGGTTTAGGCTGTAAGTCAAAACAAACTTGGCCAACCTCACTGGTCCTGAAAATGAGGCGGTAGTTATATTGCTGGCCATGTTCTTTGTCCTCTTCCAGCTTCTCTCTCCGTAAACTCACTGCTACTGGCCCAAGTGTCTCATCTATACCAAAGTAGTTCCAGTGATCTAAACAAAAATAAAATTGGCACACTAGTTAATACCAGATATTTCATATTTGAACAGAATACTATAGAATTGTACCCCTAAGATTGAAGAACTTCCTGTAATAGTACGCTCCCAAGTCCACATGCTCCACAATGTATTGTTTGCTCTTGTCGCTGAGCGTGCAGGGACCCTCTTTTGGGCCCTCTAGTACTGCTACTCCTGCGTTTGTGCAGTGTGTCACAGAAGATTCATACAAGCTTCCCTCCGCACTGGTTGCTGCGCCAGTGCTCACCAGTCCATGATACACAAGTTCATCTGTTCCTAACCTGCAATGTCCATTTACATCTGTGCCTATTTCATTTCTGAAGCAAGGACAGCTCAGCAGCATCTCATTGCTTTGTTCATCCCCCATGTCCAGCCCAGGGCTGTCTCTAGAGTTGAGCTCTTCTTGGCTTCCACTGGGGGAGCTGTAAGGCAGGCTGTGGGTAGAGGAGATGGTGGAGGTGGCCGAGGCCACTGCAGCTGCTGATGCCCCCGTGGTAGTGTTTTTTCTTTTGCCTGCAGTCTGACGTAGCTGGGTAATCTCATTTAGGTCAAACAGAATGCTCTGAACATCATAGTGGGCAAAACCTTTCTGACAAACCCAAGGTTTAGGTGGTGGGCCCAAGTCATCTGTCCGGCTTTCCTCTACATCTGATCCAACCCTGGGCGAGTCCAATTCACCACGCACATTCCGAAGTTTACGAAATATGGACTCACCCCCGGTCTCAGATTTTGTGCGTCTTTTGGCAGGCTTGTCTTTAGATTTGGAATACAAACCATCAGCAACATCTTCCTGGAGCTCTATGAGGGCCTGTTTAGTCCCAACATTCAATATGTCCTCCAGTTTGTCTGGTGCAGGACTTCGCTGGTCCATTTTATCTTCTTGATAGCCCTTGAGCATTTCAAAGAAGCTTTCTCCAGACAGTCCATGTTGGTCAATAGAGGAGGTGCTACCATAGTTGCGATGAAAAGGGGACAGTTTGGCTGTTGTTGGACCCCATTCATCCCCACTGTCCCCACTACCCTCCATCTCTCCTATAGCCATGTCACTATTGCTGCGCTGGTGAATGCGTCTCTGCCGTGAGTTCCTGTGAGTGGGACCACGGTGCTCTCCTGGGGCCAGGTAACGGGTATCTGGGCTGTAGTTGTTTCCCTGGGTCTGAGTTCTATTTTTTAAAGTGTTATGAATGTTACGCAGCATTGACGAGTCTTGAGGACTCATTATGTGGCCTAACTTAATATGACTTTTTATTGAGACACCGGAGTTCTCTGAATCTGGGTTAGAGTGCCACATTGGTGCTGTGACTTCCTTCCGAGGTGGCCAGTCAGCTACCCGGGCCCGTACACCCATTTTTGGTACTCCTGGGCTCGAAGTGGTGTGAGTACTGTCTCCACGAGAGGGCACAGCAGCCCCATTTACCACACGAAGATGACGTGTATAAAACTCATCAGTGGCAGGGACCGAGCCCCCAACAGTACGCTCCATCGGTGGGAGCTTTAGGCTGGTCATCAGTCCTGTGCCAAAGCTAAAGGCACTCAGAAAGACATGGCTGCCTCCAGGTGAACATGGTCCTCCCTGATGTCATGAGCAGGTTGATTGTCTGAATCAGACTGGAAGGCTCACATCTTCTGCCTTCAACTTTGTGTACTGTGTCTTCTGTGTTGCTCATGACCTGTCATCGTTATATCCTGAAAAAAAAGAAAAAGTTAATAAAAGAAACATTACAGAAATTACATAAAAGTATGGCAGTATGGGATTGCATTGCATTGCTATGTTTCAGATAACATCACAACGTTCTAAAGACTAATAGCATTTAATACAGATGAGGGGGCAGGTAAAATTAATATTGTTGTAATATAGTGGTTTTAGGTTCCAGTCACTAATAAAAATGATCACATTCAATATTTGTGAATTTACTTTTTAGATATTTCCATAAAAAGTACAATTTAATCAATAGGGAACATTGCTTCTTGACCCCATGGGAGGATAGAGTAACACAAACGCACGCACACACACACACACACACACTTACATGCATATACAGACCACACATAAAATGCGGTGGTGTTTTTTTAATAGTAAAATATTGAAGTTGAAGCAAAAGACCCTTTGAAATTCACCAGAAAAGTGGGTGATGATCCTTTGCTTGACAAATCAGGCCAATTTGGCAGTGAGGCATTGTAGGAGATTAAGGCTCAGTCAGTTCTGCCCGGTCAAGGCTGTGATCACATTAGACACTGGAAACAGTGGACTGTGACAGCTCCACAGTCCAGGCTCCTTCACATTGTAGCCGCCTCTTTAGAAAAACCATTGTGTTGTTCTTCTTGCTGTCAGTAAGAAGTCAGCAATAGTATAGACCAGGGGTCGGCAAACTTTTGGCTTCAAGTACCACTTTGAAAAGTTCATGCCTCCCCTTGTCACATGATATTGAACTTTTTTTTTTTTTTAATTATTATTAATTTGTACATACATACATTGCAATTTTTACATTGTACTTTTAGGGCAGATTATGAATTCATAATGTTATATGGTATAAATTATATAAAACAGCACCTTAGCCCTTCATACAATCATGAAAAGTAAAACCCAGTATTCTGGTGCTTTTTGGTGCCATTTTGCCAATATTTTATATTCTCAGCAGCATAATTTATTCCTAATGATGCCTACTTTATTTTAAGAAATTGTGAAAAACATGATCTTTAGATGATATAGGCACTTTGAAAACATACAGCAATGTAACGTCTGTTTCACTGCTTTGTCATTCTCTTCACACATGTGCACATGTGGGTAACGATCAAAAGAGCAATGGGACTGAAGCGCACAAACACACAAGGCACTCCGCTCCTGCATGCATCGCTCCGCCGTGATCCAATCTCTACTTGGTTCTAACGTGCGCGCACACGAAAACCAGGGAAAAGCCCCCTAAGCTGCGGTGGTCAGACAGCAGGATGAGGTTGAATGTGTGCAGACAGAGTTGATACAGAAACTGTCACACCTGAAACATGCTGCCCGAGCAAACAAAAGCCACGCACCTTCAGAAGCCTCACTGCTGCTGTGTCTGTCTATGGTCAAGTCTAGAGCAGAGCACAACCAATAGAGGAGGTCTACTCGGGCAACAATTACCTGAATATGTTGGGCTGTGGGTTGCTTAGGTCAAATGCAAGAATTTATTAAAGAAAAACAAAAGTCTAGAATCACTGTTAATTAGAGCCACTCTTCCTGCATTACATTTAATCAGTGTATGGTGGCATGTATTGTTGATCTAGTCCTCGCCGACCTCACTACCTTACAAAGAGTGGAGTGATGAGACTCAGGCAGTGAGCGGAGAGGAGAGGGTTACAGCCCCTCTGTTTCTCTATGGTGAAGTTTAGAGCAGATAATAGCCAATAGTACAGATGTATTCAGGCAAAAATTAGCTAAATATGTTTGTCTTCAGCATGTGGGCTGGCTAAGTCAGACGTCAGACGTGAGAAAGGAAAAAAAAAGCCTACAATCACTGCCAGTCCGAGCCAGTCTTCCCTCTGATGCTTAATCAGTGTATGATTGCCCTGTATTGTTGATCTAGTCATCAAAAAGAATCTGTAAAAGCACTGCGCAAGTTTCTAGCAAGAAAAATATACCTGGAGCGTATTTTGGGTTGACAAGTGGCTTCGACCCAGGCTTGCCCCTTAAAATTCCTCTTTGTGCCCTCAGTGGCACGCACGCCTAGGTTTGCCAACCCCTGGTATAGACTATATCATACTACAAATTGCTCTGGCCTAGGCAGACTGTAATGTAAAAAAAAAAAAAAAAAAATCTGTATTTTCCGGTCTCTACATCACTTCGGAGTATGTCGCACCAGCGAAAAAATGCATAATAATGAAGAAAAAACATATCTGAGTCACATTTTTTGTGGAAATTTAGACATTTTATCTCAAGTTATAATAGCAATGAAATAGAGAACAACAGGCTGAAGTACAGCACGCTAACATAACACATAGACAGCGAACTGAATACATGTCTGGTATGTTTACAAGATACACGAGAGTTCTTTTCAATGATGTTTATGTGGTCTTACTTCATCACAGTTCTCTCCATAGAACTAGCAAACACATAAAATATAACATATGCTCTGGCTAATATTACATATACCTCGTTATAGCGCAGCTCACCTTTCGCGGCCCTGCTGTTTTGCAGATTTTTTTGTGTGCAATTTTGCATGCTTTTTTACAGTGTATGAATGAGCATTGTGTTCTGCGTCCTGATTGGCTACTGGACCACTGTATATACAAAATTGCATATGAATGCATGGAAAATATACATACCACTTTGGCTAGCTAGTAAACAAAGCGGTGAGCCAAAAACATTTAATGTCAGGTAAAACAAGCTAACAAGTTTACTCTCGATCTCCCTCCGAATCACGAAATCCATTGAATTCTTCATCCTCTGTGTCACTTCTGAACTCCATCAACTCCAGAAGTAGATGAAGCGCCGCTTCCGCGTGGCTGTTATACTGGTGCACGAGCCTAGAGTGCCCTTGTCAGTGTGACAATTACAAAGATGTGAAATTATATATTTTAATAATTTCACATATAAATTGCATCTGAGTATAAGTCGCACCCCGGCCAAACTATAAAAAAAAGTACGACTTATAGTCCGTAAAATACGGTACTAACGATAAATAGTAATTGTTTCATCCATTGGGTATTGAACAATAAGTTGATATAGTAATTATTGTGACAGGTCTAGATATGGTGGCATGCTTTTGTGTGGAAAACAGAAAGAGATACAGGAGCATGTCCGGACAGAGCTCAGCAGTGCTCAAGTAGAGAAACAGAGCAGACTGACTGCGTTGGTTCTGACAGTCATTCAGACATGTGGCCTGGAGTCATAAAAATGTATATGACAGGTGCACACACAGCAGGTGATTATGGATCACAAACATGAGACTAACACTGCCTAATCTGAATCATAAAATTACTGAGTCAACACTTCAATATGACAAGATCTGAGTCAGTACTTCACTTATGAAGCCAGACATTCTGAAAGTGTGTTGGCATAAACATTCGGACAATCATCAGTCAGCCATCACAGCCAGAAATCTCAGTTAGATTAAAAAAAAAAAAATCACCAACAACATTAGTGGCCTTTAACACATGATCACAAATGTAGCACTCTTTTTGTTTGGACTGTGCTCACTCAGACCCAAGTATATACTGCTTTAGTCTGCTGGAAACAGGTCAGAACCTGGACTTAAACTATTAACTTCAGGGTTCAAGTGTGAAACAGTTCAGATGCTAAAATACACAATTGTGCAAATTGTAAAGACAGTATTATATTTCATATAGGAAATGCCTTTATGACATGATACGTTTTATTCAGAATGTTTTATTTTTCAAACATTCTGAAATGGTTTGAGTGATTACATTGCAAAGTGTGCAAAATGTATACCACAAAAAACAGACCCTTTGGCAGTCACTATAATGGGATGAACAATTCTATATATAGGACTTTCTGAAGTTATTCTTCAGTGGTGGGCTTTGATTGCAGGTTGCAGCTTGTTGGTGGACATTTTGTCCCATGTCTTCAAACAGTGGGAATAGAGTTCCCAGTACATTAGACAAGTGTTTCCAAAGTAAAGACAAAAGAGCCAGAGGATGGCCCTACAAGCTTGTAATTACCGTTGGGTTGAATAGGGCTAAGGCTCTGTTTGGCCGACACCATTGGCTTTCAGACAAGCACCCTACCATTTAGCCCATGGTCTCCCCTCGTCTTCTAATCTCACTGCTGTAAGGACCGGCTGGGCAACTGGGCAGCTAGCACAAAGAGGCCCTGTGTCCAGGCATGGGCAAGATGAGGCCCCACCACTACACAGTGAAGCTTTTGATAACTACCTGGCACTGTTTTTGCCGTGTGTGTATGAGCTGCCAAGAAGCTTGACTTGATGAAAAGTTGGTGTATCTGTAAGAGGAAGGAGTCGAGACCATTGAGTGAAAGACATGGATGAATCATCATAAAGTGGAAGGTGTCACTTAGGTCCAACCCACAAAGGTCATGATGAAGACAGGGGCCAGGATTATTGCCACTGTAGTGAGGTGGAGTAATAAGCCCTTTGCAACAATTATGAATGAACAATTCTATAAATAGCTATATCATAGCAGCAACATATTTTGGAATTAAAAGCAATAAGACCTAACCTACAAGTTTAATGCTGTCACTTCAACATTATAGATTAGGTTGAATGATCTGAATCACTGTCACTTTCAGTACAAGTGTCAAAATCTCAAACATAAAACCCCATTCACCTTCAGAAGGTGATAGTATTCAACCACAAGGAAAACCTCTGGAATGTTACCAATGTGGAGTAGAGGAAGCAGTAATCGTCTGGATGGGGCATGTTTTGACAAAGTCTGCCCTTGTCTGTTGTAATGCCTTAAATATGCTGATTGCATTGGCTTACCATGTAAAGGCCTTGATACTCGTTGTGCAAAAAGTGGCCGAGCACAATGAGACATAAATACGACCTGACAGAGCCTTTCTGACCACACACGTGATGCCAACCCCACGTGCTCTCTGAGCACTCTGAAACCAGTGGTGTCTATACATTTCCATTTGTCTAAGCATTGTTAGCCACTGTGGCCAAACTCTGGGCCTCTTGCTATCAATGCAGCACAGTTCAGTGAGTAATGGGCAGAGCCAAGCAGTGGCAGAGTGAATTTCTGTCATAGCGTCTACACAAAGAGACACTTTTGGAGCTCTGCCAGAATATTCTTTGCCATCACTCCCTGAGGTGTCCCTGAGTATTTCTCTTTACTCAAGTCTTACACTGGGGTTTTGCTGGTTACATGGGAGAGGGCAGGATAAATGGCACTTGAAGCACTTCAAATAGCTTATAGTTGGTAATAGTAAACTTAGTCCTGTTCCCAGGGGTGTCATTAGGCTGGGCCCTGGGTTCAACAATGAGAGCCTTTGTCCGCATAAGACCACTTGGGCCTAGAAAGCTAATTGCACTGCTAACAGCTTAGGTGGTCCACGTCTCTAGTTAAGTATTAAGGTGTTGGGTGTAAAGGAACCACAAAGCAATTGAAAAGTGTTGGGTACATCTTTACAATATTTTTTTTTCTTCAGTGATTGCCCAACAAACTGTTAAACAGTGGAATGTACACCATATTTGTCAATGTTTTAATCTGAATTCTGTATGACAAAAAACCAACAGTATATGTGGCCTATATCTAATACAATATGTGTTTTTAGTGAGATTGTCCAGTTCTTCTGGTGTAATGCTGATATGGTTAGGTGTATTTTTGAAAGCGTTACAGAGGTCAACAGAGAGGTCAAGGCAACATTGATGGCACAGCTGTGAGTCGCACTAACTTGATGAGTAGGCACATAACTGTAACAAATGACATAACCAAAAATAGCATGATGCAGCATTTGTGTTTACAAATGCAAATGAGCCATGTGCCTTCTAGTGCATCACAGAAGATGATGTTTCTCACAACACCAGGTTGATGTTATCAAAAAAATTGTACTGAACTTTGATATTGGAAGTTAATCAAGCCTCCACCCAGAAATGGATGAGTTAACATGTAAGGCATTGAGGCAACCATTAACTTGTGTTTTGGCAAATTTCCACAACATATTTTTTTCTCCCTCTATTTTTGGATGTGTAAATAACCTGGTTGAAACTCAAAACTCAAATAGCAATTCACCACCATGCAAATCTCATTGAGGTTATGGATTTCAACCTGAGGTTAAATACTTTGTCTTTTATGTAAAGAATTCACGTAAGCCCTCAAATATTGCATTACATTTACCATAAATGCTTAAATCTTCAAAGACAAAGCTTGAGCAATTTTACTGCTGCTTGCTATGATAATATGACAGATCTTTGTAAAAGTCCATGTGAGCATGGTGTAAGTCATAGTGTTATGTTTAACAGAGTAGAGAAGAAATGTGAAGGAGTGTTCTGTTGCCTGCAGAGGAATGTTAAAAATGCTAATGAGTTAGCTGCCTGCTTGCTTGCCTGTCTGCTGATCTGATGCAGTTTGGGCCCCGCTTTAAAAGTGGAAGTGTGCTCCGGGCTACACTTTCACTCACTGCCCCCTCTGCTGAGCACCCCCCAGACCTTGAAATCCATTAGAGCAAGCACAGGTCCTATAAGCACACATGGCACAATCAATTCAGCAAATAAAAATAGACAGCAGGAACTCATGGGACTGTGTACTGCATGGGACAACATCAAAGGCAGACGTATGCTAGCTACAACAGTGTTATTTCGGGAAGATCCACCTCAAACAATATAAGACTTCTTACATGGAATTATCTGAAATACTTCTGGGGCAATTCACAACTTCTGAAGATTCTAATTAAAATCTTTTCTTTGCTCACACTGTTTGCTTTGACGTATGTAAAATGCAGAGTGCATATTACTTTTGCTTTGAAGCTATGTAGGTGGGAGTCAGCAATTGATTGTGTTGATAGGGATCCTTGGTTAACATAACCTGTTCTTTCACTGTAATCTGGTACGGAACAGCTATTCATGTTATTGAATAATAGAAACATACCCAACTCCAAAGGGTCAAACCAAGGTTTACTACGAACAAGTGCAAACATAAGCCCAATGTGCCATATCTCAGTAAGCTGCTACTTTCACTATATCAATGTTAAATAGAGCAATAAATAAAAGTGCCACAGCAGTTAATGAGGAGGAAATGTAAGTGTTACAATCTGGTCTTCATTGACAATAGTAGTTGCCAAAAATGTTAATCTACACAGTGTTCTGGTTGCCACTAGTTTAGTTTAGTGCAGTGGTTACATTGTGGTTACGTGTAGGCCCAGTGATATGAAGGCTACTGGTGATATACAGGGTGTGTACCCATTTATAACCAGCCACAATATGAAATGTTTTGGGGGTTTTTTAATAGATGGGGTTTGTCCCAATTTACACCCAGTAGGCATAAGTTATTCCTGGTTTGTATTTTAGTCCAGTATTTGACCTGTTTTTTTGTCCAGATTTATTCTTTGTTCAGTCCTGGTGGTACACGGAAAGCCAAATGATTTGTGCTGTGTGTAGTGTTTCTATGTGCGTTTTTGTCTTTTTGCTGCAAAATCAATTGAGGACATATGAAGTGAATTTAAAGTAATGCAGAATGAAAATATCAGACAGACAACAGATCATCCAACACGCTGGCTATCAGTGTACAGGTATCGCAAACAAAAACTGTAGAGAGTTGAAATAAATCCCTGACAGAATAGTTCAAATATATATCCAAAGCATCAGAATTTCCTTTCCTCAAATATGGAAACAATGAATATTTATTGCCAAACAAAAAGTCTCACTCAGCATGGGGCTTGCACATGCCTGCCTGTGTGTGCAGATGAAGCGGTTTCTATCAGCGGTGGATTAAAATAGAGGGATGCGAGGAGAGTAGCAGTAGTATAATTAAGAGTGTGGATGCACAGAGCAAAGTGGCTGTCTATAATTCAGCCTTTCCACGTGCCAGAAAATGAGGATGGTGGTCTTCTGGCAGACACTTGGAAAACTGCTGTTATTTTATTGGGGGATCTTACAGGTCTTGCTTCTCCAGTGTATAGAAGAATAACTGATGGGCAGATGGGCTCTGGGATCACACTGTGTTTCGATAGCATTGTCCGGTGTACCCTGGATGCCTGTAGCAGGGGCATCCAGTGGTCAGTCTCTGTCTGTACGAGTACATACAGTGACCATTAGAGGTATTGGTCATATGCCCAATGCCAACTCATGCTGAGCTCAGACCAATACAGCTATTAAAAGCTGCTCCCATGTGTGAGCGTGCTAATGAGCTCGTCAATACTAGTGCTGAAAATCACTACAGCTAGAGGACAATAGGCAAGTGGATGAAAATATAATTATTATTATTCCAATTATAATATGCTGAGTGTATTATTATGGCATATTTTCAATCCATCCATTTTTGTTCACAATTTTATTAAGCAATATATACAACTTTTCATTACCATTTTGCATTTCTCCAAAACAGCAATAATATTCATTCTTCAATACATCTACATCTAAATTAATCAGTCAACATTAACGGTAAACTACATTCTAAACAAATAACTTAATAAATGTGCATTGTCATAGAAATAAAAAATAATTATTGAGATTTTGAGTTTTAAAATGTTGTGCATGTCCTGCATGTTGAAAGGATATGACAAACCATCAGGGCTACTCCATTATGGGAAAAAAAATGTATACATTAAAAAAACAAAACTAAAAAAACACTTGAGAAACTTTTCTCTCATAAACACAGAATGTTATGTTAGAAAGTTTCTGTAAATTATAGTTTAATGTCAATTATGTGATTTTGTTAGGTGTAAAAATCATGATTAATCATCCACTTCCAAGTTATTGCTTATAGTGCTGTAGGGCATGTTTATTAGATCATCTGTTTGTGGTTGACATGACATGCAGCGATGTTCTTCCTCTGAAATCTGTCACTTTGGTGACACTGTCCTCATGTGTTTTTTGGGGGGAGTGAATGGGAAATGTAAATGTGTGCATGTCTTAGGCAGGATGATCCTTACAGGCCTCTGTACATCTGTATGAACAGCAAGGTCGCTCCACATCAGTGTGATACATTCTCTCTGCTACTGTCAACATGACAGATGTCTGCCATGTTTGCAAGTCATCTCCTCTGTGCCCTCACATCCTCTGGCTGATTACACAGGTCATAAACAAGACAGACACAAACACCTTACAATAGTTAATGAAGTTAGTGAAAAGGAATAGAAAATAAGACCCATATAATTAGTTCATTTGGGCTTGATAAATGGTCTGACTGTTGGTGGTAAAAGGTTAAATGAAGCCGTGTAGAACAGGTCATGCGTACACAGGAGAAACGTGAGCTAGGTTATAAGCCTCCCCTGAAGACAAGCTACTGAAAATGCCCCATGTAAAATCAATCAATCCAAACCACCGCAGGACTACTCAAATTCCTCTAACTTAATTTTCATAAGTCTTGACTGATCTGTCCATCGATCAAAGACTGCTCTGTCGACAAGCCCACCTCAGCAGCAAAGCCTATGGAGTAATTTGATTAGCCAGATGAACAGAGATGGGTTAGCACTGTACCAGGATTCCCTGTAGGTTGTTAGAGCGTGTGACCAAGAAGCATGAGAGCACTACAGCTAGGGGAAACAATAAGAGCTTTAGTGGAGCCAGGGGAGCCACGAACCAAAGGCAAACACAGGGAATGGGTTAACCTCTATGGAAGGCCAGAGTCAAGGTGAAAACTTGATTTATATCCTCTCCTGGCCAAATAGCTGTGCCGTTGTCACAATACACTCATTCTGGGTCCACTGCACATACAAGCTAAACACAAGATAAAAAAGATGGCGTTTTTCTTGGTCATCTTTTGGAGGAGAACAGTTAACGTATTCAATTTGTGTATATAGCACTGTTTTCAGTCTCTAGGTGTACACATAGAATGCTCAAAAATAGCATTACGGATACAGCTTTGCAAAACACAGGTGAATAAATATAGATACACAAATATTCACACAGTACTATTTAATGAAGAGTTATACCAGCCAATTCTGTGCCAGTTAAAGTATGCCAGCTTGAAGTGGAGTTGAGATTTTAAAAGTTAAAAAGCACAAGTCTGGCATGACACACATACAGTCATATTTAGGTGATGCACTGGATATCTGTACGGAAAAGTTTGAATGTGTTCTCTAACATGTAAGCACACAGGAAGGTGATAAAAAGTAGTGCACATAGGAAGGGGCTGAGGCAAAGAGGGCTCATTATCCTTGTGTAGCACCTTGGGGGATTGATTCTCTAGAGAGGGCATGCAGCCTGGAGGGCACTCACTGTGCACAGGCTCAGGTGTGCCTCTGCATTTACACTCAGTGTATTAACTGTTAAAAATAAGTTGTAGTTCTGAAGATGGCAAAAGAAAAGTGGCATTTGCAATGGCTTAAGCAAACAGCTCAAGTCATCTATTGTGCCCCACTTAACACTGGAATGATATGTTCACTTTAAAGTTGAAAAAAATTGCTATTCACCACCACTGAATTTGTCATATTGTAACTGATTAAATCAGAAGTGGCTGCGTTGGTTGAACGGTATGAACTCTGTAGTGATAGAAACTGTGGCTATGCTAAATTGCAAATGAAGGGTGAGGCTTGAATTGGATAGAAAAGAAAGATTATGAGGGATTAAGGGTTTTTGAGCAACTTGTCAAAAATAATGAGCCTCTTAGCTGTAATCAAAGACAGTATAGATGACTGATCTGGTTGACAGTTGTCTGTCCAAGAAGACAGAGCCCTTTATTGTGACTGTGGTTAACCAGCTATTTAATGATGTGTTCCATTAAAATGTAACCAATCTTAACAAGGATGTTGGATTTAAGCAACAACCGCAAGGCTAAATATTGCAATAACTTTTGGCTCCTCCTGTTTGCTAACTTTGTCTATGTCTGTAGTAATAACTTCTTGGGCCATAACATAGTGTCTAAGTCTATAATTCTGAACAAAGCTAAAAGCTAAATACTATCACAGAAAATTCAGTACCTTTTATACTCTTGATTTTCCAGTGTCCAGTACATGCTCCAGTGCACTTCCAGTCCAATTATAAACTGTCAGGCCGCAGAGTTAATTGATTCATACAGTCATTTGGCCTGTGATAAGTCAGCTTGTGTTGCATAACTGTGGGGTTCTGCTACATCAGACAGAGATCGTGGCCAGAAAACCACAGCAACATTCAGCAGAGAAAATGGCTACTGCTGCTGCTCCTGCCAGCTCCATCTCTGTTTCTCCTGTTTCAAGACAACATTGGAGCTAATACACCAGAGAAGATGTTCTAGCCATTCTTCCAACTTAGTCTTGGATCAAGGAAAGAGGATGCAATTAGCACAGCCCCCTTTTATTCCCGACGGCAGTTGATAATCAGGACTTTACATCCCCACAAGTAACACGGGAGAAAAACATGCACATTTCAGCAGGGCTCTGCATGTGTGAAACCTCATTTATGTAGATTATTCTAGAGATGAACAGAGATTACAGCCATGAATGTGGAATCTGTATAGCTATTCAATAAATATCCATGCAAAGTTTGTATTGGCTGTGTTTTAAGAGTCTTGCCTAGCATTGCAGTACAATCCAGGAATACATCAGTGAAATGTGCAGGAAACTGCCAATGAAAAAGAAAAGATTTGGAAAGCAGCTATGTTTGTTTTTTGCTTTCTATATCTACCGTTTGCACCTGGAGCTGCATGCATTTTTAGAAATCAATTCATCAGCCAGTCAATCGTAAGCCTATAACTCAATAATTAAAATCACTTTTAATTTATTTTCCAGAGTATAAGTCACACTTTTTTCATTGTTTAGCCACGGATGCTACTTATACTCAGATGCGACTTGTATGTGAAATTATTAAAATATATAATTTCACATCTTTGTTATTGTCACACTGACAACTGCGTGAGGGCACTCTTCATCTACTTCTGGAGTTGGTGAAGTTGTTCAGAAGCAACACAGAGGATGAAGAATTTAATAGATTTAGTGATTTGGCATGAGATCGAGAGTTTGGTAAAAGTGTTACTTTAGTTATCTGATAACTAACAGTTCTTACGTTAACATACCAGACATGTATTCAGTTCTGTCTATGCTTCATGTAGCTGAATAAATATAAATGTGTTACATTAGCATGCTGTACTGCTATTCAGCCTGTTGTTCTCCATTATAATTATTATTATAACTTCCCTTTAAAGATAAAACGTCTGTTCTTGGTCTCGGATTTTGTAAAATAAATTTCCCCAAAAAATGCGACTTATAGTCCAGTGCAACTTGTATGTTTTTTTTTTTTCTTCATTATTATGTATTTTTTTGCTGGTGCGACTTACAGTACAGAAAATACAGTACAGATAATGAGAGAAAAGGCAGAACTAAATCAGTCAATAGGGTTTCCTCTCACTGGCATGTAAATCAAAAGCATCTAAGAAATGAAGGGTGGTTAACAACAGTCCTCTTTCTTCTGTCAAAGCAGAACAGGAACTCACATGGTGGAAATGCATTCCCTCGACCCCAGCTAAAGGATGTGAACGTTTGGAGTCATTTGAAGAGGGATTTATTTCACCTTTGACTACAGGAAATAAAACTAAACATCGAACGCACAAGAGTGCTTTCATTGTTAGAGAGTCAAGGCTGTCTCTCTCTGCTCCCAGAACGTAGACTGTTGAAAAGTTGTAGCTTTCAGTCTTTACAGTGGGTCACAAGCTGCTGACAGTAGCGTTTATACTTGTAAGTGCAAATAGGAATGAGGGTGAGCTGAACAGACCTGTATGGAAATCTCTTTTGTAAGGAGCCACAACCAAGCCCTTGCACATTCCTGTCTCCTTCTCGGATTTCTGTCCACAGGAGGGACAAGAGCGAGCCTCGCTGCTGGTTTGTGTAGTATGTGCTAGTATTTCCACCACTGCCCACATATACACTCGGCAGGGAGCGCAGCCTTCGGACCCACCTCTGTTTTGATTCTTTTGAGAGCAAGGTCCTGTAATCTATTCCAGTGAGCTGAATGCCAAGCAGACAAACAGCAGAGCAGACAAGTCCGGACAGCGCTGAGCATTCCGCCGCTTCGTGGCACATACACATTACGACAATCCCACATTTCATTATGGAAACTTCTGTGGCCTTTCTTTTCAAAGCAACTCCAATTAACTTTTTGGAATTTGCACAAAACTACTCCATACATGCTATTGTTTGTGACAGGATGAAATTAATCTTGTTTATTTTGCTTAACATCCAGACATAAAGGCATGCATGCAGCCATAAGAATGCATAACAGTTTTGATGTTTTGCATTTTATGTCAAACAAAGTGGATGTTTGTCTTGTGGTTTTTCTCCAAATCTTGAATCTCCCCAGTGTTCCAATTTCAAGGCAGGACAGGGAAGGGGAATTATACACTGTGATCACTGCATTACTGTGCTTGTTGCTCATCTTTTTGGTTCTTGGTATCTTTAGGATAGAGCCGGACAAACCATGGTTATAACCATAATTTAAGAAATATATTTAAAACAAGCTAGCAGACAGTGTCTAGAGACCACCTGCTAATGAATACTATCCGTGAAAGCAACAGTTTGCACCTGCCCCACCACTGAACTCCCAGTGTCAGCGAACTCTCCCTCTATCCCACAGATAATTACAGTGTCCCAGTTGTCACACATTTTTTGCAAGGTCAAGTTCTCGAAACTTTGTGGCAACTGGGGTGGAATGGAGAGAGAATTTTCGTCTTTGTCTGTCTGCATTTACTCTGTGACAACACTCTGAAAGGGAATTACATCACCTCCATTGTGACTCTGAGCCCTCTGCTTTCCTCCATTGGCTGGTACATAGAGAAGTGTCCCATCCACACAAAGCAATGGCATTCTGATAGTTTAGCTAGCAGGAAGTACAGACACATAGTCACACCTCATTACAATCAAAGCTATCAGACTCGAACTGTCACCTGTGGAAAGGCATCCAATGAGCAGCAAAGACTATGTTATCAACCAGACTCATGACTACAGGCTGAGTAACTCTCGTCAGACCTGAACACTCATAGTGCAATTATGAGTTCCCCTTTAAAGAGAAAAATGATGAAGTGCTTTCTATGTCAAAACTCAAAAATAATGATTATTAAGAGGAAGGACTTGACTTTACTATTGCTTAACTACTGCTCATGTAAAACTTTTCTAAGCCATGTGTAGTCAAGTTCAAAATACTTTTTACACACCACATATCAAATACTTCAGTAAATATCCCTATTACTTACCCCTCACAATTACAGGTATAAAATGATATCTCAAGGGGAATTACAGTAATAAAAAATACTCGATGCACAGATATGTTCTATTTGATTTTCCCTGAATGAAATAGTATTTTCATTTGCTATTCACAAAGAGACTTCCTCTTATATTGAACTCGAGTGTTTTCACCTACATGTTTTAAGAAGTTTATTTTAAGTGACTTACCAAACAAGTTACTACCTTCCTAAAATACTGCTATGGGCCTTTTTAGGCAAACAAACTGACCTTGTGTCTGACACTGACAGTACCCATCTCAAGGACTCTTGTAGCAGCAAGTTTCATAGTAGCCACCCACATAGTAGTAACAAATTCCCAAAAGGTGAAGTCAGTGCACTTTAAAAACCCACTGGAGTGCTGTAGTTAAACCAATAAATTCATTAAAACTTAATAAAAGGGAACTGCCTCCATATAATGCATCATTATTACTGTATAGTGCAAACACTTCATTTAGAAGTTGGCGGCTGTTTACCATAATTGCAGCCCACAAATTCCACTGTAGCAAATTATAAGCAGCACAATGCTCCTCTTGTTGCCTGTTATCTTTGCCCAAACTAGTCCTTTTGAGCCAATGCACTTGAGACTACACAGAAGATCCCTCAGTGGATTACGTACTGGAGTTACTTAGCATGCAAAAATTATAGCAGATGAGTGTAAATTTGATAATAAAATAGAAATGTGCCTATTGCTTATAGACCTCTGAAATATATTGTGGAGGATATCATGTGATGTAATAAGTTCGCAATAGAGCTGCTGTCAAGTTTACATATTTTCACAATCTGACTTGACTGAGTCACAAAAACACAAACATTGTTATGTCTACCTCACCTGCTTGATAACAAAGTATGTGGCCTTCTTCTTTATACTTGGAAACAAAACAATCAAAAGTGTTTTTAAAGCTATTTATTATTGATAGATTCTAAATGAAATACCATCCATTCCATCCTGGTGTGAATAATGGCTTTGATTTAGCCAAAGAGACCCAAAATGAGATTAGAAGTAGCCCAGTAAAGTGAAACTGTGCAGCTATATGATCAGTCATGCTCAACAATGGCCACCTAAATCCATCAAGAATGCTAAAAAAAAATCCTCCATCTTGTCCAAAGCTTCCTCTGCTCACCTGATACATGTCAGATTACTCAACCTTAACAAAGTACTGTGAAACTAATTTGGACAGAGGATACTATCTATTTGAGAGTGCTATGTTAGCTCTGTAAATATGCTCTTTTATCGTGTTACTGTTGCCTAAAATGTCATCAGAACCACTCCATAAACATGCAAAAACCTTCTGATCTCTTATAAAAATGATTTTGTATACTGTTCAATCCGATAATAAATGTGTCAGTGTTTGAGGCTAAATGCTACATAGCCTTCATGCAGCCCAGCGTTTGGACTAGACTCTTAGTGAGAGATGGATCACTAGTATTTGGCCCATCCTAATACTGTTATAATAGTCTTTATTCTGCGTTACGTGCGTTCAGGAACATGATGGAGGCACCCATGGCTGTAAACAAATCAGAGCTCTCTGGGCCTGGCAGATGTGGCACAGGGAAATCACCAGGGAACTACCACGCACATAGCACGCACATTCACAGCTCGGTCCTCTGGGTGCTGACCGCCTCATAAGGGCACACTGTTCATTGATTACACGATGCCACCTGTGATATGTCTCTGTAGAGCACTGCTGGGAACAATGCCCTTGGCATATAAGACGAAGCCGTGGTGATAGTCTGCTCTAAAGACTAACTAAGCATATTGTTCTATGACAGCGACACCATTACTTAAAGCACTGGCACAGTCTTTGCAGAGCACCATATTAGACTTAGTCCTCCCACAGACAGGGGCAGATGTGGAGCAGCACCACAGAGAGGACGACAGTCCGCACATGACATACCGCGCTCACCTTTCCTCCTTTTCGCCTCAAGCTCTTGGATGTCACATAACACAGCCCGGTTTACCCCTTTGTTAAAGTCGTAGCATGTACGTGCTGATTCAGGAACGTGAACTTTACAAAGCCTCTTCTTACCTTCTCGTGAAACGTCCAAACTCCACCGAAATCGAAACCGTTCCCGTGTCGTCTCTGAAAGGCAACTTAGAAGTTTGATAGAAAGTTCTGCTGTGCCTCGCTGCGCTATGCAGCTGCTGAAGAGATGAGATCATTCAGGCAAAGGCAGGCTGCCTCCCCACTCTGCCCCGGAGTCTCGCGAGAAGGTCTGAGGGAAAGGCAAACGTTTCCGTGGCAACAGTGCTCACCTGTGAGGGGCGACGAGGAAAAGTTTGAGGAAGAGCTCCCACTCTGATCACCAAAACAAACAGAGTGGAGTGGACGCCTGTAGGCGCAGCAGAGCCTGCTCATGTTCTCCACGTCTACATCTGTAGGCTCACTAAGGAGATTACTAATAAACAAAAGAATTTTCATGTAAGCCTAGTAAATGAAAATTGTTTGGTTAATCACTGTTTAAGATAGCATTTTATCTAGACAAACTTAAGAAGTACAAACAGGCCTATGTTGGCAGGTTATTTGCTTTATCACGCAACTAAATGCCAGTCAAGAATATTCCCACCAGACATTTTGAGTATTTATGAAGCGAACTCTTCCATGCACACTTTACTTTCAACTATACAATATTTAGTTCATGCTTAAGCACAACAATAAGCACTTTGGTTCAATAGATTTATTCCAGCGCGAACATGTGAAACAGTATTGCCAGGTCAATTGCACCATCTGCTGGCCAGAGCCCAACAAAACATAAAACAAGACATGAGTGCAACAATGCCCAATGAATTAAAACACAAACTGCTTTTCTTTGACTGTTATCGTGATAAATGCATATTTTTATATCCAAAACTCGTAAAAATGAATGTAATCATCCAGCAGAGGTAAGCACTTATGAGGCATCAGTTGATATTCACACTAGTGTTTAAAATACCAGCATCATTAAATAAGGCTTAAAACGAGGAGGACATCATTTCATTTTGACATTACTGTACATGATTGAGGGAAATGTATTGGAGTAAGGACTCTTGCATTAGTTCTTGGTTAATTTCAGCAGTCTCTGGATGTCTGGCTCTATGTTAACAGTAGGGAACTTCTTGCTGTATCTTTTGAAGGGCTCTCCCTCAGGTCCAATGAGGAACTTCTCAAAATTCCAAGAGATGTCTGTCCTGCAGATGGGACTCCAGACCAGAAATTTGGGGTCTTGAATGAGTGAATGGGAATCATCATCAGGATATGGAAGCTTGTCTTTCAGGTAGGCAAAGACTGGGTGTGTGTTTGTCCCATTGACATCACACTTCTCAAAGATGGTGAAGTTGGGTTTAAACCCATTTCCCGGGCGCACATGCTGGAGGCAATTTAGGATTTCTGGATTCGTGCAATTCTCCTAAAAGACATAGTACTTGTTTATATATTGTCACAGTTTAGTGGAAATAGGACTACAATATTATATGATGTGCAAAACAATATTAAAATGTGCATAGATGTATAAAATATTATATACAATTCATGAAAACAATATAGGCCTATATATCTTTAAAGCATAGACAGACCACTGCAAAAGCAAATGTAAATGTAAATCACAGGAGCTGAATTCAAGCTCAAATGTTCTGGGATAAATTAAGCCACAAAACCAAAGTATAGTAACTAAAAACTAAAAAGGTTTTATTTTGAAAGTTCTTATAGTTAGTCGTGAAATCAATAATGCATTTGTAGAATTCACTCTACAAATCCAAATATAATGCACATTAAATAAACATACTGTACCTGGTATCCAAACTGATTGCAGGGGAAGCCCAGGACCACCAGCCGATGGGGGTACTTGGTTTGGAGCTGGTTGAGCTCGCTGAAGTCCCGGGTGGTTGTGCCTCAGAGTGATGCCACATTCTCAATGAGGACCACTCTTCCCCTGTACACGTTAAAGTCCACAGAGTCTCCCTCCAGAGTGACAGCTCTTAGGTCATAGAACGTCTTTGCTATGAACGTCATCTTGTCTCATCTGTTGTCCCGCACTGAAGGCAGATGGGATCCCTGTGCGTGACTGTATACAACCACATGGTCACCTGACTGTCTTTCATAGGTATTGCATGGCCCAACAGGAAACTGATCCATGTAGAATACTAGTGTGCAAATCAGCTCATGCAACTGATTTTTAAGCCAGAGTACCATCATTTCTTATCAAATAATGTGAAAGGATATTGTTCTGGGATTAAGTGTTTTGTTACTTATATCAGATTTCATTTTCAGTGTGAGAAGACTGACGTTTTGACCATCACCATTAAAGTATCTACTGTGACATAAAGTGGCATATCACATTCCCCACTGTTAAAAATTTACTAGGTGATCACCTGTCACTGTGTAATGAAAAATGTACAAGTCACTTTATGACCCCTCGGCAAAGTGTAAACCAGCAATTGCAGTTCCAAACTTTGGCATAAGAAAAATATCAGTTTATTCATCTTTTAAAATAATCAATAATAGGTGCATTGTAAACATTTTTAAAATACATTATCTGTGGCAAATAACTATAGTCCACACAAAGTAACATTAGCGGTTTGAACATCCATTCTCACCCTCACACATTTAGAAAAACCAGAGAACATGGCATAACAGCATTAAGGAAAAATCCACACAGCAATAAAACAACAATGCTTAGAATCGAGTTTCTGTCTTTAAATAATTAACATCCACGTATCTAGTGTACTTCTGTCCAGCTCAGCATCCATAATAATAATAAGGTGATTTGATGAGTTAATGTTGATTTTTGTTATCTACATTTAAGTCAATGGACTGCATTACATTATGAAGTACAACTTAATTGTGGCGCAACAGTAAAACCACCATGAAATTCTTATGGTCGTTGTGCATTGTGGTCCCTCTGGTGGTGAGGTTGCAGATTGCAGCGTAGTTCCAGTGTAATTGCTGTGTAGACGTTGGCTGGTTAAAGTGAGCACAGTGTTCTAATGACACTGTGTCTTTTCTGTTAACAGGCACATGTCCGCTGAGAGCCGCACTCCGCCTGGGGGCTGCTGGGTGACTCCTCCTGCAAATCGACTCTATCTAAATATTCATCCAGAGATCCTATAAGGTTGTCGATGTCTGACTTATGAGCTTGTAACACCAGTTTTGTGGCACGTGTGAATGACTAGAGGGAGTGCAAAACAAATACTATTAGAACAGGGGAGACAGTTTGCGTTTAGATTAGAATGTTTGACAAAGAATTACCTCATTTATGTTATGGTTTGCAGAAGCACTGGTCTCAAAGAAGTCCATTCCATAAGATGTGGCTAGCTACAGAAAAAAAAACAATTCAACAAAAACACATACACACAACTGAATAATACAGCAAATGTATATATAAAACTGTGTTACAGAGTACATCATGCTATACCTTAACTCCAAGTTCCAATGGCACTTGGCGATTTAGTTGTTCATCAGACTTGTTTCCTACTAATATGTTTTGCACTTGATGTGGAGCAAACTGCAGAACAACACAAGGAAGTTGGTGAAGACAAAACAACAGCTCAATTGGCAGAGGATAACATAAATGTTTGAAAACAACAGACTTCCTGAATGCTGTAGTTTTTGTAGCAACGTAGGTTTGGGGATAGTTAAACATTTCTTTATCTTTACCACTTTATTTTGAAGTAACAATGCAGAACTTTTATTCATAAAGCCTTACCTCTTCTACATCACCAACCCACTTTGAAATGTGCTGAAAGGAGGAATAATTTGTAATGTCATAGACGAAAATTATACCCTGAAAAATAAAAATCCGTGAGTACACAAAGGTTGAACCTTTGATAGAAATTAGGCCTGTAAACGTTCTTAGTCTAATGACAAGATCCTTTCAGCTATTTTGAAGCCAAGATAAAATACACTTTAGACAAATAGACTTCTGACTAGGCCTGTCACAGTAACACATTTTGAAGAATGATATATTGTTACAGAGATATACTGTGATAAACTACTTGATGGCACTGATACAATAACAATAATGCAAGATAATCTTTGTAAACCATTTTTAAATAGACAATATCATTAAGAGGCATGAGCTGCAACAAGTAAATAGCAGAATGAAGCAATAATTAGCCACAGAAGTTTCTTTTTCAACCCTTTACAGTTAAAATCTTATTTGTATTATGACAAAAATACCCCAAATCTCTCCACTTTTGAATTTTCTTTTACACAAGATAAGTTTTGAGCCCCAATATTGTTCCAGCTTTTATATATTGAACGATAAGTTCATATAGAAATTATCATGACTTCTGACCTGACCTCCACCTCAAATGCAAACTGTTTCCTTCTAGAATATTTTGACACTATGTGAACCCACCCTATTATGCACCGCAGTTTATAAAAGCAATGGAAATGAAAGCTCACCTGTGCACGCCTGTAGTACTGTTTGGTTATGGTCTTATAACGTTCTTGACCAGCTGTGTCCCTGCACAATACAAATTATGCTCAGTCCATGCACACTCTGGCTGTAACATCTTTGAATACTTTGTGACATATAAATTATTATCAACAACCAATTCAATAATCATCAAATGTTATCTGGACAAAACACAAACACCTGACATTATATATTTTTAAAGAGTCAAAATAAAAATTATTGTTTGACCAGATTGATAGTAAGCCAATTCTAATTTACAAAGGCAACCTAGTCTTACTAAAAAATATTAAACTTACCATATCTGCACTCGCACTTTAAGTCCATCCATCTCCAATGTTTTCATCTTAAAGTCAACCCCTGTAAACAATACAGGATGTGTACTTATTTCAAACTGAGAGTAGAGCCACACAGAGGAGACTAAACTGATCATCATTTGGGCTTAAGGCAGCATTAAAATAATACTCTCGTTTCAAAGTCAAATATTAGAAGTGTGCACCATGCAGGTTATAGCACTCTTGAGGAGGATCTTCATCATTTAGTGACAGCCACGGTTCCCTGCTTACTAAAGCCAGTGTCTCTAAACAAATGTCTCTGAAACACTGACTCACAATTGTTTTACCCTATGGGACTACGCACTATGTGAGCCACCTGCTTGTCTCGATGGAGAGGTTATTGCTTTGCCAGAATGTTCCACAGTATGGATTAAATGTATTTATCTCCATGAGGAAACGCAGTTGTCGACAAGTTGCAGGTCAGATCTGTGAAGATGTGAGTCTTTTGGAGCCCATTCACAGTAAGGAGGCAGGTTTTTTAAGTTACTTTCTCTGCAATTAATGTAATGCCATGCTGTGTAACATTCCAGGCAGAGCTAAAACATCTCATGAAGACAAACTGGTGGCATGCCCTCCACCTGAAAAGTTACATAGTGCACCTTTAAAAGTGCTTTATGTCCATGTTTAGGTCCATGTTTAGGTCCATGTTTAGTCTTTAGTGGAATTTAATACATTGAATAAAACGTTGACTATAACAAAGTAGTCTTTGTGCACTGAATGCATTTCATACATGAGGCTAACGTGTCACTGACAAAAGCCTGTTTCATACACTAACAAAGTCTGTGTTGTTCAAGGATATTTTCATTTACAGACTGACACATAAAAGTGCTCTTGAAAGTATCTTTTCGCGACACTGTAGGTGCCGTATAAATCCTACAGCAAAATGACAACAGTGAAGAGTGTAACCTGAGAGCAGTGTGACACCACACAAGGAGCTCACATTTATCACATATCTCACATCTAAACATCAGTAGAATAATGTCCTTTTAAAATATTATTGGCTAAAGTTTTTTCGGTAGCCAAAGTTGTATTTCCGACCTCTGAGTTCAGTAGCGGCTAATCCCACTGCTTAAGCAGGTGTCCAAATAAAAGAAAATCAGCTAAGGGATAACAATATTTAAACATCGTTTAAATACTTTTAATGACTTGCCTTCAAGTCCAAATTTGGGGTAAATCGTCAAAGTAGCTCACTAACAACAACGTATCGAAACGTGGGTGAAACCTTTGGTGACTTACCAATGGTGGAAATATGCGACGATTCAAAGTCACTGTCTGTGAAGGAGCGCAGCATGGAGGTTTTCCCCACTCCTGAATCTCCGAGCATCAGCAGCCTGAACAGAATATCGTACTGTTTTGCCATGCCTCTCCTCTGAAATATGTCCCAGGCGAGTGTGACAGGACCATGTCCCTGTCCCCGCGTGCGGCTTTCAATGGCACTCGTAACTTCAATACACAATTCTCTAGAGTATGTAGGGAGCTGTCGATCTGACCATTTAAACCTTGGCAAGTTTGTTTATGGCTTATTTTTCTTCCATAAAAACACCATTCACTCCACACTGACACTAAAAGCAGGTGCGTCTGAGAAAGAATATTAACACATGGGTTTCATGTAAATTTTGTGTTACTGGAAACACAACCTCTTAATCTAAAGCAAACTGTGACAGATGCTCCATACAGGATAAAATAGTTTTATTTATAGTCTCATTATAAAGGTACGCCTCAACTTGCAAGACGACAATTGGCAGTATGTACAACATACCTGTATGAATAACAAGAACAAAAACCGCACACACTATTTTACCAAATAGGAAAAAAAGTCAAAGTAGGGCCAAAGGGACGGGAAGACTTTTTTTCGGTACACACAGAAACAGACTTCCAAAAGCAAAAAGGTTTAGCATTCGTCAAGAATATTTATACTGACATAAAATCAGGTAAAGTACATTAACATTTATGCAGATTCTACCCAAACGGAGGAAAGCATGTTAAGCCTCCAATATAGTCTGATCATTAAAAATAATGGAGCATATTGATACATAATATTCTATAAGGGTAAGAAACAATACCAATATACCAATATAAATAGAAAAAGTGGATTACACAAACATCTCATTGACAAATATTTCAGCCAATAAGAGCAAATCAAAATGGCTGCTATTTATGTTACACATTACATTTCACATTCTAGTTTTCCATAAATGTAAGAACATTGGGAAAAATATTTGTCATTTACACAAACCAGGTTTTTCAAAAATCATTCTTTTTGGAACTGCATCTCAACTTTTGCAGGGCTATAAAGACATTTGTAAAGAAATTATTTCAAAACTACAGAGCTGCCTTATTATCAGAAAATGACAGAAGACTGTGGGTTGATGTGTTTGTCAAGAAAAAAAAAGCATTTGTTGTTTGTTTTTACAATGATAGTACTAGCACCTCTTCAGTCTACAGTCTTCATCCTGGACTAACTGTGTCCAGGCATGTAAGAGGGGCTGGTGGGCTACAGTCCTTTTGGAAAGCTTTAACTATGCTCCACACGCAGCTTCTTTCTGCTGGGTGGTTCCTCAGGCTCTGACTCTGAGCTGCTCGAGTCAGACCCACCATCGAACGCTGACACGGCGCTCCCTTTGCGGTTTGTGTACAAGCTGCTATCAGAGGAATAATTATTTGCAAGTGTATTGTTTCCCTTGGCCTTCTCTAGTGCACGAACTGGAAGAAAGTATAAGCATTGAGTTAGACATTATACATAGGCATTAATGATGTCAATGAATATTACCTTGCTGCTCTAGAAGTGCATTCTGTTTCTTTAGGTCATCGATGTCTTGCTGATGGGTGTGGTTTTTTTGTCTCATGAATTGGATGTACTCTGTGGCTTTGTCTAAAATCTGTGCTCTGGAAGCCTGAAAAAGAGAACACTTTCCAGACTTACACACACAACATAATCTCTTGGAGCAATTTAGGATCTTTCATTCATTCAGTGCATGCATGTCTGTAGTCAGTGGGATCTGAATTCTCCTTACCTTCTCTCCTTGTAATGCAGGCACAGAATCTCGTAAACCATGAAAGCTGTCTTTAATGTGGTCCCTGCGCTTGCGCTCCAATGCATTGTGATGTGCTCTCTTGTCTGCCTATAAAAGTAAAAATTGTAACCTTAAGCAATATTAAATTACAAGGCCTGAAGTTGTTCAATGTTTGGTTTGCCACCCCAACATGACCCAAACAGTAACAATAATTTCTTTTGTCAAACTGTAAATATACCCAGTATTTTCTCTTTGTTTGATTTTTACAAAGCTTGGTAATATCGTTTTCAAATGATTCAGGTCAGATGCCCCAAATCATTCAGGGTGGAGATGTGCATACTGACTGGCTTATGGTCTCTTAAGCCTTAAGTTATAGAAGGATATGAGCTAATTTTTATTTTTTTTTACAAACAGAAAATCAGAAATATAGCATCAATACACGTCTTTAAATCTAGGCTACACTGGTGTCAGATAAGCCAAGAGATAAAACCTAATCAAGAGGGGGAAGGGAATTCTGTAGCTCAAAAATATGTGACCAGACATGAAATGTGTCCATACTATTCTTTGACAAAGCCAACTGCACAACCACAGAAACTGTACAGTGGCATAATTATTTGCTTCAAAACTAATGCCTCTGCCAGAGGCAAACGCGTCGTACTCGATGGTTGTATTGCACACTCCTACAGCATTGAGCTGGGCCCATCTTTAAAAGGGCCGTGAAAGAAATGTCTGTAGGCACAATTAACGATGAATTCATGATAATGGAACACACCAAAAATTAATTCGTTAACATTTACGGTAGAATTAAAACACTAGCTCCTGCCAATACTATTACTGCGGCTGCTGAATGTTAAAATTGTTGGCCCGGTTAGACACCCCCCCTTCCCAATATGCAGGTTTACGGGCAAAAGGGACACCGTTTCTTAAATATTTGATACACTAATTGCAGATGTGTACATTTTAAAATGTATTATTTTTGTGTCATAAAACCACTACCCGACCCATAAAGTAACATAGTTATATAGTTGATACACTCCGATCTAGCTCCAGAATCGATACCAAAACAACAAAACAAACAGGCTTGGTAGTATTTGCACCAGTGTTCCAGTACAACATTACTCCGCATCTACATTCAATATACAGTGTCAAAACCATAACACGGCTTGTATAACTTCAGTTGAATAAGATACTGTAGGTTGCAAAGGGAATGTTGAAAGTTGCTGTTTTTGGCTAACTAACATGCTAGCTACGTCAAGCCAAAACTCAAACACGTACATCGCTGTCGACTTCGATGTCATCGTTTTCGCTCATTCTTCTGTAATATGCACAGAAATTGAAGCAGCTGTCAAAATAAAGTGTAGCGACAACTGTGGTGGGCTGTAAACGCTAAAAGCTAGCTCCGAGCTCTGCTACAGCACAGACATGACGACCAACAGGGGTCTGTACACGTGATTCGCCTACACATGGACGGGAAAACACGCTTTGCGCAGACTCGTCGACGCAGTGGTTTGTGGGTAATGAAGGCATTTGCCACTAGTTTACCTATTAACGTAAGCCTGCTGTTAACATATTTAAACTACAAATACCACATTTCAACTAACTTAGTCAAATCTACAAAATATACCCTCTTAACCGCACCACCGCATCGATCACTCGATTCCAAGTTGAAGGTTGAAAAGAAACCTAGCGTTTTTAATTGTTTTTCTGGTGATGTTCATTGTGAAGAACACAGACTTACCCACTTACTCTAAGTAGACATATTTATCTGAATTCTAGATAGATCAATATGTGAGTGTATTTTAGTAGTAGTTTTATTTGTCATTATTGGTCGTTCTAAACAATGACACAGCGCTCATAAGCATATGATTATGAGACCAGATGGTGGCCTTGCCAAGCTCTCCTTTGCCACCCTCCCCCACTCATCTCTCATGGCTTAATGCTTGCCTCCAAAAGGCCTTAAATAGCCTAGCTTTCACTGTTCATAATGCAACTGCAACTCTGACTGCATAAAACTGTATTGCACTGTAGGGGTGTGTATTTTTGGCCCTTTTTTGTGTGTGTTTTTGTTTTTATTTTATTTTAAGAATACTTTTTTTTTCTTTTATTTTCCCCAAAATAATAATATTTTTGACCTCCTGAACATTGATGAAAAGTCTCACATGGGGGTATAGGTTCCATCAGCCCAGGGAAAAAAATGATAAAATGGGCATCATAACTATGCTTGACGCATACCAATTCAACACTGCGACCACAAATTGGATCCCATTGGGAATGGGAACAGACAAATTTGGAGTAGGCTCATGAAATTCAGTGATAGAGCTCTATGAGAGAAGCCTAAAGTTGAATTAGAGCACTGCCCTATGATGAACAGGAAGTCTGCCATATTGGATTGAAATTAGATTGTCATTTTTACCTATAGTCCTTGTTATTTTAATCCAAATGAGTTCAGATTTGGCATGCCACATCTAGGGACATAGATTTTCAAAAGTTATCAAATTTTCTGGGATACTCTGTTGCGCAGCATGCTGGTAGAAAGTAAGGTGTCCTTAAATCTTAATTTCCTGTTTCTTTGATGACTTCTCATGGCTACAGACACTGGGCTAGAGAGCTTAAATTTGAATCACTAATATATGATCTCAAAATGAATATAATGGACTATGGAGCATATGAAAAGTGTACACTGTAGCGCCCCCTACCAAAGACATGAAATGTCAACATTATTCCATTTGTACAAAACAATGGTGACTATAGCACACCCTACATAATAAAAAAAAGTCAAAAATTATCCAATTATTAAGTCAATGATATCATATTTTCTATAGTTTATATGAGAGTTACATATTTTACCTGTGGTTTTATGAAACACAGATGCTAAGTGTAACGTGATTGAAAATGGACATTTCAAATGGACGTGATTGAAAATGGACATTTCAATCACTCCAGTCAAAAAAGTCAATTACAGCTGCAACAAACAGCCCATATGTTACAAACATAACCCACTTAGCATCTTACACCCTTCACTATATGCACTTTAATAGCAAAAAACACTTTGAACATTATTTGCAGTTAAACAAATAAGGCAATAGCACACAAAGGATTTAAAAATGTTTATTTAACTTGTCTGACCTTTTAACTCTATTTTAGATCTGGAGGCACATTGGGACTTTAATTGAAGCTGATTGTCCTGGAGGAAAAAAGAGACACAAAATAAATAAATAGCATGCATGCATAATTTGCTGTGTTTTAGTGAAAAGTGTTTTAAGCATGTTTAACCCATGGGTTTAACTTACCTCCCATGTCTTTGTGTCCAGGTGTCAAAGGGGTCCCTGGAGATAAGAGTTCCCTTAAGAAGGTTCCAGGGCAGGACTAAGGCAGAGAATGTGTAGGGGAGTCATTTTGGGCATCTTAAAAGGCTTATGGGTTTTAAATATAGTTGGTGTTGGTTTTAGGGTTTTATGTATATATATTTTATACAGGTAATCTGGTTTATGGGTTTGTTTGTGTTCATGGAGGCTTTAGAGTGTTTTTTAAAGAGCTAATGGTAACTTAAACACCCCTCCTAATTAGCACTGGTTTCATCTAGTTTGTGGGACAAGATAAAAGGCGCCTGAGAATAACACAAGATGTTCTGCTGCTGGAGAAGACACTGCTCCTTAAGCCTCTATTGCACAATGCACTTGCAATTTGGTAAATGATTTGGGGGAAAAAAAACAGCACCAGCCCGTGCTGTTGTCTTCTGTCTCACATCCTACCACTAAAGGCCAGCCTACATTACAACTTCATAGGAACCTTGTGTGTTATGCATGAGGTTCCTGGTTCAATCCATTGGATCCACTGGACTACACCATTATAAGTCAATTGGCAGACTTCATTATGAAAAGTTACAGATACCTTGGAAGCTGTCAGGAATAGAGAAGGGAATCCTGGGCAATCACATACAGAAGAGGTCACAATTCATGGGCATTCGCAATTCAGGGACAGTCATCATCAAGAGGTGGTTGCAGGTCCATGGTAGGTGCAAGTCCATGGTGGGTGCATGGGAGGGACATGCGCACAGTGGTGAGGGCCATCATTGCTGCTTACAGTATTATATTTATACATCTTCATAATAGACCAACCACAATACAGTACAGCAGATTTCAATAAATATTTATCAGACAATATTTCTGTAAGACTGCTTTCAACATTTTTCTTAGTTATGTGCATTTATTTATTTCCTTATAACTTCAAAAGTATTGAAAATCAGATACTAATCAATACTAAAACTAATAGGTATCAATAAAAAAAACACACACACGCATTTACAGGACAGAAAGGATAGCTGAATAGCTTTAGAATGATTTTGCTGAGTCAGAACAAGTATAACCACTATGGAACCTACCTGTAACAACCAGGTTAGTACACTATTAGTAGGCTGTCTTTATTATTTATTTCTATTAGGTTCAAATTCAAACAATCAATTACAACTACTGTTTCCTCCAAGTCCCCCTGACTTAGACTGTGCCTCAAGTCAGTAAGATTGTTACTGCTGCAAGAAACCCACTGAATAGGCACGTGAGGCGCATTAAACATGTGGTCTAATCTCTGCCTTACTTTGAAGGATTAGGAAACAAATATCTGAAATATTTCATGAACCCGCTGACAAACTAGGCAGGCCCACAAAAAGAAGAGTCCCCATTTGAATAGGCCCAGCAGACCAAACAGGAGCTTTGTTGCATAATAATTAGTAAAGGCCTGTTTACAAGTAAGGCTGAGCAACATAATTCTTTAGACAAGTAATTGCATTCCATTCACCTCATCATGCCCCCCAATTTCAACTTTCCCACAAGGAAACAAAAAAGACCAGGCAACATAAAACGCAATAGATAGGAAGAGACTGCTAGTAAGCAATCACATGAAATCATGTGCAAATGTCATACAATTTTGCTCAAAGTTGAGCAGAACACAGTGTAGGTCAGTGTTTTGTCTCTAGACTGTGCTGTAGTACCTCCAGCACTGTCACGGGCCATGTGATGAAAAGAGGAGGGTAAAGAGCCGAAGAGCAAAAAGTTGCTAAGAACAAGAATGTGGGGAGAGATGCGAGCCAGTAAACGGGCTCAAAACTGTACAGGGCCAACATGAAGGTAAGGCACTTTTTATAGTAAACTTTTTTCTTTTATTTTTGTCTTAAAGCTAAAGGCTTATGCGTTGTTATATGTATTTTAGTTTGTGCAAAGTTAGTTTGTTATAGTATTGGAAATTAAATTACATTTTTATTTGTCACTTGTTTATGATGTCTTTTATTTTGTGGATTGCATCCTACTTTTGAACCTCAGCTGGACAGTAGACCTGTCATGATAATTAGTATATCGACACCTTGTTTAATATATGTGAGATGGAACAATCATTTTTGGGGGTCAGTATTTATCGTGGTTCTTTTCTTTGTACTAGTGGGGAACCTTTTGTTATTTTTCCTGTTTCCTGATGATAAGATTTGAGCAGTATATACTCCTTCAGTTTTTTTAATCATATCACACATGTAGAATATTTTTGAGGTATAATTCTACTACAGAGTTACTGTGTCATTGACATAAATTAGTTTAAATATTATTGTTTATCATCTATATTTTCTGAAGCAATATGCCATACTTCAAAATGTGTTATCATGACAGGCCTATTGGATAGTGCAAAATCATTTTTTTGTTTAAACAAATAATGGATTTGGTGGCAAACTAATTTTCTTTTTCAGGTGGAAACAAAAGAAAGGGATGCGCAGATGCACAGTCCAGGAATTGTTACGGCAAACCTTTCTGGAGAGCTCTACAATGAATTAGTAAAAAGTTACTTTGAAGGTAATCTAACAGGAAATGCAACTACAGGGGGCTTTAAGATCAGTTACTTTCTCAATCAGTCCATAAACATCCTTACCGTGCTCATGCTCCTTGTCACGATGGTGTCCCTGGGCTGTACAATGAAAGTTTCAAAAATCAAGAACCATTTACTGAAGCCTAAAGGAGTGGCCATTGCTCTGGTGGCCCAGTTCTGCATCATGCCTGTAACAGCCTTCAGTCTGGCAAAGATTCTGCAAATGGATTCAATTAAAGCAGTGACCGTCCTTATCTGTGGCTGCTGTCCTGGGGGAACATTATCTAATATCTTCTCCTTGGCTCTAAAAGGTGACATGAACCTCAGGTAACCTCGCATTGATCTACTTATAGTCTTTAACATGTCTAGAGTTTGTATTCTGAAGATTAAGAGAGAGTGCAATACAATAAACCATAACTAAGTGTTAAAACACTTACCGGTATATATATCTTTGTCTATATCACATTTAAACTACCTACACTACTACTACATACATTTTAGTTTGCATAAGATAGATTTAACTTGCAATTGCACAAACTACGGATGTTCTAATTTCCTCTACAGAATAATTCTGTCAGACTTTAGTAATTCTACTGTAGTATTATTATTAACCTCCTACTGTTGTTTGCATTGGAGCCATAAAACTCTACTTATCATTATCCAGATTTCTACTGGGATAAAGTTATAAAAGTGGTGTTTCCTATATTTCTATAGTATTCTAATTTTCCATATTTTTCCACATCTAGCATTGTGATGACAACTTGTTCCTCTATTGCGGCTTTGGGTATGATGCCCTTGCTGCTGTTTGTCTTCTGCCAAGGCTTTTCTGGACTAGAAAATGCTGTACCTTATGGTGGAATCACAACCACATTGGTATTAACGCTTGTTCCTTGTACTGCTGGCATTCTCATAAATTATTACACGCCAAAATATGCTCCAGTTGTAACCAAGGTAAGATCAGTCAGCATTCGACTGCTATAACAAAAGATATATTTGCCTTGACAATGTTCATTCTGTATCAAACAGACAGGTCTTGTTGTGCTGGTTGTGTGTACTATTTTGGTGTCAGTTCTGTCTGGCATGGCTGTCAGAGGTGTGATGTGGATGATCTTCATGCCAGATGTTCTGGCTGCGGCTGCGCTCATGCCCCTGACAGGCTTTACTCTGGGATATGTCATGTCAGCTGTGTCCCAGCTCGATGCTCAGTACGTCAATAACCATGTATTCCTAACATAACAAATATTTTGCACATTCTTTTGCCATTAATTTAGGAGCACTACTACAATTAGCATTGGTGCTAACAAATGGAAATTTTACCTTTGTAGATGCTGTAGGACCATTTCCATGGAGACTGGTTGTCAAAATATCCAGTTGTGCACAGCCATATTAAAAGTGGCCTTTCCCCCTGAGGTCATTGGTCCAATGTTTCTCTTCCCACTTGTTTACATCATGTTCCAGTGTGGTGAGGCCCTGCTTCTGACCTTATGCTTCAGATGTTACCAGACTATCAAAACACCAGCAGAGGGTAAGTGACACAGGTGCATGTTTTTTACTGTCCTTCAAAGAGATCTAGTATCTTGACATTGTAAATATATATGTGCATTTTCATTGCATAGGTACGGCCCCATACAACTGTGTTCATGTTAAACAAGAGGAAATCAAACAGCCCTAAGTTTGACAGAGTAACTCTTGAAGTGTTTCTCATTTTTATTAGTTGCTACAGAAGGGAATGATGATGAGCTCTCACTGTCTATGGGCCTCAGTCACAGTCACCCTTTACAATATTGTGTATTTTATAACACAATTTTGTGTCCTAAATTAAATTAGGACCTAACCAAAACTCCAACATGCTTCACCTCCTCGGCCCTCAACTGGTCCCTCATGCAAATCCCCCCCTGCTTGCCCTTTCCTAGCTTCCCCCAGAGCTCTTATCAACGAGAGCTAGGACACACAGGGCTTCTGCTGTCCCAGGACATACAGTCATGATAACGGTAATATCAGGCTGAGACCCTGTGATGGCACTATATCTGCAGCTACACCATATAGACTGATTAACAGAAGAAGAGTTAAATTGTCCAGTGAGAAAAACTTCAGTCTTTGTAAAAAGATAACATCCAGTCCTACTGAAATTAATCTGAAACTTGCTGTGCTCAATTCCAGATCTTTATGTAACAGATCATTTTAAATCAATGATTTTTGTTTCTTCATTTAATCTTGACGTTATGTTTTTAACTGAAACATGGGTTGGCAAAAACACAGGTAATGCAGTTGTAGTGGAATCAGCTCCACTCAACAAATTTGAATCTGAAACACGACCAAACAAAAAGGGTGGAAGTGTGCACATGCATTTTTTAGAGATAATTTAGTTACTCACACATTGTCATTTTGAGTGTTTTCATCTTTCGAGTATGTTTCTTTTAAAATGGAGATAAAACAATCACCCTCCATACTCTACTTAGTCATAGCAAAAGATGAAATTTAAATCTGTCAGCTGGACAAATCGTTGTAGGAGTGAAGACGTTTCACTGCTCATCCAAGCGGCTTCTTCAGTTCTGGTCAAATTGCTGGTGGACACTGCCTTATCTCTATCTGAAGGGAGGGGCTAATCACCCTGGAACTGTAAACATCTATTGTCTTAAGAGCTCAATTCTGTCCTTGAAACCTTTGGTGTGACTCAGCATGTCAGTGAGCCCACCCACAACAGAGGACACACTCAGGACCTGCTCATTACAAAAGAAGTGTACTGTGAACTATAAATATTTCAAATGTCAATGTAGTGGATGTTGCTCTGTCTGATCATTTCTGTGTCTTCTTTGACTGTTATTCCCAAACCAGCGGCTGGTCCTGCAGTTGTTCAAAGGAGACACATAAATGATAACACAGGTGCACTGTTCATGGAAATGATACACTTTGAAAATGCCTCATGTTCTAATGTTAATGATTTGCTGAACTCTGTGATTTGAGCGTTTTGAATGTTCTGGACATCATTGTCCCAATGAAGGCTAAAATGGTCAGGCCACAGAAATGGGAGTGTCGGAGAGCACCCACGTCAAAGCTCCAGGTTCATTTTGAGATTTACAAAGAAAAGATGTACATTATATGCGAGGTGTATATTTTATGCAAGAGGTATTTTTCTGACATTATTGGAATTTGCCACAGAAAACAGTTTAACAAACCCTCAAGCTCCACTGCTGTTACAACTCATTTCCACATCGAAGTGCAATGAGTTTGCAATATTTTTTAATGACATGTTCAGGGCATCAAAATACCATCATTCTACAATGCAAATAACAACCCAGCAGCCACCTAGACACTTACAGCTGACTCACTTTGCACCTTTAACTGCCAAAATTGTCCAAGACATCATCACCAGTCTGAGTTCATCTACATGCTGCCTTGATGTGTTACCCACTAGATTTCTGAAGTCTGTGCTATCACCACTTGTTTGCATAGTTAGCATGTCACTTCAATCTGAAATATTCCCAAGAGCTTTGAAAACTGCAGCTATCAAGCCTCTCCTAAAAAGAGTAGTCTTGATGCCACAATACTGAACAATTACCGACCCATCTCAAATTTGCCATTTTTAGGCGAAGTCCTTGAAAAAGTTGTTTATCAACAATTTATTAACTTCCTCCAAATGAATTCCAGTCAGGTTTTGGACCCCGCCACACCACTGAGACTCCTCTTATCAAGGGGACAAATGGCATCCACCTGAACAGTGATGCAGGCAAAGTCTCAGTTTTGCTCAAGTTAGATCTGAGTTCTGCTTTTGACACTGTCAATCACGGGATCCTCTTACAGAGACTAGAGGACTGGGTGGGCATCTCTGTTACTGCACTAAACTGATTCAAAACTTATCAAGAAAACAGGGAGTGCTTTATTGCAATTGGAAAATGTGTCTCGGATAAAATGTCTGACCTGGGGTGCCCCAGGGGTTAATCCTGAGACCCATTTTGTTGAATCTCTACATGCTGCTATTAGGCCAGTTAAAATGCAACAATACTGTGTCCTATGATAACTCTGCAGATGACACTCAGATCTATGTCTCACTGGCAGCAGGTGAATATGGACCAGTGGATTCACTCTGCCACTACATCCAACAGATCAGTGTGTGGATGCAAAAGTTTCTCTGGCTAAACTCACACCAGACTGAAGTTGCAGTCTTTGGGCCACAGAAACAAAAAGAATGTGTCAGCAATCACCTCAAGTCTCTCTCTCTAAACCCTTCAAATCAGGCTAGAAATCTAGGGGTAATAATGGACTCAGACTTGAATTTAAACAGCCACATCAAATCAATAACATCTGCAGCTCTTTACCATCTAAAAAGCATTGCAAAAATTAAAGGTATACTGTCTAGACCAGAGTTGGACAGTCTTATCCATGCATTTGTTTCCAATAACTTATACTGTAGCGGCATGCTCACTGGCACCTCCAAACAAGTGTTAAGACAGCTGTAGTACATCCAGAACACTGTTGCTCGGGTCCTGACTAGAACAAAGAAGCACGAGCAAGTCCTGTATTCAGGTCCCTGCACTGGCTTCCTGTGGCTGAGAAAATAGACTTTAAAGCAGCACTGCTTGTGAACAAGTCTCTCCATGGCCTAACACTAAAGTACAGCTCCAACATGTTAGTGCCATATGAACCTCTAAGGGCCTCAGGGAAGTCTTGCGGAAGATGTGACACAGGCGTCTACTTTAGTTTAAATCCAAGCTACAAACAGTTCTACATAGCTGTGTATACGACTGAAAGGTTTTTATTCTGCACTCTTCCCTTTTAATGTTAATTTAGATGATTTTTGATGATTGAATTACTTTATGTACAAATTGTGCCACTCAAATAAACTTGCCTTGCCTATTATTTGTGGTAACAATGAATATCTTTTTGATAGTTGATGTTCTGTTACTTTTATATGATGACAAAGGCACAGATTAGCATGACAGAAATGTTTAATCCAAATTATCATATGATACACAGAGAACCAAATCAACATAATACTTTTTACATATATTAATTAAAATCCAACATTTCCCATCCATACACATACAGCTCGTCCAATCAGTTACATTTAATGGACCGCCAACAAGTAAACAGTGACTATACACAAAGCTGGATACACTTATCCTAGTCCTCTCCACTTTTACACTTATCACATCACATGCCAGCAGTAGTGAAGCAGCAAAGTGAAAAGATCTAAATTTCCAGTTCTGGAAGCATAAAAAAAAATCCCTGCTGATCAACAGCATTTTCAAAACAAATAAATAAAATATACATGTTAGTGCCCTGCTCAGAAATTAAACAGGATTTTAAGTAGCCTGAATAAATTAAAAGTATAATATTATGTTCTGATGCACTTTTGTCAAAGCCACGTATTTTACAAAAATGTG
Source organism: Periophthalmus magnuspinnatus (assembly GCF_009829125.3). NCBI lineage: Eukaryota > Metazoa > Chordata > Actinopteri > Gobiiformes > Gobiidae > Periophthalmus > Periophthalmus magnuspinnatus. The sequence goes on along the minus strand of NC_047147.1, from coordinate 14,846,331 downwards.
GAGGCAAATATGCTGACATTCTTTTTTTTTTTTTTTTAAGTCCTACGAAATAATGAGATATTTGTGCATAGAAGTGAAACACTAAGGCCATTGGGGAGGGTATGTATGAACTACAGGAGATGCCATGTAAAATGAGGCTCATTTGAACTTTGTCCCAGAAAATGATAAAATAAACAAAAAATTTAACATTGCAAGTAGTAGCCTTATTCTGTGGCAAACTATGAAAAGCTGTGGGAACAAAAATGTCTGACGAGTGGTTTGACTACTACTACTTTGACTTCTTTATGCTCATTTCACTTGTGTTCATGTGTTTTCATAAATGTAAACAAGACACTGAGATTATTGGCCTATTGGCTGCATTGCTTGTTCTCCTAGTGTTCAATTTTGTTAGCAATGGACATTATTGTAGTGTCTTTTTTATACCATAAAACATTTCACATGAATGACAAAAATGAAAGTATGTATGTACATGCAACTCTCCACCTTTGGGATTAACTGTTTGACTCACTCAAACCTGTCATAGGGCCTGCCTGGTTGTGTTGACAGCTGTGTTGACCATTTCTCAAGAGATGTTTTGATTACCACTTATGGTAAGTAGAAATGATAGTTGGTGATGATGCAAGTCCAACCCTGCTGAAAGTTTTAAGCCTCTTTCAGCAGTGGCATATCTAGAGAGGGAAAAACATGGTTGTAAAGGCCTGTACACAACTGATTCAATTCAGATTCAAAGATTTGAAATATGTTTTGTATGACTTTACCATCAGAATAGTCCACCTCTGGGTCGTACAGGGTAGTGCTAAACTGAGGACTGTCTGCAGACTGCCTTCTGTGTGATAGTAGATCAGCTGTAGCACCTGGATGCTCTAGAGTCCACGAGGAGGAGGAGGGTGACGAGGAAGGAGAGGATGGAGGTACTAAGTTGTATACATCCATCTCTGAGTGTTGTTGTTGTTGTTTAAATGAGGAGGGTCTAGAGGAACCAGCTTGAGACACTGGGTCATGCTGACTCTCAGACAACACAATCTGAACACGAGACTCAGAGTTGAGAGCAGTGGTAGCACTAACACCACTCACAGCCTCTTCATAGGAGGGTAATGTGACTTGGACTCCTTCCACCATGATAGACACAGGCTGGCCAGACACACCATGATCACGACTAGAGCCATGAATTAAAAGTACTTAGTGTTATTCACGTCACATAAATTATTTTCAATTTATGTTGTTTTGGGGACACTAACCGTTGCAAGGACTTTAGTTTTGGCTGGAGAAGCACGAGTAGCACCACTAAAAGGAGGATGAGAGCCACTGAACTAGCGGTAGATGCAACAATAGACAGGGCAGGCATTCCCAGGGGTAAAGTGGAATCATGATCTGATATGTGAAAGAAAGGTATAAAAACAGTTAATTATTAAGTAACAATCCATCCTAAATTCCTGCCTTACCTTGCTCCCTAAGGCAGCCTATTTGCATAGGGCTGTCCCATTCCCCATACTGACAGGTAAGATATTTGTAATCTCCTTTCAATATGTAGCCTTCTTCACAGAAATATTCAATCACAGTGCCATGAGAAAATCTTGTGCAGGGAGAGGGGTGGCAAGTGTAGCCTCCATTATCTGGTTGATATGGAGTTTGACAAACTACACAATGTTGAGGGAAAAAAAAAATCTGATTAATTCCAATACCATATATTCAACTCATCAAAATTAATAAAATAATCATCACTCAGTTTTACCATCACTGCGTATGCATCTTGGTGGATCAGAAGACCACTGCTTGAGTGCCGTACAGGTGAGGATACTGGGACCATCTGGCTGATAACCAGGGTCACACCGGTACTCTAACACTGTATCCACAGGAAAGGAGCCTCTGTTGCTTTCAGTCAAATTAGTCGACCCATGTGGCACCAAGAAAGGTCGTATGCAGCCTAAAAAATACACACGCAATAGTATGTCACTTACAGCACAATCTAAAGTGTTAATTATGTTACATCATGGTTCATATGTCAATGTACCTTGGCTCACACAGTTGACATGAGCTGGACCATCCCATTGCCCATCCTGACAAGCTAGATACTTGTAATCTCCTTTGAGAATGAAGCCTTCATCACAGAAGAATTCAATAACTGTGCCATGGGAAAACATTCGACATGGAGATGGATGGCAAATGTATCCTCCATTCTCTGGTTCAGAAACAGGCCGACACACTAGGGAGAAAAAAACACTTAATATGCAGATACTGAAACTGTTCATTTTAACTAATGCGTAATAATAGTTCAGAATCTTGGGTGATATGGAATATCATTGGAATTTCTCCATTGTGGGACAAATAAAGGTTATGTAGTCTTAATATGTGATGTCTTACTATCACTGCGTATACAGCGAGGAGGTTCCGAAGACCAGCGGCCAAGTGTTGTGCACGTGAGAATGCTGGGGCCATCAGGCTGATACCCAGGGTCACAGCTGTACTGTAGCACTGTCCCAACAGGGAACAAACCTCTGTTACTTTCTGTGAGGTTTACCCAGCTGTTTTGGACCATATATGGCCTCACACACCCTGGATGAAAAGAACAAAAGATTCAAATTTAATGCTGCCATTTGGTCATTTGTCTCAAGTAAATTATAAGTAAGTTGTTCAATTGATGTACAACTTTAATCAGCTGTGTAATTACCTAATCCATACCCAGTTGACACTGTGGTCACAAGCAGGAAGAAGGATAGACCATTTAGTGAGGTGGATGCCCCACAGGCTTTGGATGTTAAATGTGTCATTCCATTGCACATCTTCCCGTTAAAAACCTAGAATCACAGAAAATCATCAACACGTTTGAAATAACACCAACAAGCCCAATAACCAACACCTATGCGCAGGTACTGCAATCAGCAATCTGTGCTGTTGTTTATTACATAGTTATATTAGTAGATTGGATGTGTAATGATGACATAGAATCGAGTTCGTGTGCTTTTAATCTATAATTAATCTATGTCAGGGTTGCCTTTCAGTGATAAGTCTTGGTTTGCAAAATCCATTAGCGACAAATCCAAACACGTCTATTTGCTAGAGTTTGTGGTACCGATGGGACATTCACAGAAGCGTATTATTAACAACGACCGATCTTGAAAGGATAAGTTTGTCGCTGTAATACATTGACAGCATGTACATCAATATTAGCCATTTTGGCTAAGTGCATTAGCTTCAAACGTTAGCAAGGTTTTACTACTAGAGTTTACATACCACTGAAACACAGCCACGAATCCTCCACTCTAGCTTAGTAACAAGTATACATTTACCACTGCTATTTCACCACATTGACGGGCATTAAATGTTTCTAGCTGAAATAAGTGCCACGGTCATTGGCCATTATGAGCCGATGCTACGGCTAAGCTCTAGCCACCTCCTTCCCAAAGCTAGCGGGCTAACTGGCTAACGGCTACGCTGTCCAAAGAAGCATCAGCTGCACCAACAAGTGCATATTTCCATAGTTACAACATCCGGGAGTCTTTGCTCCCATAGCTACCAAACACAGACAAGAGTTCGTCCATGCAGTTTTATGTCAAGTCTATATAGCAGATCAAAACAGAAATATGGAAATATGTAGAGGACAATTAGACAAGATTTCTCGTCCTGCAAGCAGCGAGTTAACAGGTAGTAGAGTATCGAGCGTTACCTTGCCTCACACTGAAAGGATCAGTTCCTCTAGTCCACTTTCTCTCGTCGTTTTGACACATGATGTACAGGTAGACTATAGCCTAGAAGTGCACTCTTACATTGTCTTTTGATTTATTTCCCTGTAAAACGTCCAATTTCCATTTTCATTTAGAGTGGCGTTGATGTTGTCAGTTCTGGGGGCGCTGATGGTAACTAAGTTAATACATTATAATTAGAGTAGATGTTTTGTGTTTTTTGTTGTTTTACTAATAGCCTATATTTCCGTCTATTCTTGTTAGTCTGTGCCACTAACAAGCATGATGATGATGAGGAGGATTTAAAACTACAGAAGGCCATCGAAGAAATGAGGAGACTTGATGATATTCTCTCACTTAAGACTGTTCAAGGACAAGAATCCAAGCGACAAAGAAGGGAAATTAGAGATAAACTTTGGCAAGAACTATTGGTAAACACGCAACAAATTTGCATATTACATAAGGCTTCCTACAACAATGAAAGCACATTATGTTTATTTTTAAATGTACTGACATTTTAGAGAGGATCTTGACTTGAGTGTATTCTATCATGTGTATGTGCTGCAGAATACACCAAAAGGACGCTCTGAATGTGCCCATGAAGCTTCAAATACCAGATCATTCTTAGCTCTCAATGCTCCCACAGCAAAAGGTATTACATTTGTTTAGTTTTTCATCAAACTAAGCTTACTTTATTTAAACACACCATCTGTTTCCTGTGTTTAAAGTGCATAAAGAAGAGTTGAACTTTGAACCAGTTTTTGAAACTGAAGCCCCTGATTGTGATGACAGAAACTGTGCGAATTCAAGTAAGTTGTGATATGCAATGAAATAAATTATCCACTAGATGGCAGTATGGCCCATCAGATACGACTTGCCCTTTTCCCAAAACTCTTTCAGCTGTAAACTTCAAAAGTTATTAAAGGCCTTTGAATTAGCTCTGATATTTTTGTATTCTTCTTTTTCCACATGTATTTTGTTGACAGGGAGCAACAGATCTGTTGACAATGTAGAGTCATCACCTGAAACAGATTTTCTGGAGATAGAGCAAGAGCTTTCTAAAGGAAGCCATTGTGAAGTTTCCAAAGTCAAGAAAAAACACAAGAACTTTGTCAAGAGAAACATTGAGGTATGTCAAAGTTCACATAAGGACATCATAGTTCTCTGGTATATGAAAGAGCCTGAGATGTTTCACTATTTCTCACATTGGTCTAATTATTTGTTTCTTATTCCGGAAAAAAGGCACAGTTGGAAACAGGGACTCATATGGAGATTATATCTTATTTCCTCTTCTAAAAGCTTAATTTTTTGTGTGTTATGCAATAGTTGATAAGCGGTGAAGGGGGCCAAGAGGTTTTGACTCAACCGGAGAAAGATCGTCTAGACGAGCTCCTCCGAGAAATAGACCAAGAGGAAGAGGACTGTGCCAGAGGTGCAGATGCAGAGGTAGACTGATAATAAATCACAACACTTTTAAAGTCACATTAAAATCCATTATGAATGCTTATGTCATTTTACTCATGCTCATGTGATTAAGTCTTTCTTTTTAATGTGTTTACTTTTCACACCCAGAATTCCTTGCATTTCTCCATGGTTTTGCTACAGTCTTATTACTTAACACATGTGGCTCCTCACATCAGCCCTAGTAGTAACAGTGGTCAAAGATCTATGTTTTGACGACTCCTTGGCAGCTCAGACAGACTCTGGGCAGATGATCCTGATTCCTTAAGGCCCTTCACACCGTCGGCCAGATGTCTCCTACCATATGCAGCTAGTTCCAATGGAATGCAGCATGTTATGGATTCGTTTTATTAATCCTGAATTCATAACTGCTCCCTCTGTGGCTTTTAAGGAAATTCAGAAGCTAGATTCTGTCTATAGCCTCAGTTAACGCCTCTGTTCTTACATTAGATCATTTGAAATCTCCAGGTGTGGGAATTGTTCCTTACAGAAACCAACTTCTAAACATAATCTTCATATATTTTTATTTTAATGAAAGTAAATGTTTACTTTACCTTTACTTTACCTTTCACAGACAGTTCCATTTAGCTTGACCAAACAGTGCTGAATCCATAGGCTGCCCTGCCAGAATTTTTTATGTCTTGCCGCTCTATTTATGATCTTTGCCTTGACTTTTAGAACAATATGACAGTAATTGTGGCAGGAGATAGCAAAGTGATGGAAGTGCAGATGCTTTGGGTTTTTATTGGCAAAGGAAGACTTCCTGTTATTGCAGGTCCTACTATTATGGATGCCTGTGACAAAGCAAACATATTATTTATGTCACAGTAGTTGGATGCAGTGATGCATCCTAAGTTCTCAGGAACCCACCCTTTTCTTAGTGCTTTATCAGGACACAGCAGACACAGGGTGCTCTGAGCTATTAGCCTTAAAGTCAGCCTGATGTCAATGCCCTCTTAACAAGCTTCACGGTTTTATACCTCGCTCTGGTAACCTGAGGTAGTAAATCAGCAGGTCCATGGAACTGTCTACTCTGCTCTTTTGACAAGTAGTGAAAAAGTGAGGGGCTTAGATTTCATTTTAATCTTCTTAAATATGTTTATTTCTATTTGTATATACTTTACACATTTCATTTAAATGAGGGTGAAACAATTATATTATAATTTTAGAATGATATTATTTGTTCCCACACTAGCAGCACGTTCTCACATTAGCATCTAATTGACATTACAGCCAAAAAACATGTTGTGTTACCATGTTAGTGTATGAAAACATAGCCTCACTGTGAGAACTCCACTAGTTCTTTTGTGTAGAGAGATCAACATTGACCCTATAGCTGCGGTTACGTGTGCACTCAAAATGTGATTATTGATATAGATTTTTTATGTTATAAGACTATTAAAACATATGCAAATACATGTATGACATGGCAAAAGACGAAATTATATCTGTCAACTGGACAAAATTATTTGTCCAGCTGACATATTTAATTTAGTTTTTTGTTATAGATAGATAGATAGATAGATAGATAGATAGATAGATAGATAGATAGACAGATAGATAGATAGATACTTTATTAATCCCCAGCCAGGGAAATTCACCTGTCCCGCAGCAAAACAGAGACACAACACAAATTGCACACAGGTATAAAATCACAAAGAATACAAAGATAAGATAATAAAGTGCACCCGATCAACAAGAGCTGTTATAGAGTCTTATAGCAGCAGGAATGGCTGATCTACTGAACCTCTCAGTTTTACAGTGCAGCGAGAGAAGCCTGGTACTGTGGCTGCTTCTCTGAGCTGACACAGTCTCGTGCAGCGGGTGTCTGCTGTTGTTGAGGATGGTCTGCATCAGACTCCTCATCCTCTTCTCCACCATCTCCCCTACAGAGTCCACCCATCACCAACACACACTTCCTGATTAGCTTATCAAGCCTGTTACGTTCCCGCACAGTAATGCTGTTTCCCCAGCACACCACTCCAAAAAAACACAGCACTGGCTACAACAGAATTGTAAAAAGTATGCAGGGACTCATTACAGACATCAAAGGATTTAAGCTTCCTAAGAATCAGACCTGGACGCCTGAGAAATTACACACATGTATGACATGTAAACAGCAAAATCATCTGATCTCTTTCTGATCATGGTCTCACTGATTACTCACATTTTGTGGTGTGCATGTGATTTAAATAATATTAGAGGTCCAGAAATGGGATACTAATGAGGTTATGGTGTGCATATAAACAAAGCTGCTGAAAGCATCACATCTTCTTTCTGTTATGTGTCATGGAGCCAGTGCTGCTTTCTGGCTGAAATCACTTGTGTGTTGAAAGTATTGAGTATGTGTGTCTCGTAGGATGACTTGTGGGCTGTGTCAGTCTCCACTGGGCAAGGATACACCCCAGAGCCTCCTGACCTCAAGCAGCTTCACGACATTGACTCCAGGATCAGACTTCTACTTCCTCTTGAAGAATTTGCCTCTTTGCAAACGTCCTACTCAAATCTTAGTGAGTTTCAGGTGCGTATTTAACGTGTCTACAATTGTGAAGTATACAGCACTATATTAAGAGATTGTGAGTCAGCACAGTGGGGCATCAAAAGAAACATCTCGTAAATCCTTTTGTTATCGACCCTCAGGGAGTCGTACAGCTTATGCAAGTTATTGTAATCTGGAAATTGCATCACATTTCCATCCACTTTTTCCTATTTGCACCAACCCTTCCCTGAAATCTTGTGGACTTTATTGCTGCTAATAAATATACATATTATTGTCTTGTTTAAACATTTTGTTATTTCCATGGCACTACGTACATTTTTAAATCTGTGTGTGCATGTGTTAATGTTCAAACTGTACTTGTGCCTTCATATAATTGCAAATAGTTGGCTTTCGTAAGTTTATTAACTAGCGCAGAATCCCTTGAACCTTTATAACCGTTCACCGGCTTGGTATTTGTCCTAGACGTGAGCTCAGTAAGCTGTCTCCTGATTTTATATCTCTAGATTTTCAAAGCCAGATGGAGTGCTCATCACTTGTGAAGTCTGTCAGTGAAGAAATCTGTTTTTCAAATCGTAAATTTTACACAAAGCTGTTCAATTTCGGCTGCTGTTTCTACAAAACCTTTTCAGTTGAACGGTGTTGAATAACTAAGACACAAGAAAGTGATGAACTCCCTTAACAATAGTGGTAGTGAGTTTATGCAACTTAATTAAAACTCAGATATAGGAAGTCTAGTCATTGGCTGTCTTTGCAAAAAACTAATTGCAATTCCATCACAATTTTACTGTTACTATTTTCAAGCCAGGTATAGAGTTATTTAGGGTCACAATTGTGCTTTGTGAATATAGGCTGATCTCTACTGGAAATAAATCAACTATCTTTGTCTTAATCAACAACAGATGTAGAAGGAGAAACTATAAAATCTTATTCAGTCTTAATTTTGCTTTGTACTTAACTATTCCCATTAGGCTTGTACTCCTTAAGGCATTTAGTTGATTAATTGGTCGATGTTGTCTTAGTCGACAAAAACTTGTATTAGTCTACCAATTATTTTATTTTGATTTTAAGGATTTATATTGGACAACGGAAGCAACATCATGGTATGTAGCAAGTTAGCTGAAATTGTGAATTTAATGAGTTTAATCTGCATCTTTACTGTTTCCTAGTACTTTTGTCTCTATAAATAGTTGTTTTTGCATGAACGCTTTTATAGCTGTTTTCTTGTGAGTGCAGTTTTGGATAATAGGGATATAAATAGTTTGGGGAGTTTTGCCACGCCAGTTTTGTTAACCAAGAATTTCTTTAGTTGACTACAGCCCTAATTCGCATGCTAGATTATTTTTGTATTCCTCCCTACTACATATGTGTTGTCAATCATATGATTTAACATCACACAAATGTTTTCCCTGATCTTAGAAGAACAGGATTTTTATCGAGGAGTGCATATTTCATTGTTCTTTATTTTAAACAATTTGCCAAAAAGATGAATGTATATGCATTCATCTTTTGCCCTGCAGTAGTTCTATATTGTTAAATCTGCATCCTTATAATGCGTGGAGGACTGGTGGCTAATAGTGGAAAAGTGTGATGATTCTGGGCAGCTGCAAGTGTAACTGTGAGTAACCTCTTCTGCCTCTATTCCCACCCTTTAATCATCATCTCTGGTCTGAAGAGGTTTGGGGAAAGGAGAAATCCCACTCTAACCATTCATCCCTCATCTGCTCCATATTAGAACCAAAATGCCTCATAAAAATATAAACAAAAGTGACCCAAAACAATACGCCTTCACTTTTACACAATTTTTTTATTCTCGGTCCTTCTAAAGTCTAGTTTGAAGGTTCTACCCCTTTCCCAGTCTCACTGCTGTGGCAAATACTAAGGATAAAGTGCAAATAGTAAATCACTTTTAGAGCGCCACTCACTTCACGCTGGTGGCTGTAAATCCTACAGGTGGTCATAAAAGTAAATATGCTTTTATTTTTAAGTCACCTTTCTTCTCAGCTGCCGTCGTCTGTGCTCTTAACTGGAACCATTTGGTATGTTTTTGCTTGTAGGACATTTTAACCCCTTTAACACCTTGAGAGTTTTTTATACCACTAAAAAAATATCAATTGTTAGGCCTTATTGTACATTTCAACATTGTGCAACACATTTTTTTCAACAGTTCAGTTTGTTCATTCCATCAAATAGTGACCAAGAAAGATAAGTACCTCTGTTTGCATATAGTTTTTGATTATTTTATAAGTACTCCATCTATTTTATACTTTAAACTGACATGATATTGAGTCTTGACCTAGATTAGCTTCTCTGATAGTCAATCATATTTCGAAGGACTTTTCACCTCACGTGTAAACCTCATATCATTACTTGGGGCTTGCACATTTTCATCTCAACTTTTCCTCTCAATAAGTCCTGATTGATATCCTCATGAAGCCAGTGCATTCCGGTGCGTTGAGCCGTATCTGCAGCTTATCAGGACTGGAGGAGAACCTTTTGCTGAAGGTGGATGCTGTCTGTGAGGCCTGGCTTTGGCCCAGGCGCTGTCACACTGATCACAGGGTAATTACAGAGCGAATGAAGGGAAAGCACTGCCAGTTACTGTCTCTGATCTGGAACTGCCTTGTTAACACGTGCAGAAGCATTTCATATAACGTCAAAAAACAAGCGCAATCGTCCCGCGTGGAATGGTTTTGTTGCTTATAATGAGGGCAGGGATGGCCTAAAGACATGAGCTTGACAAGGAAGAAGCAGGTGCAAAGAAAATGAACGTCATCTTGTAACTTAATCACTCTATCATCTATCACTGGTTTACCTCACCACATTGCGATTAGTTTAAGGCCTGTTTTCCCAAAAGACTTCTCTGGTTTGGAATACAGAGCGGACATCTCTGGACACGGCATTGCTGTTATTTTTCCTATTTCCACCAACAGAAGCTGAAATAGCCTCCCTGTTATTAGAACCATCTGCTGGCGTGTATTGTTGAATATACAGCACGCCCTCCCACTGGTGCTCTGTGTGGTCATGCCTGCACCACCCATGGGCCAGAGCCAACGGGATGCTGTCATCAGAAGTAGTGTGTTGGACCTTTTGTTTGGGGATGAGTGAGCAGTGTAGGGTGATCATTTATTTAGAGAATGTCCCACTTTTTCATCGATGACACATTGATTGTACAAAACGTAAGATGAACATAGAAAGCGTGGTTTTTATATCAAGAGTGTGGCCTTCAGGGTTGGATTGGCACCTACTGGTATTTTAAGCTGTTTCTGTGCATTGCGGTAATATTGTCTTGATGCTAAACTGATTTCGATACCAAATGAGAATAAAAAAACACACTCTCAACATTAAATCATAGTACTGTCTTTTAGTGGTCCAGGTAGGTGCCATAGTGGTCCATGGGTGTATACTGGTTTATGTGTCTTATACTTGTTCTGATACAGCTCAAGATCTTTCTAAAGCTATTCAGGAAAGGTTGATTATTAGTATCGATTAGTATCCATCTGATTTTTGAAACTTTTCACAACCCTACTTTACAGTTCCTTAAAAAAATCTAAATCATCTGGGCTTATTGCGTTATCTATCTAATGTGCTTAAATAAAGCCCCGTCTCTCCATGCCCCACCACATTCAACAACTTGTCCCTCTTTTTTCTCACGTTGAGCTGGTCACTCTTGGGTGGTGACAACCCTGAGGTTCCTGGCTGACTTTTGCCTTTCTTTGTTGTGGCTTTACAGTGAAACTAATGTTGTTTTCATTGAGCTTCTGTTTGCTTGGTAACTCCAGCTGTGCTTTGGTCAGCATCAGTAAGTTATATGATATATGCTATGGTCCATGAGATCACTTGTACTTACTTAGTCATGTTATAATGTGGCTGCTGCTGATGGGCACCCAGGGTTTTAATGACAGTGAACGTCAAGTGAAAAAGCAGAGAGAACGCCCTGTTGACCATCACAGTGCGGTCAGCAGAGAGTTTATCTCATTTGATTTGGTCATTTAATGAAGCAGCTGTGGGGAAGCATTTTATATATTTAAAATGTCATTGTGTGCAATTAGGGCTCTGTATCATGACTCATTGGTGTTTTTTTAGAGATTTCCAATTTGGTATAGAACACTTGAATTATGGCAGTTTTTATCAGACATGGACCAAGAGCTTCTGGGACAGTTAACATCCTGATGAATGTATAATAATGTTGTGGGACATGGTTCATCTTGCTAAGTAGAGATGTCTTGTTAATGACCAGTTAGCTCATAGGTCAAACAAAGTACATAATCTAATAGGACTAATGGAAATTTAGGACATTCTGTTGGCGTTTTAAATAGTAAAATTGTTTTCAGTTTTAAAAAAAATGAAAAGAAAAAAAAAATCACTACAGGGAAATGAATTGAAATGGCTCTTGCAAAGGACAGTGTTGTGTTTGTGAGAAGAGAATGTCCCGGACTTTTTACTGTGTTCTTCAGAAGGGTACTGTCTGTCTGTCTGTCTGTCTGTCTGTCTGAAGTGAAATTTATGAAAATGCTTTTGCTCCTGCTAACCTTAGTGTCATAACATGGCTTTGAATACTCCTTGGACTAGTAAAGTGAATGGTGTATACTAGGGATGTCATGATTTCAAATTCTAGTGTGACATTTACTGTGAGAAGAAACACCACAATTTAATGATTACCGTATTCACAATTATTGACACCCTAACGAAACAACAGGGAAATCCTTGAAGTGCATATGACAAGCTTTCATGTTTTTATAATCATTACTTGGTTTTGTGGGATTGTATCTGTGGCAAATATTTATCATAGTTTTACATTAATTAAGTGGCTGTTTGACAAAAATAAAAGAGACAGAAAAATGTCTTCTGTGCATGTAAATTTTCTCTAACAGTTTAAACCTTCATTTAACAAAATAAAGGCCTTCATTTATTTTTCATGAACCTAATCATAACCATTGTGCAATTTAGATGAGTTTTGGCTCTTGTTTACAGTATGGTTACTAGATACCAATTATGGAATTACTTATACTACCTATCTACTGCCCACTGCCAACCAGGAAGTAAAATTATAAACCTCACCAAAGTTAAAAAAGTAAAAGAAACTAGCAAAGATTTTTAGTAAACTCTTATATATAGTTATGTTAGTTGGTGAAATGAGTACTCTAACCTGTCATATGCTTTTCCTTGTTGTGTACCCCCAAGTATGTGACATTTTAGGTTTAATTTTTTGGACTAAATTATTGCTTTAAAATGTGCTTATTTTATAGTACTTACGATTTTATTGTGACCCGAATTCTATAGATTATTGATTGACATCCGTGTTTATCCCCTCGTGTGAATAAAGATCCTAGGTTCCCCTGTGACCTGGTGTTTTCCTGTTTTTTAGAATAACTCCACGCCCGTCTCAGCCCACAACTGCCTCTTTATGGTCCTCTCCCACAGCAGCACTTGTCTTAAGTGGCTTACAAAGGGTTTTTCCTCGTGTTGTGGTCGTCGTGTAACCTCTGGGACTGTTCCATTCATAATCACACTCTACAGTTGATTGTGCCCTCAGTCATCTGCTAAGAATAAGCTGCCTGGAATTATCTAATTTTCTGCAAGTACCCAGAAGGATTAGACGCTTCATAGATTGCAATTAAGTAAAATCCCCATGAATCAGATATATTACTATAATTATAAACTATAATAATAAAAATGCATTTTTCTATAATTTATGCAGTTTTCAACACAAAATTACAGTAGTTTTTATTTTACCATGTGGTCTTTTGAAATGAATATTCAGAAAAGCCCAGTTTTGTTTAAGTCATACAAGTTTCTACATTTAGTTTCTGGACATTTATATACATATTTTTGACAACCCAAATAATAAGGAGCCAAAAGACTGTTATTTGGTGGGAAAGCCTTGAATCGCGATTGTGGCTGCTATATCACATTCACATGTCTTTTTATATGTGCGATCCTACAGGAGGTTTTGATCTCAGAAGTAGACATGTCTCTGGACCACCCTCAGTTTTCCACAAAAAGTATAAAGTCCAGATGACACAAAGATATTCTAATACTCCAGGAATGTTTCGCAATGACCAAATTGGCAGGGAAGGAAATCAATCGGAGAGGAATGGTGAGGAAATTTCTTGATAAATAATAAATCAGCCTGATGGTTTCTTTAGTTAATGTCGGCAAAGTAAGAGTGATGTTGAGCACTGATAAAAGGACAATTAGTGGTTAATGAATGCTGATGTGTTTGGAACTGTTCGTGATCTTAGGTCTTGCTTGTGGCATGTGGACAGGCCTTAGCAGGTAGCGTGGGTCCACGTGGCACAGAATTTCTACTACACTTTGATACACGTTGGGGCGATGGAGAGAGAGAGGGAGAAGGAGGAGAAGAGAGAGGGAGGACTCATGTGTTCCTAACAACAGCAGCCATAAGAGTGAGTCAGCGGATGGCTCTTCTTTATCATAACAACACTGTCCCGTCACTGCACAGGGACAGGGGTCGTTGAAAAGACAAATGATCCGACAGGAGAGGGCCCATTCCAAACCCTAAAACCCCAGTTAAAACTTTGGAGCATGCAGTATTATTCTGCAGTCATGAGGCTTCTGCAAATTACTGAAATGCTAGAAGTAGGAAATGAGACCTCAGCCAAGGCACCGATCCAATCTTGCAATGGTACTTAAAAGAAAGAAAAATCCAATGACCAGGTTGTCAAAGAAATCAATACATATTCTAATTTATACTACAACTAGTGTAGACAAGTATAATGAAAAAACATCCTATAAATAGCAACATTGGACCTTTTCTAAATTGTTTTATAATGGCCTTGATTGGATTAAAAATTCAGTTCTATTGTCTGGAATAAAAATTATTGTACCGGTAGTATCAAAACTCATCCCGGTGAACAACTAGGATGCTGTTTTTTAAAGTTTATAGATTTTTACGTTTCATTTTTATATACATTTTTTAAAGCCATATTTTGTTATTTAGAAGAAGTTCAGTTTGTGCCATTCAAGAGAATTGGATTGTGTGATTTGAGCTGTTTGTTTTTCCTGTATCCATGCCGACCCTGCCTGGAGCTTTTTACACCAATGCAGAGACGTTCCAGAGGAAATACTTTCTCCAAAGTCTCAAGAGTTCACCTGGCTCCCACTGGACACTGACTGGGATGCCCAGATTAAGGACACAGAGAAGGAACGCTTTTGTTTAAAGGGGTGTTGCTCTCGTCTGCCTTGGCACAGGAGGTGATGACCCTTACTGACGAGTTCCCTTGTTGAGCTGCACTAAGACCTTTGTTTGACGTTTTTTGTTATTAGCAAAAACAAAGCTTCCTTGCCCAAAACAGTGCAGTCCCCAGTATGGGACCACATCATATACGTCCATATATCCTATACGTCTGTGTGCAGAAGACATGTTGGTTTGATTATTTGTAAGGCTGCTTCTCTTTTTCTTACTCATTGACTTAATACACACTACAGACGGTATAATTCAAGGACAGAGGGAAGGCCTGGTTTGTGGCTCCTGAATGTGAAAACAAACTGCTATTTACACCGTTGACAACATCCACATCACTTGAAAATCTTTTCGGAAATCTTCTATAAACTCCTCTTTTTATTAGTAATGTTTTGGTCGGCGATGCTTTAACTAATTGGAAAGTCTGCCTCATCCACTCTTGATTTGTTTAGAGCACGCAGTAGCTTGTGTAATCCGCTTGTTGACACTTGCTTGGCGCAGCTCCTTTGCAACATACTGGGCCTATTTGGATGTCTTGCGTGTGTAAACAAGGTCTAGAGGGTCGCCTGGTAGTTAGCGCTGTCATTCCAAGCATTACCACTACATCTGATGACTTCACTTGGGCACCACCTGTTGTCATGTGTACTAAATGAACTCCGGTGTAACCTTGTAGCACTCATAATGACCTATTTATGTATCCGAGTTTAAAAGCTAACTAATAAATTGGTGCTTTAGCCAATACAGCTGTCATATTTGGCAAAAATGTATTCTACAGATGTAACCCACATTGACACAGTAAAGCTCCAGGCTGCCAATACTTAACAGCTACATGCACTGTCTAAACAAACTAATAATGTGATTGACATAATGGTATTAAACGTTCCCTTATTGGTCTTTGACTGTCTGGATGTGTTTGAAAGTCATTACAGATCAATTGCTTGGCACTAACATACTTCCCAGCATTCTTTTTGTTTTGTCACACAGGACCAAAGCTATCCATGTGTTCTCAGATGCAGCTGTTGAACACTCAAATCCTTTGTTGCAATGAATTTTGAGAGACCATAAGTATGTTAATATATGCTGATAAAAACAGCGAAATCTGCAAATCATAAAATAGAATAAAAATAATCATAAAAAAACTATTTCTCTACAAGATCCAGGTCACAGGCACGTTAACATATGAATTGGAGAGGGAGCCGAGGTAAGGCGAGGACAACGTCTTGGGAGTTTTTATTTCATGCATGAATGACCCATTTTGGTATGATTATTCACGTTTTTGCAGCACTGAACTAATGACACCAGCAGAGAGCCAAGCTTGGAGAAATTAATTTGATAGCGCATTGATCAACTGACTTGCTTTCACCCAACACTAATTATGTTTGACGTTTTACCTTCTTTTGAAAAATAGTGAAATTGTGCAGTCTCCCAGCTGTCCCGTGACCCAGATAGAGCTGTGGTTGTTGGAGCTCATCAAAAGCATGACAAGTGCATTCTTAAGGCAGGGCCAATTGTCAACAACACACTGATGGCCAGATAAGATGGAGAAGTCTGGTCTCTCTCCACCCTTTTGGAGAGCGTTCTCACTAACCTCAAACCTACTCATGAGGACAAGCATAAATACCATGGGGCTATTGCTCTCTATAAATGTAACTCATGAGCTTATTCCAATCCAAAAAAGTGATTCATAACATCCATACGATTGGCACAGCCGCATAGGGACATGTAATGCCAATGTTTTGATACTGATAAGTTATCCGTTTAATGCAAGGAACTAAGGAAAAATGCAATAAGCCCTAAGTGGTATCTGATGGTTGTTTGTTGTTTATTAGGGTGTTACAGTGTTCATCATTCATTCACCACAGGGACCACACTGGGGAATCATTTAGAGGTACTTCAATTGATTGGCAACCGATCAAATCAAAAATAACATAATCGGTAAAATCAGCCAATCAGACGTACCGATCACCCACATAGGTAATTGATGGGCAGCTAGACGGACATTATTGACTTAAATTGCCAGCAAAATAACATTGATGCTTTAACTAGTTAAATTTTGGTCATCTTTCATATCATCAAAACCATATATTATTTTTTCAACTAATAAAATAATTAGCATCACTATATCAAAGTCCCTGTGGTCGGCATCAGCCATGATTGGTATTGGCTGATCAAAAATTTAGATGATTGGTGTCTGTGATCGACCTAAAAAATCCCGATTGGAGCACCTTTAGAATAAAAACGGCTGACCATACTAAAGAACGTGGACATTCATTCTAGAAGCCAGCTGTTTGAATTGTTTATCTTTTCTTCACGTTGAAGTTTGGGTCAAATGGTTTGGTTTACACAAACGCACCTGCCCTCATGTAGGTGTCAGAGCCAGAGGAATGATCACAGAATGCATTGTGTATGAACTACTCACTTAACACCTCTGGATGACTTTATCATGTTCACAGCATGCCTTAAAAGTAAGACAGATGTTATTTCCAAATGAAATGAACAGTTTTGATCAACCTGTCTTCAGTGGTGTGAGGTTGGTAAAGTTAGACTTTAATTAGTATTTTTCCTCGGTTGTCACTGTATTACTCTGGTTCCAGTGTGTCCTGGTGTTTGTAGTATTCTGTGGAGTCTGAGGGGCTCTAGTCAGCACCACTTTAAAGACTTGACATGAAAGCTGTCATTATTTCCCTCCAGGAGCCAAGGGTGAGAGGAGACCAGGCCACACACACTTGAAAGAACCATGGGCCATTAGACATCACAGCAAGTTTGAGCCCTGCAATAGTGGGTTATGTTGTCATTGTTTTGTTTGTTTTTTTGTTTTTTTGCTGGCTTGTTTGTTTGTTATGGTTTAGGTTAAAGAGATTTTGAAATAAAGCAGTACTGCCAAAATGAACAATATGTGAAGCCAAGATGCTATTGGGAGATAAGACCAAAAGTTCCAGCACAATAAGCTTTAGTATAATATTGCTTAATGCTTGCAAGGTTCAGTACATATGAACTAGAAAATGCTTTCATATTTGTGTGTGTTAGGTCAGAATACCAGTAATTAATGTATCAATGAATGGATCTTTGCAGAGCAGTTTTAAACATTTGCAAAGGAATTCTTTCATTACCATAAAGCCTTAACTCAAATGAACTTTCCTGACGCACTAGATTATATCCCTCTCGAAATGTGTCACGACAGATTTACTGTTTATATTCATAATTTCCCTTATGTTCCACTGTCTCCAGTAACCTACCATTTTGGTACACACAGACTCGTAGTGAGATGTCTGCATTCAACACAGCAGTCATTTATTTGATCATTATTAGATCATGCATAGGCCTCGCTGGCATGCAGACTAACCAAAGGGGATGAAGATTTCAACCACTTTGGCACTATGTGTTTGGCAGACCACACTAGTCCTGACCTAACACTGTGTAATAGGGCACTTACAGTAGATTTTTATTGGTCAAAATTAGAAATGCACCAATGCCATAGTGGAATCGGTTTCGATATTGAACATTTTGATGGCTCAGATATCGGTTCCAAGGGATCCCATTTAGGTCTATAAACTGGTATAATAAGAAGGTTGGACTGGACAATATTGGCTAGTTTAAATGATAAATAACAGTTACAAAACACAACAGATACTTACAGCCAAAGTAAAAGAAAATGCTGGATCGGTACATCCCTGGTCAAAATGTAATACTGCAACAGTCGTCATAACAGCACAAGTCTCATTCATGTTTGTTACTTGAACGTGTTTAAAAATCTCAAAGTTGCATATTTTTACACTTGAATAAGATTTGTCTCAACATGATCATACTCTATTGTAAGATTCTAAGAAATAGGTTCAGTGCTCCAGAGGTTCACAAAGGCCTAAAATCTTTCTAACTGCACGTGTAATTTGAATAGGATTAGATATTCCTCCATAATTGTCCAAAAGTGATCCATTATGGGCTAAAGACAATAGCACCATTTACCCGCCCTTTATTGATGCTTTTACAGACATATTTTTTCCTCCTGACCCAATTTCAGCATTAGCTTTGGATGAAGCTTGTGGCTTATTGAGTCAACCCAGTGCACGTGTATGCCATAAATGTGTGATTTATGTGCAACCCCACATGGAGGATAGCCAAAACTGACGTGCTGCACTTTCTTAGCTCCAATAAAGAAAGTCTCATTTTACTTTTGGTAGCTATGGCTAGTATATTCTCAAAACCAGAAACAGGCAATTGGCACAGATTTGCCTTAAAAGTTCATCCCAAGTACTTACGGTAAAATGACAAAGATAAGCGCTCAAAAATGTTGGAAAGTATGAAAAATGTTGCTCACAGATTGAAGTATGACATGGCTTTGTGAAATTTGACTGAGCTGTGTTCACATGCTGTTGCTTGTGTGAAAGTGTGGGGTCTGCTGTGCGTCAGGGCTCGTGGGCTGGCTGGAGGACTGAGGGAGAGCTGCTGCCAGGAGAGAAGGCCCTGAAGGACGAGAAGGAGCGGAGAGGGCAGGAGAGACGACTCCAGGAGATTCAACAGCAGCTGCACAGCCTGCGCCACAGCCAAGACGTGAGTGTGAGTGTGAAGCAGCCGCGCATGGGGACACAACATCACACTTACAGTATTTCCCAGGCACAGAGTGGGCTGTGTTAGCGCTAACTCAAACCATACTCTAACTTTAAAATGCTTAAATATGATAATCAGACAATTCATCCACAGGAAGCAGGAGTATGAAGGCAAAATGACAAAAGTAGAACTATAAATATTTCAGCAAGGCAATAATTAAGAAATTAAAGTGACTTTAAAGGAGACATGCAAAAACAAATTTTATGACCTTCAAACCATGTTATACTGTTCCCTCATCATTAACATATGCATACTCATTTGAGGCTTGAGTGCTCTGAAAATGTCAGGTTTTTAACCAGCCCCTATCTCCACCTACATCTATATACGTAATTGCCATTATTTGAACAATTAAGACTACAATTACACTGGGTTTTAAAATGTTTTGTAACAAATGTTTTGCCTGCTATACTGAAATTCTTCTCTGACGAGCAGTTAACTTATCCGTTTTCCAGCGTAGTTTTGTAGTATGCTGTTTTAGATCAGTATTGTGATTTATAATAAAGTCATGTAAAATAGTGATTAACTAGGTTGATACCAAGTGAATAAATCTGTTTATAAAAACTGATATGCTGTCAGGTGTACAGGTCAAGTGGGCCCAAATCCATGGATCACCTAAAAAGTCAGAAATTTTCCAAAACTACATCATAATGTTACCATCATAGATTTCATCAGCTGTAACTAAAGGTTAGTGCTAAATACAGAGCCGACCAGCCAAACCCTAACCTAACAATATTCCTGTTTTTAAAGAGACCGTCCCTTTGGAGCTTACTATATATAGAGCTAACCTTGCCAAAACCAGTAGAGGTTATTATATAGTGAAAATAATACATTAAAACTTAAATACCACTGACAACACATTTTACAAAAACAGGGATATCAAATCTAACACTTAGTTTATTTCCTATCATTCATATGACTTAAATATAAAATATGTGAAATAAAGTGCTCCGGGGTTAAGGGCCTGCTTTATGCATTGCCCCTAATCACCCTGCTCCAGTACAGACAAGTGTCATGATGCTGTAATTACAGGTTGTCAAAGATACATTTAACAAAACACATCATATCTTTGAAGTGACTGCCAACATCCAAAGAGTGTGTGAACATGAACGTGAATATTGCTCCATCCTGGACACGTGTATCCCACATCAGAACAAGCACACTGCTCCTTCACATCTGCACCATGACATCACTTCTAATAACCAGGTCCCACTAGATCACACTTTAGATGTGTTCCCATACTTATTTCACCTTTCAGCCAGTAAATTATACTAAGTCAATTTCATGTGTGCCTTCAAGATAACAATTCTGCTGTGCTACTGTTCAGGTCACAGATAAAACGCCTGTACTTGCTAATAGTGTTTCATTGCTTTCTAAAATTCTTCTCCGAGATGTGAAGTCCAGCGTTCCCTAGAAACCTTTAAAGTTTGGTTTAAGAGGCTGGGCAGAATTACAGCTCCAGAGCTTGTGTTGTAGCTAAAGACACAACACAAGAATGTTCCTGTGATTCAAAGTAGATGTGCAGTGGTCTGCTTTCCCACGTGCACCTCCACTGCATCTGGAATATAAAAGTAATCTGGAAAAAAAAACATTTCCAAGTTATTTTATTTGTTTGCGATTTATAGTGTTCAGGTTTTGACACATATTTTGAATCATTTCTGCAGGACTACTGGTCTCTGAAGCTCACGCTGCAGATAAACACCAAACAGAAATAGAATTGAATAAAACTGTAGTAAAAACAAACATTTCAGGTGCAAAAGTTATCTGGAAAAACGCTCAATTACGGATGTTATACAAATCAACTTGATGGTATTTTGGATATGGGTCAAACTGTCCAAGAATGCCCTCCCAGACAGATTCCATGGAAATAAATCTTTACCCTTGCTATATTAAATAGCCAGTGGCTCAGAGAAAATATACATGGATGTAGGGTTAGCGTGTGTGCATACATTTATCAGCACACAGACCGCAGTGAGACAAGGGGCTGTGTCAGAGTAATGTCTGGATCACCACTTTAAACATGGTTGGTGTCTTCTGCTTGTTCTTTCAATTAGTCTACAACCCTCTGGGCCTTTGTTTGATGTAAGGGTGTGTAATTCATAAAACTGTGAAAAGTTATGAACACATATAGTACATCATATACAGTGGTATATTTAGTAGCTAAACATGAAAAAATATGCTTTAAATGTTTTAATAAATGCCATAAACTGTCTACTCTGAAATAACAAAGTGAGTTCCACCACAGTTATTTCTTTTAAAAATGTGTTGCATACAACCATGACTCTACATTGTATATTCTTTATATTTAAATATATTTATATATATATATATTTTATATATATATATATTTTATATATATATAAATATATATATATATATATATATATATATATATATATATATATATATATATATATATATATATATATATATATATATATATATATATATATATATATATATATATATATATATATAACATGCACCTCCTATGAATGATCTGATGTAACATTACTAACATTTAAATCTCAATTTTTAGACAATAGGATGTAATTATAAACAGAAAAGAATCCATCTTTCTCAGAATAAGGAAACACACAGTCATAGATGCTTTATGAGTGCTTTAAACCTCTCCTTTGTGTCCTTTGTGTCTCATAGAAGCCTTGGTCTTTTCATTAAACTGCTGAATGTCAGGTTAGCTAGGTCTGACGTCCATTATGAATACAGCCTTGCTTCACCGTCTTTTCCATCAGGCCCATGCCAAGCTGTCACATCCCCTGTCAGTGTTTAATTACTCCAGGCTTTCAACTAGCCTATCACTTTTTTCACTTTCAACAAAGACCAATTTATTAAACCTTGCCCTTATATTGTCTGGTGTTTGCTAGAATGTGTGGTTTATTTGACAAATTGTAAAGGTTATTTTGTCTTCTGCTTTGCCATAACAAGGATTAAAGTAATAATAAATAGTGAATCCCAGAAGGGGAGAGGGACTTAACACAGTTCATAAGTGGCTTCTTTAAATAATACATTCAAGAGGTCTTCCCCTTTAAATGTTAAGTATACAGCCCTGTGTTTAGTCTGCCGGCGGTCAGAGTATAACATGTATTGTAAAGGTGGAAAATATTTGAAGGCTAGTGTCCTGTGCTGTTAGGACCATGGCTGACTCGCTGTTCTGTGTTGGTGTGATTGACTCCAGAA
Source organism: Periophthalmus magnuspinnatus (assembly GCF_009829125.3). Lineage (NCBI taxonomy): Eukaryota > Metazoa > Chordata > Actinopteri > Gobiiformes > Gobiidae > Periophthalmus > Periophthalmus magnuspinnatus. The sequence goes on along the minus strand of NC_047147.1, from coordinate 14,823,686 downwards.
CGCTGCGGTAAGAATCCCAAAGAATCCCAATGTTATTCCAAGAGATCTACCTGATTTACCTTTCGCTGTGATTTATGTAAACACGAGCCGTATTGTGTTGGATTCACTTCTGAGACCGGCAATTTTGTGCGTCATCCCAGCTTTCTCTATTCTCTCAATCCAAACAACCCTCCCTCTCAGTGAAATTCGTGTTGGCCAAAGAATCTCTCCTCTTAGCCTTAGAATCCGCATTTTCCTATCTCACTGCCTAGCCTTTCCTCTTTGTTTCAGATGCTTGCACAAGAACAATAAGCACAGATATCAGAGGTCTATTTATACATTTTCATCTTAATCTAAGGGAATGAACTACTCTTTTCCTGTAACATTACTTATCTACAATGGAAAGGGCTTTCACAACAGTTACTGAGAACAAGGTGATTGGGATCAAATTGTGTTAAGATAGGATGAAATACAATGGTTTATTCCACAGAAGTTCACAGATGCTTTAAGATAAGTCATTTTCAGCCTCTTATCTGCACATGCCTAATTACATAGTCTTTCCGTGCCTGAGTTTGTTACATAGGGCTGCACAATATGGCAATCAAATTAAACTAAAGTAGTCGTAATTTGCCATTGTGTTGTTGTAGAGAGTTGTTAGAAGAGGCATGAGGCTGGAGTTCTAATGCAGGAGATGTTTTTTTTTTTTTACCATCAGAACAGAATCTGGGACCTGGAGACAATGAGAACCCACATTAGTTCTTGTCTAGTGCAGTCCAGTGTGGCTATGTTTCTGTTGTAGGGAGTATTATACCTCTGATGACGCAGGCCAAGATAACAAGAACTGAGCTGGCAGTGTGGGGCTGGCACAGCAGAGAAATGCAAGTTCTCTATCACAAAGGCTGCAGTTGTTTATGTAGGATAAATTATTGTACAACCAACCGAATATCCCTTCTCATTCTGTATAAAAATTGCTGACATTGTAGTTTAGACCTCTGTGAACATGTTTTGAAATGCATGTGATTCTTGTATTATTTTAGATGTATAATTGCATAGTTAGATAGATTTTAAAAAATTGTACAGTCCTATTGTCACAAATACTATGTCAACATAAAGTTCAATAGGTGACAAATAAACAGTACTTCTTGCACTCCTAGAGGCTGTACTACATAATTGTTTCATTCATTGTATTAGTGGCATAAAAATTTTATTATTAGTATTATTTACTGCAATATTTTCACTTCAACATTTGTCATAGTTACATGTCACAGTCAGTTCAAAGGCCTGTGTCACTATATAATATATCTACATTATAATGATCGAGTGCTGCCTGATAGTATTTGTTTACTTTCATTGTTTACTTTCATTTTTGGATCTGCCACTACCTTTCAGATTCTTTGACTACAGTGGAGGAGCCAGTTAGAAGGAGTATCCCTATTCTTTTGTTAGTTACTGTCCTGTCACACTGGCCTCACTCTCCTCTCTCTGTGATCCAAAATAACTTTCACTTTGGCCAGCAGCTATTGGTGTCTCAGCACTTTTCACAGCTACATGAGCTGAACTCTATATTTTATCCATCTGTAAAAGTAGTGATTTGGAGCACAGAAAGTCATGTTTTGGAGCTAAACCTTATTGCTGAACACCATGGCAGCAACACCATCATTATGAATTAAAGGTTTAATTGGTGACAATTTGTGGTTTGAATGGAACATGACAAAGTTTCTATTTAACATGTTTTCAGTATCATTATTTCTAACCAAGTCTTCCTAATCATATTGTAAAAAGTCCCATAGTCCTAGTGACCTAGTGTGTTTAGGCAAATTTAGGTCATTTTAGGTAGATGACACCATGGTTTTATAAACAGTCTGAGTGCATGTTTAAGCAAGAGTTCCATAAGGGCACTTTGTATGTATATCTTAATAAGTTTACAGTGTGTTTGTGATGGTTAGCAAAAATAAAGCCCTTTGTGATATATTGACATTGAGGTCATTGTTTTCCTTAGAAGGTCTACGTCTTCCATTACCGCTAAATGTGTGTAGCGAAAGCAATGAGCAGCATTTTTCCCAGTATTAGTGCTGGCCCCTGGCTGCTCTGTGCTGATAGAGTGGAGGTATGTGGCCGGAGTCAGTGACCTTGAAAGCTGAGGAGCCGTGTGTGTGTACAGGAGCTGACAGGAGCAGCAGGCTGGTGGTCCACACAGATGACCGCTGCAGGGAGAGAGTGATCCTAGTCAGGCTTCTCCGTCTTGCACTGACCGGTTAGTGGCTGTTGAGTGTGGAGCAGGAATCTTACCTAGAAGGCCAACAGCACACTGAACTCTTCATCACATGCATTTAAAGAGATGAGTGACAAATGGCAGCTCGCTCTAAAAGCAGCCTTAAGTTTCATGGCTTTGTGCGGCTCTGATTCAGAAAAACACCTCACTTCAGGCCCGCTGGGTCTGGGCTGCAGGTGATCAGCTTCTGCTCAGCAGCACTAGGAAATACTGGCACTTTAACAATAATTGTTATTATTGCTATAAAACACAGTATGAGGCTTAAGAATTTTCCCTTTTAGCACTGTTATATAACAGAGTTCAGAATGTGCCATCGATCCATAAATCTCTCACTTTCCACCAACTTTTTTCCAATAGATAACTTGAGAGTGGAGTCAATGTGTAGATTCTCCACCTTCAAGTTGTATTTCACATGTTTTTGCCAAAAGATGTATGTCTGCGAACAAGGCCATAGCACAGGTTGCTCATGGATCTGTGACTCTCCTCTGGTTAGTGGAAAATCCTGATTTGTCTTTCACTGCTTCTATTTTAGTGCTTCAGCCAGTACAGACAATCATACAGTTGTCCACAGAGGGTCCTACGGTGGAGCCAGACGTTCAAACACCTGACTTCATATATGTCTGGACCTCTGGAAAGCCCCAACAGTTAGGACAAGCAGAAGTGTCATTATGTGTTCCTTTTCCAATACATCTGCCCGCTGTCCCATGTAGCTTTCTATTCATGTTCTGTATAATTAATGGGCAGTGCGAAGCCTAAGCTGCCAGAACACTTTTCCCTTTTGTTTGACTGTCTTCAAAGAGCCATGCAGACAGCCATGGAGAAGTCCCCCACAAACACCTTTAGCCTGCCCTGCTTAAGGCCAGCCGAGGTCAACCACCAGAAGGACTCACAGCGTTATGTTAAAGCAGTAAAGAGTCCTGTGCTTTTCTTGGGATGTTATTTTTCACACTTTTCCACTGGAAATACTTAGTTGTACCTTCCACTACTGAGAGAAGCCTGGTACCAGTTAAACGCAAGTAGGCTTTTAAAATTTGGAGCACGCTTTTTATAGACAGTCAGAAGTAAAGAGTCAAAATACTGGTGCTTCCAGACAGATTGTGGTTGACATGAGGCATCAGCTGTGCCCTCAGTCACACTGTTTTAGAAGGTGAAGGTTAAGACCACAAGGCAAGATCAGAGATAGAAGAATTACTTTGATTTGCTAAAAAAAAAAAAAATTGAAATACTTTTCTAGTAAAACAACTTTATTATTCACAGAGAAAAAAAGTGTTGGTTTCCAGTGTGGACATATTATTGCATGGTACTGGGGGATCCTCAGACTGGAATGTGTCTGGTACTTGCTGTCTTCAGTATATAAACTATAACTCACAATGGGCACTTGTGAGGTGGCTTATGAAAAGAGACAGCCTAAGTTAATGTAAACATGCATTTAAATATTAGACGGTGATCTCCGGACAAATAGAATAGAGCTTTGGACAAATAGAATAGAGCTGAGTCCATTTGTGGCATGATAAGGACAAGATCACGTTATAGTGTGGGTTTTCAAACCTTATTTAAATTTCTAAGCAGCTCAATCAATTTTTGACCACTGACCACAAAGTGCATAATGTTTTAATTATTGTTTAGTTCGATGGCATAGTACCTGTGCAAATATTCATACATACATTTACATCAGTCAAGTGGCAGTTTGTGAAGAAAAAAAGTTAAAAATTACAAGCTATCAATGCACAAAATTCCATTCAAAATGCAGGGATAATTTAAGCATTCATTTCACTAAATAATGATGTTGTAATAAATGATTATTTGTCACATAACTATTGTGTAAAGTGAAATTAGTAGTCAAAGCTGTCACTTTAAGGTTGTTGGTTCTATACTACTAGCGTTACATTCTGTTGTTTTTGGGCACACACACCTGCCTTGACACACCTGCTTTGGCTGTGTTAATGTGTTTGGTCAGTCATGCCGCAGAATGGCAGCCACGTCTCTACCAGTCCTCCTCAGGGCAGCTGTGTATAATTCTGTGCTATTTACCCTGAATTGTACCTTGACTTTTTTTGCAGGATGAAAGCCCAGGTCTGACAGAGGAGCAGCTGCTGAGTCTCCTGGAGGACTGTGAGCTTGCTGAAACCTGGACCAGAGACATCGATGTGAATGACTTTACTCCACGCTGACAGCACCTCCATAGATACTAAATCTTTTGTCTATTGTGCATCAGGGTTAAATGGACTGACGGACAACCTATCTCCACATATGTATTATTATGTATTACACAAATATATGAATTATGGCTACATTTTAGGAAACCCAACATCATCTGGATTATTAACCCACGAATTAAAGATGAGGACATAAAATTACTACTATTAAATATAATAACAGCTCTTTGTGACCACAAAGTGTTCTGTTGCACACATAAAAAACACAGTGATGTTTGAATTGGAAAACATCACGCACCTGGACGCAATGTCTTCTATCCAGGTATCTTTAACCAGTTAAATGCATTCCACTCATTTCGCCTTCTTTAGAGGATCTAGGTCTTCAGAGTGGATCAGATTAGCCAAATCTTCTGAAATCTGAGGCTCCTTGACCTCCATTTTCTTTATTTACAAAAGAAAGCCAGTAGTCCCTTGATGGTTTTGGTTTGAGAGGTCCATCTTTCCTTAGTTTATTTAGGGACATAAGACTGAGCTGTCGACATGGCTTCTAAACTCTTGTATTCGCTGAGTCTTTTTCAGCTGCACCTGGATGACCTCAGCACCCTTCAACACCTACGGGCCCGCTCCCCTCACTTCTCACTGACCCTGTCTCAATCTGGAGGGTTTCTTTTACATTCCATCTTCACAGTAGAACGCGGGAGATCAGACAGCCAAGAGTCTAACCCACAACCCAACGCAGATTCAATAGACGTCTTTGTCCAAAATCCTCAACTTTTTTGTTGTATTTTCCTCTAGTTATTTCACAGTAGGTAGACTCTTACGAATCTAATCAAGTGAATATATGCAGCGATGTAGGGAAGACATGCTCCTCATTTGGGGTAATGGAAACATAGTGAGCTCACTATGGTAAGAATGAGGTCACTTCTAATGTAAAGAGACCTGCAGCAGACAGTCTGGCTTTTCGAGCTGCTGTGTTAGATTACAACTCTTTCTAGCTTTGCAAAAAAAAAATCTATACAGACCCTCACTGTAGCATTTGTCTCATTAAATGCTTTTGAACAATGGTGGATATTTTGTGAGAGTGCTACTGCTGCGTTAGATGGATTTGTCAGAGAAATTGGAGAGTTAGTATAGCTTCACTCGGAGGTGTAAACAGATGCATGTGTAATGTGTAACGAGATCTTTATGGATATGCTGCTAAAGGGCATTATATTTCATTTTTGCCTCTGCACAGTCAACTCCCAAGGATACTCCCTTACTCCAGGCTCTGTGCTAATAGATTCCAGTCATAGACACAGCGGGGATTTGCTTTTCCTAAGACCTCAGGCAAACTAGATAGTGAAGTAAGGCTGGGCAAAGATTACAAGGAGCTGAAAATATTTCTTAGGGGTTTATTGTTCAGTTGAAAACATTACAAAATCACAAATTGGAGTATAAACAGCACTTTGGGTAGAAACTATGGTACAAATGTTTATAGAAAGGCTTCACTAATATAAAAAACACATACAAAATGATAAACATCCTCATGTCAATGTGCAAATAAGTTTATACAGACAGAAGCACTTCCATAATAGGCCACACTTCCAGATAAATTATTTAAATAGCATATATCTACAAATATGAAATAACCAATATAAAACAATAAGTTATCAAAAAGGCACAGAAAACGTACACATAGAACAATAGACTTTACACTTCTTACATCCTTTCCAGCTAGGGCTTCTCTTGCTACAAAAATATCTTATATACAGCATAACAATATTAAAGTCTTGCTAAAATTGAGAAGCCAACCATTTGATTCTGTTAAGACAAGTGATTCTTGTGTATTAAAGGCCTCGATACAAAAGAAATGAGGTAATGTTTGTACATTAGGGTTTCCTCTTGTTGTTCCCTTGTCATAACTGTACACACAAGCTCAGGCACACAGGCATGCACATCACTGATTAGTCTGATGTTGGGGTGAGGCCACTTAGATACATTAGGTTAGCTCTGGTTTTTCTGTGTGTAACTCAAAGTAGAAACTAAGATTTTTCAAATGGTTGGCAGGAAGTAGACTGGCCCTTGTGGTTCACGTCCCCTGACAGGTTCATTTAGGATTTACAAATATTTCTCACAATAACAGTCCAAAGCTGCGATAAAGCGCCAGCTCAGGCCCTGTGCTGTCCTCAACTTGTGCTCTTTTAATTCTTCTAGTGCTCTTTCCTGAGAAGAATACTGTGGGCCAGCCCTTACACCACATAGTGGTCTGTATATCTGTGGGAAGGGTTGTTACAAATCTCTTTAGTCTTCATTGTCCTCAGCCACACTAGCACATACACAACACACTCACTCTGATAGTAACAGTCAGTCCATACTGTCCACGGTCCCTCAACTGTTCCTTCAAGGGGCTTTAGCTCCCCATTCTAAAAAGTCCAGAGAGTCCACAGCAGATAATGATTGCTTAAAAAAAAAAAAATTTAAAATAAAATAAGGCAGACTTTTCCTTTTGGTCCCTCGTCCACAGCGGATTATCATGTGCAAAGCGATACATGTGGCCCTCCTTTAGTGGAGGAGAAGGCACGTTTCTTCTGAACACAGCTGCACTCATGTTCATAGTCAGTGGTGGAGATCTTTGAACTTGTATTTTGACTTTAAGTCCTGAGGTGACTGTACCTCACCCGCTCTGGTCATTTCTCCACCATGTGCAGTTCTTTAGGAAAAGTTAGATGTTGAGATGTTCATCCTGGTCTTGTACTTTATTTCATATACATTCATTTATGAGGCTTTGGTCCACTTATGAATCTGGAATGATACCAAAAGAAAATATTAGTGTTAAGTGCTTAGGTGAGAGGTGCATAATCTGCAGTATGAAAATGCTCTTAAAAGTCTCACCTCTACATTCGTATTTGAGGTCTGAGAAGTACACCATCTCCTGTGAGAACACATACAGGCCTAGTCGTCCTCCGGCATATGTTTTATCATAGATGTTTCCAGAGTCAGCCATGATTCTCTTGCCCTCGTACATCACCACTCTGCAATATGAGACATGCTTGTAAGCTCTGACATTCAAAACTAATACATTTTCACTGCTTCATGACAAAGTATACAAATATACCTGATAAGTCCAGACTTGGGTCTGTGAATGAGATGCCATCTGTAAGCAGTGAAGTCTTTCCAGCCGATGTTCTTGGGGTCATGCCACAGAGTGCGGACCTGAGAGAAGCAAATCCAAATATGATGAAATGTCTTTAACTAAAGAGTGTAAACAAGTGTAGCTTAAAGTGATGCTTTAGAGGAGAGTAACTGACCTGTCCGGGGGTGTCTCCAGTGTGCCACAGTGCGTTCCTCAGGTGCTCTCCAGGCCCAGTAGTGGAGTTGATCACTTTGATAGACAGACCTGAGTAGCCCTGTGCTCTGGTGGGAGTGTGGGACCAGTATGTCTGTGTGATCTGTTTCCACATGACGGCGTAGAACCGGGAGCTGGACTGATATCCAAACACAAAACCAGCATAGTCATCATCTCTGTCTGTGTTCACGAAGAAGGTTCCACTGAAATCCACTGCACTAAACTCATCAAAGCCTAGAATAAGACAATAATACAGTTAGTATAGTGATGAGTGACAATACTTACATTTTTAAAATGAATAATTAAAAGTGATTCACTTACCAACAGCAATGCCAGGGTCGCAATTGACAGTTTGGACCAGCTCTTTGCCCTGATGCCGCACAACCCAGTTGGGGTCAATCTGAGAGGTGCCTTTGGGATCCAAGGGAACCATCTGGAATCTGCGGAAGTCTGTTTCACTGATGGCAAAGTTTTCTGGGCACACATCATAAATGTCCAGTACGTTGTCCTGGTCAAAATCATCTTTGCAGACATCACCACGGCCGTCATCTATAGAAGTGAAACATCGACAAATTAGCACATATGTCAGAGGGACAGAGGGTCTTTTGGAAAGAAGGGAAAGTGACTCACTATCTGAGTCGAGCTGGTCGGGGTTAAAGGCCAGGCGGCAGTTGTCTTTATCATCGGGAATGCCATCATTGTCATCGTCATGATCACAGGCGTCTCCTTTGCCATCCTTGTCGTGGTCGGCCTGATTAGCATTGGGGATGTACGGGCAGTTGTCCAGATTGTTCTGGTGACCGTCTTCATCAATGTCCTGGTTGTTGTCACATTTGTCTCCTACGCGATCTGCGTCAGAGTCGATCTGTAGGGAGGAGGATTCCTTTAGAATGACACTTTGATGGACACTGTAAAGAAGCCTGTTCTCACTTCAAATAAGCCCTCGGTGTCTTTCGTCAGCCTTATATAAGAGGTGTTACAATGCAAAGGGACTTAAAAGTAGCTCCTTGTCAGCTGGTATGCTAGTAATGCCTCACATTAAACAAGCGGCCACTGTTCAGATTAACTCATAATCATATTTGAGAAGAAAACCTCATTGCAAAGCTCTCAGAAACATTCCTCTGAGATGAAAGCTGCCAGTGTCAAGCATGTTACCTGATCAGGGTTGTGCTCCAGGGGGCAGTTATCACAGTGGTCTCCCACTCCGTCCCTGTCCGTGTCTCTCTGGTCCACATTGTACACATATGGGCAGTTGTCATTCTCATTCAGAATGCCTGATTGAACAAAACATGTTAGACAGTGCTTTTAATTTATTCTCCATTTACAGTAACAAATAATCTCATGAGTGTAACACTTACCATCACCATCAATGTCCACTGCACAAGCGTCTCCCTCTCCGTTGTTGTCTGTGTCGGTTTGGTCAGTGTTAGCCTCAAATATGCAGTTGTCACAGCTGTCACCAACATCATCTCGGTCTGCATCATACTGGGCAGGGTTGTATACTCTTGGGCAGTTGTCCTAAATAAAAAAAATGAAATACATAAACATAAGGCTGCTATTTTAAATGTTCAAATATTTAAGAGGTCCTTTGTTTAGTTAAGTATAGAGTTTCTTTTTCCTCTGGAAGTGAGAGATGTTTCCAGCCACGATGCATTTTTTCCACAAATTTAACTCACACCAGAAATTATGGGCAAAAAGTCAACCCTTGCTCAATTTTGGCTTTCTTTTAGAACAATATTACACTTTCTGCCTTTACAATTGAACTCTCGAGTGCGTGCTCAGAAACATAAAAGTGAGACATTCCTATATCCCAGAGGAAGGCTGGTTACTGACTCAATACAGTGTTGGCTTTGTGAGAAAAGCATGGTTTTAGCTAAAAAAAGCTTGAAGTTCAAACTCACCCTATCATCCGGAATTCCATCATTGTCATCATCATGGTCGCATTCATCACCCAGGCCATCTTTGTCGTGGTCTTCTTGACCGGAGTTGGGAAGGGTGGGACAATTATCCTATAAAAAACAAAGAAGCAGTTAAGAAGACAGTCCTTATTATATGCACTGTAAATCTGGGGTACACTTTTGTATTGTGACTGTGTGGGGTCTGGCTACCTTCTTGCAGTGGTACGTGGCATTCTCCACACAGGGCAGGTCAGTGTTGGGCCATCCATCCAGGTCAGTGTCCTCTCCACAGATGTGTCCATTACCAGCATAGCCTGGCTTGCATTGACAGCGGTACATGGCCTCCGAGAAGATGCCCAAGTAGATACAGTTTGCGTTTTTGTTGCAGTCATGGCTACCGTCTTTGCATGGGTTACGGGGCGTGCAAACCTAAAGCAAATGATATAGAATTAAAACTTGCAAGTGGCTCGCCATCTCACCACAATCTCTGACTTAAGAGCAGTATTTCAAACCTGTTTTTTAGCTGTGGCCTGCTCCACTCCTCTTCCGAAAGGCTGGGGGCCAGAGAAGCGTGAGGGGCAGGGCAGACAGTTGTATCCAGGCTCGGTGTTCTCACAGCGGTGGATTCCATTATGAGTGTGGCAGGCATCAGGGACTTCTTTGCACTCATCGATGTCCTTACAGGTGATCCCGTTCCCAGTGTAGCCCAGAGGACACTTGCCACATTTAAATGAGCCATCAGGGGAGCTAGTGCACTTAGCACCAGGGAAGCACGGGTTGGACAAACAGCCATCTGTAAAAGAAATCTCAATTATTTTCACTGCCAAACCAAGAGGGAGGATGTTGTGGAGAATCTGTTCAGTCCTCACCAATAGGACAGTCTTGTTTGTTGCACAGCTGAGTCATAGTCGCATCACCAACACAGTCCTTTCCTCCATATTTAGGCATAGGGTCAGAACACATGCGTTTCCGCATCTGGACTCCTCCTCCACAGGTAACAGTGCAGCTGTTCCATGGTGACCAGGGGCCCCAGTTACCATTAACTACAGAAAGAATTGTTTTATTTTATTTGTGCCTTAACACATACACAATATAATGTAATAAAATGTCCTGTGTTTACTGAAATGTAAAGTAATAAAAGTAAACCTACTTGGACAATGTGATTTGCGGCAGACTTCAGTTTGACGGCCTTCTCCCTGGCAATCCCTGCCTCCCATCTGTGGTGTGGGGGAGTTGCACAGGCGGATGCGGGTTATGACACCCTCTCCACATGTCACAGAGCAGGAAGACCAGGGTGACCAATGACTCCAGCCTCCATCCTGTTTGACTGTGAGAAGCACATAGGTTAGTATTCAGTATTCTCAAACACATGTTTATTATGTTTTGGAGCATTGACTCACAGCGTTTGTCACACTCCTGCAGGTAGCAGTCACGGGTCTGCACAGATGTGCCATCACAGTTACTGTTGATGCGGTCACATGAGCGGCCGCGCTGCTGGATGCCACGCCCACACGTCACTGAGCAGTGAGTCCAATCCGACCAGGGAGACCATCCATCTTCAGGGTAATCATTGGCTGTAAGAAACAGTACACAGATTTTAGATTTTGTTTTGATTTTTATGATTACATTGTGGGGAGAGAGACTTACCAGTCCCACAGCGAGGGCAGCACTCTCCATCTGGCACAGTAGCGTTGGCACAGGGGATCAGGGGGCAGGAGATCTTACGGCAAACAGTGGCAGAGTTCTGTAAAGAACACTCACATTATTACAGGATAATGACTTAATGGCTCACTGACTTGACACAGTTCTTTGGCAGTGGTCCAAGGCTAATTGCTGCTTTTCTGAATGGGGCTGATTTTATCAGGAACGTGACACTTTAACTGTGTTGTTACAACACATAAATCTTACTGCCACTCACTCATCACCCAGCTAATCGCTCACACAGAAGCAACTTCTACTGGTCTGATAATAAGAGTAAAGGCGTCATTCTGCTGTGCTCTGGTGTTGACAGGGGTAAGCAGGAGTAAAGCACACCAGAGACTGTATGTGTGAGCCGTACCTGACAGGTGCACTCAGTGCAGCCGTCCACAGTCCATTCATCTTTGTCCTTGTGCATGATGCCATTGTGGAGGCACACTCCACTGTGGATATCCAGTATGGTCTTCAGAGAATTACTATCTTCAGACTGGAAGAAAAAGTGGAAAGAGAAGGGGTTATGATACTGGACTGAGAGTGGAAATTTTCACTTTGCCAAGGTTCCAATACAAAATTAACCACAGAGCGACACTGTGATTAAGACATTGCTTGACTCTAACAATGCAGCGCAAATGCAGCACTCGGCCAAACATATTTGTATATTCACATGGGTCTCATTAGGAGCTTGGCTGGCACTCTCCATTAAAGCGACAAGTGGCTCTGTGTAATGGCAACAGTGGAAAAAGTAGTGACAAAAAGCAGAGCCTGAGGCCTTACCACTTTACGCAGCTCATTGGACAACTGTTTGACGACCACGCCAAGACCCTTGAGCTCCTTGAACATGCTACTGATGTCATCACAGGAGAGGCCGCACACAGACTGCACATCTGAGGAGACACATGAGCACATTAGCAGGGCTCTCCAGGGATGTGCACAGATTATCTCTACAGTACTACTCTCTTACCTTTGGCTTTGTGGCCCGTGAAGTCAGTCCTAATGGCAGGGCTGGAGCCGTTGACTGGGTTGTCCAGGGTCATGACATCGGTGATGGCAGCTGCACGGGCAGACAGACACTTTAATGAGCTTACTGACAACATATTATGGTTTTTATAATTGCGTGCATATACACTGGCTTTGTGTAAATACCTCCACTCTGGCATCCCTTGTTTCTCAGTATGGCATCAAGAGAGGTGCCAAAGACGAAACGCACGTTCTGAAGTACTCCCTAAAAATAACATTGACATCTATTAACAAGTGCAACACAACGGCAGTCACAATATACTAGCCATTACTTACTACCTACGCATGGACATAGTAATAACAAAAATAACTCACCATAAATTTATCCTTGACGGCTCCCTTTCCGATCCTGAGCCTGGCGATATCTGCCACCGCTTGGCTGAGCACGCTCTGGATTGGCACGTCTATCTCGGCCACATTGATCTCCTCACAGCCCACAAACAGCTGAGCGCGGTCGTCCTGCACAAACAGCGTGAGGTTCTTCCAGTGCCCCGTGGCCAGGTCGGCGTCCTCTATAGACACGACGTGCTGCTGGCTCGCGGTGGAGTAGACCAGGTCAAGGGTGTTCGCTCTGCCGTTGGACACGATCTCAAACACGGGCCCGGAACCATCTCTCTTCTCCACCGTCAGCAGGCTGCCCCGGGACTTTTTAAACTGCTTGAGGTTGACCAGGAGCAGGAATCCTCTCTCGGTTTGGATGGAGTCAAGCAGGTCCCGGAGCGCGCTGTCCGGCACGGCGGGGATCAGGTCTGCGTTCAGGACTTTGTACGCAGGGCTGTATGGATCAGCACCTTTCACCAGGCTCACTCCGTTTTGTTTCTTGCTTACTCTTGCCAGGTCGAACAAGTCATAAACGCTATTATCATCACGAGTCTCTGTGATAAAAACAGATAATCCAATATTAGCACTTTATGATAAACAATAGTGTAAACTTAACACATGCGTAAATATTCTCCATCCTCACCTGCTAGTCTCGCCCCCTCTCCACACCAAACCATCAAAAGCAGAAAGATGCCGCACAGCATCATGGTCAAATCTCAAGTGGAACCTAACAAAATACAGTCAATTACCTCCAATATCTCAGTCTTTAAAATACGATAAATATAATGTTGTACTTACCTGTTTAAATAAAATGCCACTCAAAAAGTATTTATAAAGTGAAAGTGCTATATCCCTTTAGAGGTAACGCGTCTCCTCTTCTTTATCCGGTACTAGAGCTTATTCTACTGCCTTATCCCGCTCATAGATGTGCTATTTAAACGTTTTAAGGACATTCCTGAGTCTGTGCGTGAACCAATGAGAGCGCAGTGCGAGCGCAAAGGGGCGTTCCGCGTCTTACCTCAGAGCCAGTCGGAGTAATATCCGAGACGCACACATAAGGGAAAAATGCATTCCGCAGCCAAGCCCTCATCACCGGACAAATATTTCATCCACGCGTCCAAGCCAAGTGGGCGCTTCCGGTCAGATTAAGGCACAATTAATACTATTAGGACAAATGTCTCCTAAATACGTGGCATGTCCTTAAATGCGCACTATTTAACTTTACTTATCGGAGATCCATTGAGTTGTTATTGTTTTGTCTGAAACTTATCAGTTTTGCATTGCTTCAATTAGACATATTTTACAGCTAAAAACAACAACAACAAAAATAAACATTAAAGACATGCCATTCTTAGTGAACAGCGTCACCCCTGAACAGATCTGACCTGTAATTTGTCCTGCCGGTGTCACCTGCTTTTCAGTTTATTGCCATACTGTGGAACATTCCAGGCAAATAAATTACATCTACGCAGAAATAGGACTCTCTGCTAGAAAATACATAGTACATCTTTAAATGGGTACTTTTGAAATATGTAGTTATTAATCTATAATACTAAAAATAATACTAAAATAAAGGACTAAAATAACGAGATGTAAATATATTCATGATTCTTGACAATGTCTGGACAAAGTGTTCTGTCAGAATGCAATTGTTATTTTATATTTACTACAAATCCAAGTGTTGTTTAATGCTCCTCTCAGTTGTTGTATAAAGTGGGACCACTAGAGGGCCACATGCTTGAAAATGTATAAATGTCTCTTTCTAGTATTTAGTGCTGTTCCATCTTCCCCTTCTCCTTCCTAAATATAAGCTAGAATTTAAAGACTTAAATATGTGATGGCCCACATATCTGTGTATATGTTTTTATATAACAATGTAAAATTGAATTTAATTACATTTGTAAATAATTATATTTTAAAATAATTGTTTTAAGACTGCAGCTTTTACTTTAATCACAGTAATTGGATCTTAGTATTTGTGTAGCCTCACGTCTCTCCAAAAGCACTGATCCTATCTTTGGCCGTTGTGTCTAATACTATTACAGATTGTTGCAGGTCAACACATGACTCCAGGAGAATGTCACTTTTAAGTTCATGCTATTCGCATTTCTAAAATAGCTTTGCCTGCCTGTTTGAATGAAAGTTCACGTTTATGTCTAGAGAGCATGTGACCTTTGACCTCTAATCTGTTGCCCTCAGTAACTTTTTTCCAGCTTTAGGATTTATGCTCCTCTAATGTTTTGTGAAAAAATTAGTAGAAAGCATGTTTAGTGGTGCTTCGTTTTGACCCTAGACTGAGCGTGTGACAGAAGATAAAAAGCTTCTGGAAACCAGGGGAAATCTGAGAACCGTGATGTCCTCAAAACAGAGGCAGACTCTATAAATAGCCAGAATATATGGAGCTGAACAGTGGTGGGACATACCACATCTGGATTCCTGTTCCCCAACTCTGAGATTCTATGAAGAGGGCTTTGGAGCATGGCATATTTACTACAAGCTGCTGAAATGCAGGATTACGACAAGTGATAAGACTCTAATGCCTCCAGCTCAAACTGTCTCTTGAATAGCTTGCGGAAGCCTCTTGGGGCCTTAAGTGGGGTCTAGTTTCACTGTAGGGGCTAGTAGAGACATCACAAATGAACATGGAGGTGGGCGTGTCCAAGGAGTCATAGCGTGGGAGGTGAAACTGACAAGACACTGCTCTCGCCTCTGTTTGAATGAATGGATGTTATAGAGAGGTCGGGCCAAGGCGGAAGCAGGACCATAGATAGAGTGTGTTTGCTGCTCTATTCCCTGGTAACGCATTCCCATGTGCCGTAAGACACAACAGTGGGCGAGGGAAAGACTCTGATTCTGCTCAACATGATAGTGAGAGCCCTGATAACACTTAGCGGGGTCGGATTTTAAAGGGGAAAGCCAGTCTATACCAGCTTTTGTAACAGTTTTACTCCACATACATGAGTCAGTTCATTGGGGACTGGGGGGTTGGGGGCTCTACACTTCCGTGCTTTGCCATTAATTCCCCACAGTCTGGCATTAAAGTTACATATATTTTTTCACCCTCAAAAATACCTGGAAAAACATGCATTCTTTCTGTGAGCAGGCTTGCCTCTTCGTAGATCTGACCTGTAACTTAGGACCTGGTGATGTCATCCGCTTGTCTCCATGGAAATAGATTAGCTTAATGCCATACCGTGGAACATTTCAAGCAAAGCAATGGCAAACAACCTTAGCTCATACTGTACATGTATTGTCTTGTATTGTCTTGTAGTTGAAGCCACTGAATTCTTATACCAAAGCTGAGCTTTACAGGGTTAAAATTTTGATAGGTACGGCTCACGCTATAGAATAGATTTTGTTTCTGATAGAAAGCTGCCAGAAAATGTGCATTGTATTGCTGCAATTAGTAAAGGTTGCTTTGGAAAGAATTGTATGGGAAATTCAGTTAATTCAGTGGTTAGAGGTTGGTACCTTTTTGACAGCCAGTAATATTTATCCTGCTTCTGGACCTTTTCTATAAACCTAATACTGTGTTTGATTATTACCTTTACTTATTTATCTCACTTGAGAAAACACAACCTCCTTGTCTGCGCTAATAAACTAGTCTAGAATGGAACACATAAAACAATATACAACTAATAGAAGAAACAAAGCGTTGGACATAGAGCCTCTTCTTTACATAAGTAGATTAGACAGGTCATAATTGGTAAAGATATTAAGGGTCATGTGGAACAGTGCTCCTCTCTTCTTTCCTTACTCAGTGTCTTTTAGTGCATTGGTCAGTATGGCATTCATTTTGAGCATGCGGAGAAGTTGGTTGTTTACATCCTAAATAATTACAAAGGATTAAACTAAGTGAGCCATAGTTATTTCAAATAAAACAATTCCATGGGCTATTAAAATTGCTCTCTCTTCGCTCTGGGCACAATTATGAGCAGTTTATATGTTTATGACTTCATGGAAATGGCTCGCAGCTCTACCGAAGATGGGCAGTTTACAATATTGATATTAGCCAACTCGTGACGCAGTAAACTTGAGTTTTTTCATGCTGGCAAGTCTGAACTTTTACCCCAAACGCTGCTCTATTGTGAATGAGTAATTTATCAAACATTTTTATTAGCTGAAATCTGGGCATGTGCCATTGTCTTGTCCCCTGTAGCTTCAGATAAAATCAACTGGAAAACTACAAGGCGGGTGAAAGTAATGGTGGGGAGGATTAAATGTGTTTTTCTAGTGAATCTAAAGCATTTATCTTGAATGTGCCTGTCAGAGAGAGAAAAAGTTTGAACGTGTGCTAGTGATGTTTCAGAGTTAGTTGGCAAAATGAGTCATGGATAAACAGGAACAAAAGCAGGTGGTGACCTTTCAGTTTATAGGAAAGCTGGAAAAACTCAAGAGGAATAGGTGAATTTTGGGTAGTTCTTCTAACATTATAAGCAATAGATTAAGCATTCACAAAAAACAAGTATGGGCACTGTTTGTCGCTACTGCAAGAGTTTGAAGGCCCAGTACCTGATTTTTGCCCCATATATTTGAACAAAATGTGTCTTATCCCAGTACAGATATATTTTATAAGCAGTTTCATTGTCCCATAATCAGGAAGTGCAGTGGTTGTGCATGCTAGTTGTCATCGGGATTACCATGACAGCTCTGAAAGTTTTAAATAGCGCTTATAAGGTTGTTCGGAGTGCATAAGGTAAGTAAAGAATAACTTTGCATAACTGCAAACTGCTCCCACCAGAGGAGCTGGAGGACATGTCTGGGGTGTGGGAAGTCTGGTCCCTGCTTAGGCTGCTGCTCCTGCAACACGGCCCCGGATAAGTGGATGGATGGCACTGCAAACTGTTTAAAAATAGTTCTGTTTTTCATGTTTTTAGACAGTAAAAGTCTGGTCAGGTACAAGGTCATTAATGTAACAAATATCTGATGTTTATTCAAACCTTGTGATTGGCCGATAAGTCTCAAATGATTGTCTTTGCTTTTTACTGTTGTTGCTGTTGTTAATCATTCAGTCTGACATACTTTTTAGTCTGGATGCTCTCTGTAAAGGTTCTGTCTCGACCTGTGGCAAGACCAAAGGTCTGCTGAGGTTTGGAATTGCTGTATCTGGCACAACAGTAAAAATTTGTTTTATTCATACTCTTACAAAAATAAATAATCCTGGCCTAGTTTACTGACCTGTTTGCTCTCCTTTTATTGGTAGCTCATGGTCTTACACTTTCCAGGTGAAATGTGGGAATCCAACACACAACGAGGAGCTGCCATTATGACCAGGACAGAACCAGCGAGGTAAAGATGTGTAGGTTTTTAGGAGGGTCAGCCATGTGTTTTTCTCCATGGAAATGTTCTTGCATTACCTGGAATGTCCCACAATATGGCATTAATCATCTTTGTCTGTCTTCACCAGGCCAAGTTATGAGCCAAACCTGTAGTGAGATCTGACCTTGCACTCAGTTAGAATGCATGATATTTTTTTAACCAACAAAAACATCTATTTAAATAAATGCAAGATGAACCTAATGCTGTACTTTGGAACATTCTAGGCAAAGCAAGGGCCTGCCATGGGTCCAAGCAGGTGGCAGACCCATCAGAAAAGTCACCTGCACCTTTAACTGTAAAATGCCAATACATGTGGCTTTAAGTGCTTCTCCGGGAAAACTTCTGAGTAAAACATATTAGTTTTCCACTAATTTCATAATATTGGCAGTGTGCTTGTAGAAGACTTGACACTGATGGATTGGTAGTTGCAAGTGTGCAGCAGAAGTTACTGTGGGCTTATGTTGGAGGCTCCTCTTTGCAGTCACCCATGTCGTAGCATTGGTACAAGCCCGCAGTGTGATGGTGTATGACTGATGGAGCTGGACAGTGCTATTGCTAATGTACACGTTTTGACTAATGAGCTGACAGACCACTCCACTGTCCTCTGGAATGTATAATGTCCACTCGCAGACTCTGTTTGTTTTGGGGAGAGCAGATGACCACACAAGAAGAGCCTAGTGTTTTACAAACGGGTTGTCTTCAGAAGGGTGGCTGTGACAACTCTGAGAAGATTAGCTAAGTACAAGTGTGTGTGGTATATTGGACAGGTCAGCAAAAACATAGCCGTCTTTTCCAACCACAAAATGTATGGACGTTTTAAGTAGCATCTGGATTGGAGTATAGATTTCAAACTTGCCCAAAATAACTATCACCAATTCCCGTATAGAGACTAAAGTGGTTTGACTTTTAGGTTTCAAAGGGGACATATTTGTAAAATAGACTTCAGTGAGCTTTTAACCACGTTATAACAGGGTTCCCTTAACATGAACTTACTCAGAGTTGTATTTTGATCAGTTCATGTTTGTTTGAGTAATCATTCATTGTTCTACATGTGAGGTTTAAGTGCTCTGAAAATGTCTGTTTTCCCCTATCCCATTAAAAAAAAAAACCTTACAAATCTATTGCTTGCTACGAATTTGCGGTTTGTGAAATAATGATCTGAATATAATAGTTTAATACTAAAATAACCCAAAAAGCATAATATGTCCTCTTCCATTTCTTTCCGAGAGTGAAAATAGTAAGCCAGTCTTCATATGTTATTTTTATGGTCAATATTTAGGACCTATTCCCACCTCAAACCCAAAGTTACCTGATAGTATCCAACTTCTTTACAGATCAATTTGACTCAATGCACCATTTTAAAAGCAAAAACATGTGACATTTTTATTTGGCGCTAGAAATTTTCCCATTCTGACCTTTCCCAAGTAATATTTCACCATTGGAAACAAGGCTTAGGAGATTATGCAAAAACACAAAATGGATGAGAATTCTTAGTTTGGACGGTGGATTTAAAATGTCTCTGTCAAATATGATGATGCAAGTTAAAACTCACTGCAGTCAATGGGTCCATCTTGGCCATTGCACACATTTTCATCTGAACTAGGATTTGCTTTCTTGGAATGAATATAGCACTAGTGAAAAGAAAGGATAACCCCAGAGAATTGTTAAAATGTTTTATCATCATCTAGCACACTTTAGGGCTGCAGTGAACAATGTCAGAAAAAATTGTATGGTAGTATGTTAATGTAATCTACTCTAATCTTTTCACAATAGATTCACATGTACTAGTCAAATGGACCAGATGTATATTTTTAAACCTGTACTTGTACTTGTACTTGTAGTTGAGTATACTTTTACCCATGTGATTGTAATTAGTTACATTTTGAATCATTGAAGTTACTGAGTACTGTACAAGTCTCAGTCCACGTACATTTTTGGCAGCAGTACTTGTGATTGAGTACATTATTAGTCAAGTAACCGTACTTTTAGTTGAGTACAAATTTTCATTACTCTTTCCAGCACTGGTGAGGAAAATCATGGTGAAAATCTGCTAATGTTCACTTTCAAAAAACATTTTTTGTCAGATAGAAAACTTGTTGTTCTGATATATTTATGTTCTTACAATATACATTTTGTGTTATTCAATGTAATGATACCAATATTTTTACCATATAAGAGATATATTGCACAGCCAGAAAACAAATGTGTAAAAGCCTCATTCATTCAGCACCATCAGAGCCTGTCTCTCCCACTATTCCTCGATAGGAAGTAGTAAAGAGACTCGCCTGTGATAGTAGCTAACCCTCTGCAGAGTACACTTTATATCCCTTCCCACTTTTCTTGGCTTTCCGCTCTTAAATTCCACACCAATTGTAGGAAGTGTAGAGACCCGGAGGGACCCTAAATTCATAGAAAAATGGTGCTGGGGATGGCAGAGAGAATGCACACACCTTAGGTACAGTTCTTTCTCGTGACTTCACAAAAACACAGGGTATGAAGGGGGCATTTGGGATCTGGATGTAATAGCGCACAGGGGCTGACTTTTGGCACAGCAACACTTTACACTCCAACACAGTTTATGGCCTCCCCACAGGAGCGACAAGCTGAAGCAACCTTGACCTACTTATTACTCCATCGCTACTATGAGACGATTTGTGCATGCGCTTTTGTTTGGCCGTAGATCCAATGCACAATATCCTCCCTTAAATGAAACCGTATGTGGGATAAAGTCATTTCAATGTGTTGTCCTGCTGACAACATACTTGGACTTGCTATTTTTGAGTAAATGAAGAATTGTTTGAATAAATGTGCATGAGAGGGAGGATGCAATCGCTAATCTCCTCAAGCTAATAATGACTTCATGCTCTACAAAATGATGCTAATGCTATAATTATGCTAACACTATAATTATTCGAAATTACCCTATAAGCTAGTCGTTAATTTATTCCCTTTGTGTAAAACTATTAAGTATCAAGTGCCATCAAACACAGAACAATGAATGAAGACAGATAGGTTGTCGTGAAATGTATTGTGAGTAGACCATAAACTGCATAAAGATCAGTCGGCTCCAGTCAAATGAGGTTCATCGAGGCTAGCAGTTTGGAGCCCAGTTACATATCCACAAGTATCATAGCAACCAAAGAGCCAATCCAGAGTGAGGCTGATAAAAGTAATGCCCTTTCCCGCTTGCTCCGCTGGTTTAGCACGGAGCGGGGGCTTAGCAACGCTGTCAATCAAACCTGTTGCTAACACTAGCGGGAGTGACCTCAGGGAAAGAAGGCGTCTCATTCATCTGTTATTAATGTTCATATCTTGATTTACTCACATAACAGCGAAGTAAAAATCATCATGTAGATCACGAAGAGTGGGTCAATACGAACATTTTAAGACCAAAATGACGGAGAGAGGGGCTATATCCATTTATATATATAGTCTATGGATTAGAGTTAGACAAACTGTTGCTACAATTAACCAGTGTGTAAACAAGTAAAGGTGTATTAAGTAACATTTTACCTTAAATGAACTGTTTACTTTATCAGATCTTCCCTTGCAAGTATGAGCAATGCAGCTGCTTCTTTAAGTTTTTTTCTTTTTTATGATACTTTTTTCTGCTGCAGATTAGCATCGTGCATGTTAATTTGAGACTGATAATACTGTGTGAAAATAAGCGACTCGGAGAAGGCATTATAGTGTTCTTTGCTGGGATCACATAGGAATTCCCGCTGAGACAGGTTTGGGACATAAATCCCGGGTTCAGTGATTGCTATGGGAGAAGTCCGGAGGTGAACATGTCATTCAAGTTTGTTTTACGACACTGAGCACGTGACTGACCTACTTCTCCCGTGCACACAATGGGGACACAAGCATATCTGACCTTTCAAAACTAAACCTGTTGTCTCTAATATGTGAGGCGCACGGCAAGGCTCCCTCCTCGTGTAATGTCTAAGCGCAAACTACTGATTCAGACCTGGCTTTCGGGTCGATGTTGTTATCTTTCAGATTCCTGGGATTCCTGCAGATGTTTTTGCTGAGTAAAAGCAGGTGGGATTTAATATTTTCCAGTAGCATATTGCACAGATTTGCCTTGAGCTGTAGGTTATTCACTACTACATGTGCTGCCCTGGAATCCCCACTTTATTGCATAGAACGTTGTTTAGGTTAGTGCGCTGATAGAGTGAGTTTCTATGTACGCTGGTGTATAAATCTGCAACCGGTGATGAAAAAAGCACTGAAAAATTGTGCTCAGTAAAAGAACATGGCTAAAACAGTACTCAGTTACAAGTAGTACTGCAGAATTACTGGTAACTACACTAAAATTAACACACCCTAGTGATTTACAGTAAGGAGTATCTATTTATCATTGTCATTGTCATCCACTCTAAGGTTTGAACTGTCACCCGAGTCATATTTTGCATTATAGTTCAAGCTCCTAATGGGTGATCTAACATCAATTAGCGTACTCTGACCCCTCGTGACCCCAGTTTGCCATACATCTCCATCTCAAAGCCACTAACCACTCATTTGAACATAGTGAAGTACAGATCCTGGCAAAGGAGAAGATATAGTGTGAGAGAGTCAAATAGGCTATATTTGTCAAGGAAAACAATCCATCTCAACTGAACAGAAATGGCAGTACGACCTTTCACTCCATTCTCAAACCAAAACAAAGAAAATAATAGTAGTCAGAGTTGGATAATAGGTGTTAGATAAACACATTAGGGGCCTGAACAATTACACAAGATATGACTCAGGTGACAGTTCACACCTTAGGCTAGCTCAGTGGATATAAATAATAACAACAAATATTCAACTTACAACATGCTTTACATTTCCAGTGTGTTAGTCTCACTAGAGTTAGGCCCTGACTTTAGAGAGATATAAGGTAGCCTCATCAGAACCCTGTCTGAAATTAATTCTTAAAACCTTTTGACCAGTTGTCCAGACAGAATTCTATTTAATTTTCTACCTGGACGGTTGAGGGATTAGTTGGCTAGAACTATACTCAATAAAAAAAACAACCTACTTAAAAAAGTACAGTTAACCCAAAGATCTCCTCAATTTAATGTGCAATTAGTCACTTTCCAGACTTGCTGATTATAGTTTTTTGAGTTCCATGTTTTCAGCAGCAATTTTGTACCACATTGAGGTACAAAAATGCTGTAGACTTTTCCCCATATTGCATTCACATTGAGAGTTTGTAAATGAAACATGCAATATTTCAGAGCAGTCATGTGTGTGGTGAAGTATCAAAACGCAGTGTTCTGGGACCCATTCCTTGGCTCTGCTCTCAGAAACCAGTGAGCCGTGCTGTCATGGTCAACATCAAGTAATTAATAGCACAAGCATTTTTGTCATCCGTTAGTGCTTCATAAATCCACCAGTTCCTCGTACTGGCAACTCGGTGGCGTCTTCCAGGCAGTAGATACATGTCTGCCAGCACCGCTCCCCTGGAGACTGCGGACTGCAACCTGGGAATGCACGGGACTCATTTTGAAGTGATTTATGCTTTTCAAATAGACTCAAACACTGCATAGAAATGCTCAGTCATATGCACCAGAACTATTTTGGGGTACACCTGCACAACACATTAGTTATGTTTATTCATTAACCTTCTAATATCTGAAGTGGCTTTATAACTGAGACCATACTGGGGAGACAATGGTACAGCTCAGTCCAATGGAGCTTGATTTGGTACAATTTAATAATTTCTGAAATAAGAAACCCACTGTCGCATATGCAGTGTTGACACCACTTATGAAGGAGCTGAAAGGTTTCCTAACATAACTTTTCTAAAAGTAATAATTTAGTAATGCCACTGCTTCAAACGTCAATATGATCACAGATATTTGTAGGAACAGTAACTTCTGAAGAATGTGTGACGTCTGATTGAGACAACCTCTTCCATTGCGCTCTCATGATTTCCATCAGTCTGAAAAATGGCTGAAGCTGGCAGAAGGAGTGGAGGAGTAGTGCTGTCAGTGTGTGGGACATGTGCCTAAGAATGTACCCAAACAAAGACTCGGCTCTAGAACACTCCTGTAGGACATGTGACCATTGGGCCACAGGCCTGTGTCAGCCTGGAGAGCTCAGAGGAAACGCTGACTACTGTTTGGAGCCTGGACATGTGAAAAACCTATCAGACTTTTCTGCTGCAGGAGGTGGTAGAGGGAATGTGTCCATGTACACAAAAGTCTTTGGTTTACACTCTCTACTGTAAACCAAGTGCACTGTTTGTTTTACAGTGCAGCTATGATGATAGGAAAAGCACTTACCATGTCTGATACAGAACACAGACGCTGTAAATAATGATGTTGTCTGTTTGTCTCCAGTCAACATGGGAGTGATTTGTGGTGATGCCAGGCTCAGCTGTCCCACACTTGTCATACTATAACTCTGTCTGCCTTGTCACTGCCTTAAACAAACTCACATTGTTGTTCTGGTAACTCGGGAGGCCACTAAAACACGCAACATTTGATTATTTTAGTTCAGGTTCAATGTCACTGCACCAGCACAGTGTTCAAAACATAGCTATAAATACTGCACTATTGAGTAAGCAGCATGTGCTACAAGATGTGAACATGTTGGACACGTGTGCTGTCTGCTGGTACGTGTGAGACTCTTCTGATCAGTATATATCACATATTGTATCTTACAGCACACTAGAGTGTATCATGTTATTCTAGTGGAGATTTGTGAGAGCAGGTGCTGTGAGTGTCCCTGACAGTCCTCCCCATGTCCGACTGAATCATAAGATGAAGTACTCCTTATGATATGAGCCAGTCTTCAGAGTGTAATCTCTGTATGACATCACACATGAGTCTTGTACAACACACTTGTTGTGGAAACACATTTTCAAAGACCAGTGAAGACGCGGCACTCTCCCGGGAGCTGTGCATCACTTCCAGTTATTGGAGAGAGTGGACAGGCCAGAGCAGGCAGATGTGCGCCGAAGGCCTTTGTTCATCGCAAATCTATCAAAATAACATTATATAACATTACTTATTATGGACACTGTTAAATTCTGTGTTGTGGATGCAGTTCTGCATATAGAGCAGAATATCCAGATTTTAAATCAGATTTTGGAAACTTTAGTGAGGATAGAACATGTGTTAGCCACATGTAAAACCAGCCCATTAATACTCATAAATAGCTTCACTGATTTCTCTAACAGTAAAATGCGTAATTTGTACAGCCTGGAGAGGGTAAAAATAGCCCAAAGACGGAACATGCCGAACACCTTTGGAGTTACAAGAAGACAAAGCATCTGTGGAATGTCCACGTTTGGGGGGACCCCTACCTTCAGACTGATAAAAAATGGCCTTTTCACAGAAAAAGGCTGAAAGGCCATTAGGAGTGTAGAGTGCCAGGAATCCCTTCCTCCTCCTCCGGGTTTTCAGATCTTTCCATGCCCCATAGCTGCAGCTATAACTTTGGCTGACTGTCATGGCATTTACCGTAAGATTCACATTCCCTGTGTCTAGGGACCTGTGAGGAGACTCCATGTTCTGTCTGAAATGAGGCAAGACCAAGACCAAAGGACTTTTTTGGTATTATGGGGAAACCTGCTATTAATAATATAAGATCTATAAGATCTTGTAGATCTATAAGATCTTGTAGTATCACAAATACTATACAAGATGGGTCAGACAAGACAATACTAGTCAAGATGTATCAGATACTACCATCTTGGTAAATATCCATAGGACCTGTATGAATCTGTGCTCTGCAATCACTAAATCACAGGAACAGTATAAAGCGGTGTGATTTGTTTTATACTTTGGGAACAGTACACAAGCCATCAGCTTCGATCATAGGTTCCTATTGGGACTAATGCCTCTCAGTACAAGAAAAGCATGGACCACTTTCAATTTGTTCTGCAGTTTTGGGGCTTTTGTGTACCTATTGTAACAGGATGCGGGCTGACAGGGCTAATAGGTGTAGAGAAGTTAGTGGTTGAGTGTATCGCCTGAGCTGGAGAGGCTGTGTGAATGGAAACAGATAAAACAGTTAAACAAAAACATATGCTAAAAACATTCCCGTAATGTCCCTGAAGACTTCTCAAAGTTCTTTGTTAATCATCCAATAGCCACACATTAGTAACGTTGTCTTTGACCTTTAGACCATGACCAGTGCATGCATTCTTCTGTGGTTATCCATAAACAGGTAAAGTTGATAGTATATTTGTTAGCTATATTTTAGATTATTAGAGTTGTCACAAGTGGGTTTCTGTGTTTGGAGCTCCAGGCGCTCACTAATGGCTTTAGCTGAAGGTTATGTGAGACTCAAGCACAACTTCATCAGAGCCCAAAGGAAATCGAAAAGGATGAGAAATGTTCCAAATCAGCTGAGAGGTCAGAGTGGCTTTCATCAAACTGAACGGAGAAGAAGACAAATGCAGAAGCTGTCTCGGAGCTGCACCAAAGCTCTTTTGTTTCCCTTGTAGACTCCAGGCTCCTGATTGAGCCGCACTGTGCCAGGAAAGATCTCCTTGGCCTCAACATTGTGGGGTTGTGATCTGTAATTGGCTACTTTAATTTCCTTGTGCTATGATTGGCTGAGATGTTTGTGCTCTGCTCTTTAATTGGTTGGTACCATCTTTTTTCTGTTGTTTGATTGGCTGTGGTTTCCCTAAGTTTTCTATACTCTTAGGAATATAATCTCTAGATCATTGTTTGCATCTGATGCTGCGACTACTCTTGCCCAGGTTTGATCCTTTCTTAGTTTAGTCCTGGTCCAGCCCAGGTGCATTACCCAACATTTTGTGTTTTGTAAAAGTAGGTCTTTGTAGCAAAAATCAGACCGTCTAATTATAAAACATTTGACAGATCGCAAACTTGTAAGAAATATCCATGTGTGTCACTTTATGACTCTTTGGGATGAGAGCTGATTGGCTGTGAAAGGATAGTCCACCCTTCTTTACTTTTCTGTCTGAAAAAGCTATTCTAAAACTGTGCTAGTAGTCCAAAAATGCATACATGCAAATACTAGCGATGAGCCAATGGGTTTGTGAGAGCTAGGAACTTGTTAAATAGATTTACACCTATTTCCTCCGTTCATGGTTTGACATCTGGTACCTCAGCTATATGTTTCTATTTTGACAAGGTGACATGCAGTGCCCAGTAACAGGCTGTAGGGGCAGTGCTAAGAGCTTGTACACAAAGAGACATGGCACAGTCCAACTAAAGCCTATAATGAATGAGCTTCAGAATTAGACATGACAGAGCAGCACTTGGAGAGCTGGTCTGAGCCTCGTGCACAGGCCCAGCTGTTGGAAGCACTTCCTGGCTGTGATGGTGGAGGACCCATGCAGCGGCCGTGAGCCCCGTGATGTGCTGTGTCAGGCAAACACAGGAATGGGAGCAGTGTTTTGGTTCCAGAGTGTGCTCATGCTGCAGTTTCCTCTCCTGTCCCAGTGGGAGAGGTATTACAGGGGTGCGCTGCCTGCTGAGCTCCACCATTCACAGCCATCCCACACAGGGATATAGGTTTTCCAGAACCCATCATGAGCGGAGCATGCAGCCAAGACAAACTCCGGGGAGGCTGGGTTGCCCTATAGAAAAGAAGTTTCCACGTGTGTTTTGGGAGAGCAATAACACAAGTGATGCTTCCTTTGTTTGTGTTGAACAGGGCATTTCCTGAATAAAGACTCCAAGCTGTCATAAACCTGGGATATGAAGTGATATGAACTTAATGAGTGGAAGCAGGGCCTAAGAGCTGCAACAGAACACATGCAGGTAGAATAGCAGCACGCACCACTGCAAACCAAATATCCTACATGTGCTATAGTCTGACCAACTGAGCAGATGAAGTGTGGAGTTAGATACATTGAGTATTTTATCACTGTGGACTCATTTTACAGTGCAGCTGACTTTGTAAAAAATGAACAGTTCAATTCAGTTTCTGTCTGTGCAACCCTTCAGTGTAAAGGAGAAGAAACCTGTGTAGCCATGGAGAGATCATGCAAAACCTGCATTTAAAGGCCCCATGTGGTCTGGGGATCTAATCTGGAATCTTCTTGCTGTGAGGTGTGTGCTGACCTCTCAACCACTATGCAGCTTAGATATATTTATGTGTCTGAAGTTCCTGTTTACAACATTTTGAGTGTTTAGAATATATCATATTTGTTTTAAATTGTTAATTGCTATGACAATAGTATTCATTTTTCATCAGTCTGAAACCCATGGATACATTTACAACTATATACTGTGTGATTACTGGGCTTGCATGTTGTTTGTATTTATTACCTCTGCCAAGATGAGTATGTTTTTGCCATGGTTGGTTTCTTTTCTATGAAAAGTATGGTCAGATTTCAAACTTACCAAAAGTTTTGGAAATAATTATTTGAGGCTTGCACAATAGTGGAAGGAAACTTTTAGAGATAGAAGGTCATCTTATTAATGAGATCAACTGACCCTGTATTATGTGGTGATGGGTGACCCTCGGGTGCTGAGTTCAGCATGTTCTGCTTCTCACCTCCAGGTCCTGGGAGCACACGGCCGGTCAGCCAGACCTCCCCTCTGCAACAATAACACTGCCCAATTAGTCTATTATTCCATACTGTACCACTGCAGTCTCAATGCATAGAGCCTCAACATCCCATAATAAACACTGACTGTCAGGAGCGGTAATGGAGAGATGGCACAGTTACATCATACTACATCATAGTTTAACTCACTCTTCTTGTCAAATTGCCTATATATATATATATATATATATATATATGGACCAGGACTAAACCATATATCACACATTGTCAACAGTTTTACATGTGCATTTAGAACAGTTTTTTGTCTCTCTTCTACACAGTTGCTCTGACAGTGCTGCGGTGGACCTGTCTGAGACACAGCACAGTCTTACTTCAAAAGCATTACTGGCAGATTGTCTCCGCTCCACTCGGCCCTGGGCTAAAAAACAAAGAGCAAACACTTGTTCCACTCTTTCCAACTCCTATCCAATCTCTCAAAGTGCTCATTAGTGCTCACTGTGCAGCTTGTATGGAGAAAGCCCTCTCAGGTATTTGGACATGCTTTACAGACCTAATCAGTTGTTCTTTACACTCATTTCCCTCTCATTTCTTATCACGGAAAATGACTTTCACCTTTACTAACTGCCGGCCCTGAATCCCTTCACAATTATAAGCTTAACTTCGCATGACGTGCTCAGTTTTGTCTGGCCAATTTAAAATTACATAACCCGCCTCCACCTAAACAAATACACGCTTTAATTAGTACTTTTCCCTTTTGCGTTAGGCTTAAGTCGCAGTGGTGGGGTGGTTGACACTACAGAAGTAAACCATGACAGCCTAATGTTTTTAATACAACTTATTACATCGCTTGCTCTCCCGTGGATTCAGTATTTATCCCAATCCCCTGTTTTTCTTGCTTTGGGAATCTCATGTTTCCAGTTCTGTTGTACTTACAGACCTGCTGCTACTGTACGCCTCACATGTGCAAAGTCAGACGCCACCATCCCTTTAAGCCTCGTGAGCATCCCCTTAAAAAAACGTTAACCTCTTGTAAAGACTGCTGTCTAGTAACACTGACCCTTCCTCCTAACCTTCCCTTTGAACATGGCTATTTTTTTTAACGGGTCTTAAAATTAGTAGCAACTGGGTTTGTTAACAACTTTAAAGGGACATCCGACTTTGAGTTGCATTTGAGGAAAGCTGTAAAGAGGAAAATATATTACATCTGATTTATATATTTTATGATTATTTAAAGTTTTAATTATATGTATGGAATCTTTTTACCCTTAGCAAATAAGTTCCGTTCGTCAGTACCACTGCAGAACCTTCTCCACGCAGTGTCTTCTTAGCTGGTGAATTTAAAGATCCATTACGTAACTTTTCTGGTGGACATGTTACACAGTGTGGCATTAAAGTTAGCTATCCTAAAATTAGCACCATCAAACCAAGTTACAGATTCCATTTAAGGACATGTAAGACAGATAAGTTTAATTCCATATGATGAAGCATTTCTGGCAGAGCAAGAAACACAAAAATAAAACGAAATTCAACAGATATGTTTCGGAAAAAATACAAAATTGGTTAATCTGCAGTTTTTACAGTAAACTCTGTATTTCAGTTTGACAATTGTATTAGTACATTGTGTTGGGAAATCCACTCAAATGGGAAATGGAAGCCTAAAGCAACAATTGTAATGCAAGTTAACCTGACAGTTAAGATGGATCTGAGCAGCTGCGTCTGACTAACTGTGAGTAAGCACTGGCGCCAAGACCTCCTCAATCTAACTGCACTGTGTGAGAACAGTTGGTTTAGCAGTGCTCCTCTCTGTCTGCCTGTTTTGTCCCCTGCTTTGTCCTCTGCTCATACAGCGTGCAGCCTTTCACAGACCAGTGCTGGGCGGAGGAGACACTTGACCGGCAGTGAGGGTGAAAAGGAGTGCGATGGCTGAGGAGATAACAACAAGTGCAGTTTGAGTCTTGACTACTCCACTCTCCTCTGTGAAAGTATGACTAAGACATGGCCACATCAACAATATTTGGATAAGTAAACGTACCATTTTTATTACATAATCAGTTCAATTTGTGTCAGTCTCAAACATCATATTTAAAGGTGCTGTACCTGATTTTGACTTTGTCTTAAAGAGTTACACAATTTTTGCCCCACGTATTTGAGCAGTGTGGAGGAATTACTTTGGACCACTGTAAACCATTTAAAATTAACTAGCAATGACTTTATAAGCACGTTTCACAACTTTCAGAAGCCAGAGTAGAGTTTTTCTTTTGCCGTCACGCAACTTCACACAACTAGCATGCTAGCTAGGTTTCCTGACGATAAAAAAATGCTTTCTCATTGCAGACAGCACACATTAGTCTCATTTGACCCTAAAAGCAGCTTTAACAGTATATCTGTAGGAGGGCGAGACAAAGTGTACTTTATTACATGAAAAATCTGGTACTGCAACTTTAAAAGCAATATATTATCAAATAAAAATTGGTACAAAGTTCCCTATGCAAGGAATGAGCACAGGCATAAAGTATACCCAAGATTTTCACTAAAGAGCTTCACATATTGCAGGTGATACTGTTTAACTTGTACTTTATTGCAAGTGACATTTTAATACTGAACTGCCATATTGATTACATAGCTCATCTTCATAGTGTCCTTAGCATAAAAGTCAAATAGTTTCTGTCTCTGCTATTTTCATCCTGAATACTGCATAATGCTACACCCATTCATTCCTTTTAAACAAATTCCAACGCTAATAAAACTAGAAATGCGTAAATGTACTTCACTTCAGGACCACCTCAATATTATCCTTCCCATTTTTAGCCTGAATTCCCTCATATAAATTTCCAAGTATGGCTAATTATTAAGCACAAATATGCAGTAGTTCAACAAACCAGATGACTGATGTTGTTTTTGTAGCATAATATCTTCCTCCGTGTCATATATATGTCAAATAAAGTGTCCTTAGGTGCACCTTATCCCAAAAATGAACAACTTCTGAAATCAAATCCCAGAAAAAGTATTGTGTGTCCCCCAGACCACTAATTTGAAAGAAAAACTTTTATATTCCAGGTCTATAAAATGTATTTATATGTGATATATATATGTTATTTCAGATGGGATAAATATTCGGATACCTATTGCACATACCCAGGTGTGTGCTGCTGGTGTCCATATGTCTGCACCATTCTGCTACCTGAACTAACCCCTGCTTTTAAATGCGTTTATCTTCTTAGAAGGATACAGACCTGATGTGTCATATTATGGACAAGTCATTAAAATAAAATAAATGTCATGTGTACATAAATCTTATAGCCTGTATGTGGTCCATTCCAGAGTCCACCCGGGATTCTCTCAACACCAACAAACAACTTGTGACAGATTTGTGACTGCTCCCCACACTCACTGGAGGTATCTGGTAGTTTACACTGGCAGGTAAACATGCAGAATAAATATACAACACGGGCAATTGATTAAAATGTGTATCTGCGCTCAAAGAATTCAGGAGAAAGGACTGGATAATGTCGCCTTCAAATCCTCAGCTTTGAAGTGTCAGCTGACAGGGCACTGTGGCTCACTTTCCTACAAAATATTGTTTTAGGCCCTGTGAGGCATTGTGGTGGAGGCTAAGTGATATTTTCATGCAGCAGCTGAATACAGGGATGGGACATGCTGTGGTTTTGTGTTGAGTTTTCCGAAGCAGGAATCTGTGGAGTTCTGAACATTCCATTCAGAGTGACGCTGAATGATAGCTGGACAGCCTCATGCTCATAGGTGCCACTCCAGGAGAGGAATGGAGCTGAGAATGTACCACAAGTCAAAGTAGAGAATAGTTTTGACCACATGTGAGTGATGAGTGATTTGATTATGTCTGGGCTCCCTGTTAGTGAAGTGGTTAGCACGATCATAGGTTCAGTCCCACAGCGGGCTATAGAATAATCTGGAGAGTGAGTGATTGCCTATGGATTTCACTCTATGCATTATCCCTGCAATAACTGTGATTCTTGAAGATCAGAAAGAAAGGCTTCATTGGATATAAGCATTGTTTTATTTGAGCAGATCTTCTGAAACTTAAACATGCAATAGAATGTCCCAAAGCATCTTACATTGTATAATAATGAACATATATGAACATATTTATATATGTATGTATTTATATATGTATATCATATTATGTTAGTTAATATATTAGGTAGTAAGGTTATTGTGAAGCAAATTCATTCTCTGCATTTGACCCATCCTTTTACCAGTGCTGCCAGGGCAACCCTCCAGGGCAATAAGCTGCTGCCGTACAGTGATCCAGGACACATCTCCACCTTTGCTGGAGCTGTTTTTACTTGTGGTGCATCTTTTATTGTTTAAGTTGACATTTGGTGGTTGGATTCCTGCTCCAACCTGCTGTTGTTGTGTCCTTGGGCGAGACACTCAACCCAAGCAATGTAATGTGATGTGTGAAATAGTGAATGGCAGCTGTGAATGGCAAGTTGGCAACCCACATCTCCAGAGCCTCATATGGCTCTTTCATCCTTATACTGCAGCTCCACATGGATTTTTTAAAATCATAGTTCTAAATTGTAAGATTATTGTGATCTAATATTGAAAATTTTAATTTAAAAAAAAAAAAAATTTATTATTATTTGTTGCTCAAAATAAGCATCACACTGACGGAAGCCGATATACCCACCAAAAAGCCGCCCAAAACGCATTTGCAGGTGTAAGTTAACATGAGCTGGCTGACATAGCTAACAAAGATATGTGTGTGTCCAAATTCAAACGCTTGACAGAGGATGTTGAAGATGTTTCCCATCAGAAGCCTACTCTTGTTCAGAATCACAAATGGAGTGATGCTGAGAACCTTCCAAGACCGGACAAACTTGTGTTTGAAACATGGAATGCCATCCCTGACACCTACACAAACATGAAGAAATATGCATTTGGAGTCCTGTCGATGTCCTTTGGATCCACTCACGTATGTGAGCCGCTAATCTCCATTAACTATGTTAAAAACAAACACTGCTCACGCCTCACAGACGAGCTTACAGACCTGCGTAAAGATAAAAGTGAGATGAAAGGTTTTTCTTCCATGGAAACGGGTTCAAATGGCTCTTTGGTGTTAAAGGTTGCCGACCCCTGGTATACACAATAGTCCTATTTAAAACGTATGCACTGATCATTTCCATTGTCATTATCCATTGCCCTCAGAAGAGCAGCAGACACACTGATAGTCCCGAGTACATGGAGAGGCCTGGAAACAACACAAAGGCATGGGAGCAGCTGAGTGGCATATATGGGGCATGGACTGAACAAATACTTGACAACCTGTAATTTAATAAGTATCCACATTATGGCATATAAAAATGTTAACCACAATGTAATTTCTGTGGTAGGGCCATGGTCTGTTATGTAAGCTGTCTTATATGACCTGAATGTACACATGTGTCTATGGCTCCACATCTTCTATAAGGTGAGCTGAAGATGACAATACGGGCCAGAGGGGTAATACATCTTTCTCCATTTACATGTAATTTAAAGGCTGCAACAAGTGGTTTCCAAGCTGGATGAGGCTGTCTTCTGGAAACTCTTCAGTCTGGATTTCACATTTCAAACTGCTGACAAAGCAGAGCATTTTACTGTATGTCCAATGGTAACTTAATTCTCAATGCAAAATTTATCATTAAATGCAAAATTAAAATGGATACATAAAACATGTACTGTAGGTTCAGCTGAGGTCGATTAAAGAGGGTTACTGCACTTCTATGGGGCATTTATTGCTAACACAACATTTGGATCGTTATGTTAGCTTTTATTGTAACATATTCATATTCATGTTTAATTAGTGTAGAGCGTTAAAAACGAAAGTATAACTAAGTCACTCTCCCTTCAGAGCATCATTACAGTATACTCAGCATGCATTCTGCTAATCTGCTATGGCACATTTCATCAGGTTTGTGAAGTTGTAATGTATTGTTTCGTATCCTGCTCTTGTATATTTATGAAAAATGGTTGTGCGTAGGCTTATGGGCAGAGCTTTGGACAGAATCATACTGCTAAGTGTAAGTGGAGTTTGAATAATGCCAGAAGAGATTGCACGATTACTCAAATGCATGAATGACATCTAAAACCACTTCGGCATGTTTTTGATGAGGGAATAACATTGCAGCATGGTGGAAAGCTAAAAAAAGTAGATTTTGCAGAAACCCCCTTTTTAAATAAAAAGAAAGTGAACTATACCACTTAAATTTTGATAGAACTTTGACTGGACCGGGGGTATTGATGACTGAACCCTGTGATATGACCAGAGGGCTGACCTGAGCAGCCTCTCCAATCAAATGTTACGGCCTTATATTACAACGTGACCTTGAAGCATCAGTTGTCAACAGAAATATGCTGACATCGCCCCAGGGGTCAAATATGTCTCCCAACGCCATTGTACTCATCCTCATCTGTGGAACAGTTTAACAGCAGAGCGTGTACTGTAGATAGATCAAGGCCTATTGACTTTAGCAGTTGGATGTATAGTCAGTGAGCTTGTCTCCTACTGTAAATCACCTCTCCCTAGACACGAGCTGAGCCGTTCCATTTGACTCCCTTTAGTTAACCGTACAGTTCGACAAAGCACCTATTATAATTACATTTCTCATAAAACATCTAATGCAACTTAAACCTACAAAAACAGATTTCTTTGCAGTGTCTAGTCCAGAGCAGGATCAAACCTAGACAGAGCTCAGATCTAATACTTAAATGAGACAGAGGATTCAGCTTAAGCCTGATAAACCCTGCACCTTTACACTCTACATTTATAATAGTGTCAAGTTGAACAAAAGTCAGATTGTTGCTTTTAATTCCACCTGATTTATTTTTTTTATAATATAGGCTATTGTCTACTCATTTTTGTTGAATATCTGTGTATGCACAATATTTGACAAGCTTTATCATTACAGTTGCCATGTTTAGCGTGATAAAACCATTTATATCTGACATTAGGCAATTTACAAAGTTGAGTTTGACAGTTAGACTGATGCACGTAAGTAAAGCCAACAAGTCATCCAGATATAATGTGAGCTCATTTATTAACAAAATAATATACTGTGCATTTTTCAGCACATTTTTAACAGGCCAGTGAGATCTGATTTAGTTAAATGAAGGTTTCATGTGTCATAATAATAAAAACAGAACTCCAGGACTGAAGAAGTGGCTTGGATGAGCAGCAACTTTTTGTCCAGTTGACAGATTTGATTATTATTATTTTTTTATTATGGATAATACCTGGACGACTGAGGGATTACACAGGCATTTCATCTGTCAGACAAATTTTTTGGTGTTGATGACATAGATAGAGGTATTTCATTTCAGAACTCAACTACTTCCTGTATTTTTGTACTTTTCTTTTCAACATTTTCGCCACAAACTGCCACTTAAGTGAAACTATGATGAATATTGACCTCTGATAGTATCACACCAAATCAAGTAATATTTAGGAAAACGTGAAAACCTGTCAATCAGATTTCATTGAAGTGGTCAATGAAATCTCACAGATTTCTTTTCGAGCCCAGACCTTTCCCCGCAGCTGTGCTCCAGTCCACATACAATCCATACAGCAGCTGACTGCATATCATTGCCTCTGTTGTGTAAAATGAAAACATGATGACTCAGAGAGCGTTAGTGAGGCTGATAACATTCACATTTATAGCTGAGGAAAGGTTCGGGAAAGACTGGCGTCCAACAACAGCTGGACATGGGCTGTATTTAAACCAGATGTGGCTCGGAATGTCCACCACATGGAAAACCTGACTGGACCTATACCTCTTTGGTAACAGCCAACTTTACAAACTATAGTGGCATTTCGATTCTTGTACCGTGAGATCTTGTCATTAGTCTCGTCTTTCTCTCAAGTCTTTTAAGTTTTTATTTCTTAGGTTACAGACCCATTAAAACATGAAACAAGAATTTACTGTCGCATATTTTGCAGTTGGGATTACAGCCCTGTTAACATAATTCCATATGGTGACTGTCTGCTTGGCAAATGGTCCACAGCCCAACGAATCCAGGGAGTTCTTCTCTTTTTCCGTTTTATTCCGGTGATATCATTTACGGTAAGGCCCCGTTAATAGCGTTTACGATATGGCTCTTATATGGTAAGGAAAATCTTTTTGTTGTTGTACCAGCAAAACATGGAAATGCAGGGAATGGAAATATGCTCTCATACAAAATTTTCAGAGGCCACGGAAGGTCTTTTTTTTTTTTTACCAGATTCGAGGAAAAACTTGCACTGCACATGAACCTCTGTGTTGAGCGGATAAGATAAACACACATGTGGAGGGCATGTGTCAAAGGAAGTGTCCAATACCCCGCAGCACTCACTTAATGTTTGATACTAGCTGAAAGTCCAAATGGCAATAGCATGTGTCGGCACAACAACATTTTAAACCGGTCAGCTCAACACAGAGGGATATTTATTGTGATTTGAACATGCAATCATGGAAAACTCACAAGCATACCTCGTGCACAAAGCCCTCTGTAGACATCAGACTACCAATTTCCTTCTGCTAGATCACTTAGCGCTCCCATAGACGCGCTGCCTCTCGTTGATCTAGCTCCCAAGACACTCAGGAAAGAGATATCCATACCACAAATGCCGGGTATCGGGCTGCTAATGATTTTGACTTGCTCTTGGCCTCCCACTTTCCAACACAAGATCCTCAGCAGGGCCAGAGAAACGGCACGGAGCGTAACCACGGCATCTGCGACAATAGTATCTTGGATGACACTGGCGTGATTTGCAGCCTGCTCGGAGAAAAAGATGAAGTCGTAATCTGCAAAGCTTGAAAATGTTGCAGAGTTAGGTCATGTCTCCCAAGCATCCAGCAGCATACCTGTGGTGAGCGTGATAGTCCACTAATGAACATTTGAAGCCTTCTCAATGACCAGGTTGTCTCATATACGTCATGTCTCAAAGCATGCATTACTTCACAGTAGCACTGGATATTTTTAGTATCTGTAAAGCTTCTGGTTCAACACTTTCCTTATTTGTATTTATAAGTAGTCTGAAATAGTAAAGGTACAATATGTTACTTTTTAGAGGTGGCACATCACCTGCATGAGTCTATGGAAAGAGAAAGTTAGAGCCATATTTTGGAATATTCCCTATGGAGATATGTTTTATGCCATACTGTGGAATATAATAGCCAAAAGAACAACATTTCCATGGAAAAAAGCAGGGGGAGGTCAAATAAGAGTAAGGTTTGTGGAGATGCAAGCCACAGCTCACAGTGTGGATGCATGTTTTTCTATATTTTTCCAGTGCAATAAACACAACCAAAATGAAAATCTATTTTTGGGTAAAGTTACATATTGTGGCTTCAAATAAAATCGATTGATAGCGGGATACTGGCATCTTTGCTCATTCTTGTGTCATACTACACCTTTAACAGCTTTAATATAGCATGAACAAATACTTAATTAATAACTAACCAATAGTTTATTAAGAATGATGAAATAGCCTCAGTCCTAATCCTAAACCCTTTGAATACTAACCCCTTAATCCAGTAGTTACTGAGGCTGAATTCCTCTTAATAAACTGTTTGTTCATGATTTATGAAGTCAAATAAAGGTGTAGTGCTCTCTCTCCTTTTGAAAAACGTGCACAGTGAATAGAGTTTTCATCTGATAGACATTGGTGCTTGTGCCCTCATGATTCTGCTGTTTACAGAAGCCTCATTATATTATCATGGCCTGGGAGGGTATGTCCCCACGCTATGGTTTGTTTCCACTGGAGTTACGTAAAACTGATGGAACAGTTTGTGTTCTGAAGAGTTCCTTGATGTGGCGGGCCGTTTCATGCCAATACCGGATATAATGGACAGCAGAACATACAGCTTATGCCTTCAAGATTTCAACTATGTTTTTAGATGCCCCTGTTTGCTTTTACACACATATCTAGAGTTACGGCACATGAAGCCTGCTGCATGTTTTATGATCTGGGCAGTTTGAGTTGTTGTGCAGCCTGGTGCGTGTGGGTTTGGACGGGCTGGGTGAGTTGAACTGAGATATTGTGTACTTTGGGGATTGTGGTTTTTTGGCAGATTGTTTAAGTAAACCTTTTGACTGTTTACTGTAGCAAGTGTGCCTCAAAT
Organism: Periophthalmus magnuspinnatus; assembly: GCF_009829125.3. Lineage (NCBI taxonomy): Eukaryota > Metazoa > Chordata > Actinopteri > Gobiiformes > Gobiidae > Periophthalmus > Periophthalmus magnuspinnatus. Next base: position 14,785,097 of record NC_047147.1, on the reverse strand, counting down.
ATTTTGTTTTGTTTTTTTTCTAATTAAACAAAGAATAGAATGCAGTGCCTATGACAAATGAAAAACAGATAAATCAACCCACTGCATGACTTAAAATCTTTGACAAAGAAAACGATCCCCGTTTGTCCCTCAGTACATACATCACCTATAACCAGACTGTCCACTCACCTACAGTATGTCTATGATAGTCTTTCAAATACATCTTTTGACACACATTGCCATCAAACCTATTGAGGAGTCTGGGATCTGAAGTACACAATAACAGATGTGGTATGTGCTGAGATACATGCATTCAAGGATCATTTACACCAGAGATGACGATAAAGCGTGCTAACAGTCATATGGTTTTGTAAGTGAAGTCCATTACTTTATCATTTTGCTGAAAAACTTTTGTTGACCTAAAGCCCAGGCTACACATGCATCTCACTTAACTAGGATTCGATTAAAGTGCCTAGGACAAAGACTGCTCATTTAACGAAAACACACTTAAGATCATTATTACAAGAATTCTCCCAAGTGTGATGTCCTCAAGATGTTTTCAAACTCTCCACTTCCTATAATTTTCAACATTGAACACTTCTTTGGAAATTGCTTCTTGAGTGGTTTAGAACAATTTATATTTACAATAGGTATTATCCCACCAGATTAAGTAAAAATGTGAAGATCATAAAAACTTGTCATGCACATTTTACCGCCCTAACACACTCACACACACACAAAAACAGGACACAACCAGCAGCATTTTAGATTCATCTTTTACATGTTCTAATATCTTTGCTTGTTTGTTTTTGTTTACAGTATTAATGGAGGATGCTTACACTGCAGCTTGTGGTTTACCCTCTGGGGCCTACTTTGCATACTTTTTTTAAAGACATAGACACAACAGTATATCATCAACATACACACACACACACACACCCACACACACACACATACACACACACACATACGAACAATGTTCCCCTCATCAACACTGGAGTGAATGACTGTCTTATTAGGAATCCTCATTGTAAACAGGCACTTGGGGCTATGAGACAACCACAAGCTCTTAATGGTCCAGTTTCATTTAATAAGGACTTTTTTTTCCAACACCATGGAATCGTACCCTCTTATATCACTGTGCGTGCCCTTGCCAAATCGTACATCTGCAGACACGATAAATAGACTTAGGGATAGATCTAATGAGACGCTTGGAGGAGTTACATAAGATATAATTTTGCTTATTTTACCGATTTGGTGAAATGCTATAAGTAAGTAGACGTTTTTATGAATAAACAAACTCCTTGTCTGTCCATTTGCTTGTGCATAAATCATCTGTAAGTATTTGAATTGAAATGGCATCTAATAAGTCAGTATTAAGGAAGGCGTATTGCACATATTTGGTGGGACAGGCTGACAACTGATTAAACTGATGAAATGTAGTTTGGCAAAATACTGAAGGAATGTTGTTTCTCCTTAGCAACACCATAACAACAGTCCAGACAACACCACTCAAACCAATAGCCACTTTTAGCTTAAATATCCACATTAATCATGAAAGTCTGCGCTGGGTAAATACGGCGGGTCACTTTGTGGAAGCTAACGTTGCATTTAATGAAGCTTGTCCGCGACACTGGCCTCATGTGACACCGCACAAATAAGACGGCGACTGAAAATGAAATTCAAATTTGTAACCTGCCACCGTGATTACCTTGGCAAATATGAAAGTCATTAAAACATATTACGGGAATAGAAATGTCTTCATGCGTTACTGAAGGATGATTGTGAAATTTTGGCCGTTAGAAGCAAAATGGAGTCAGTGCAATAATAGTTATTTTAGACGTGTTTTAGTGACACTCTCCAAGGAGCTGAAATTAGATTTTATAGCTACACTTAAATAGCTATTCCTGTTTGTCTCGTCTAAAGAAGCAGGGAAGGTATGTGATGTAAGACTGTGATGAGGTATTCGTAAGCACTTCACATAATGGGTGATAACGGCTTAGGCTGTGTGGTCGTCTTAATGACTAAAAGAGCATGCTGTTGTTGTGTCCTTGGGCAAGACCTGTTTATGAATATTGTGTGTGTGTGTGTGTGTGAGTGTGTGTGAGTGATTGGTGTGTCGGTATACCTCACAAGAGTGTGGAGGATGAAAGTGTCAAGATTCGAGAAATGTTTTTTTTTTTACGCACTATAAACACACATGGATTCTGCTAAATGAGCCATACATTACATAAATATACGCAGCTAAGTCATTGTGAAAGCTGGAATTTACACTTACAGAGATGTATTGTCATTATAAAACAGAAGGGATACCTCGGCTAACCTCGTTCGGCAATTTAAACTCAAAACATGACAAACTGAATTACTTGTACAGCACTATTCATTTCATTTTTTCCAAAGTTAAAACATATATACAAATACATCTTATGGCTATATGTAAAATGATTTGGCTCTTTATAGTCTTGAGTTGAACAGTGCCCCGCTCAAGTGAGATTCATAGTTGCGCCACACACCAGGAATTAAAAACCACATTGTCTTAAAAGTCATAGCGTATCAGACTTGGATTTATTTTTCCGCCTACACTGGCTTAGTGGAGCTATAATTATAAACGTTTTATTCAAATCTATTGTAAAACCAGACTAAACCTCCGTAACTCTCATCGCTTTTATCAGTACTATGGCTATTAGTAATCAGCGTTTCGATTTCTTTCCTTTAAACAGTTTATACTTTTGGGGGTCGCTGTACGGGGCAATCATGTGGACAAATGGAGTCATTATTTGGGTGTCTGTGGCTTGCGCATAGAAGCAGGTATGAGTAAGTTGTATGGGCTTAAGGCACGCTGCGGCCTACCACAAATATGAATGAGGAGAGCGCTCACATAAACACACAGTTGGCTACTATTAAACAAGGCACATTTAATACAATATATACTCTGTAAAGCTTTAGGGAAAAAAACATAAATCTTTTAAAATAATATTGCATTTATTTACATTATTTCTCATTCCGCCTGTGATTGTTTTGCAGTGAATCAACTTATATTAACAGCAGTAAACTACCAGCTAAATTGTCCGGTGTAAAAAAATTTTTTAAAAGTAGCAGCCATCTTTAAGGACCCACCAGAGAGTTCATGTGAATTACACCACTTTGGGCTCGTTTATCACAGGAGCTGCTCAGACAGGAGTTCAGACTGCAGCCAGGATCTAAACACGCTGCCAGCATGCAACGACCCACAGCTGGAGAGGAAAATAAAGAGTCTTTCTTCAATCTGAAATTTGTAAAGTTGTGAATCATTTTGCAATGTTTATTTCTAATTGGTGTAAATGGTAACTCTGCTTAAGTCGCTATGCACAAAGTCACGTCGACCCTTAAAGTCGTAATTCAATATGGACAGTTATTAAGACTTAAAAGCTCTTATGTAACATGTAATGAAGCGGAGTGAATTCAGTTTCTACTTCACGCCAAGTATTTTTGGCGTAATTTGTTGTCAAAGCTTATTTTTGGCATAGAGTCTTTAGTTTATACCCACCACCTATCTCCTCCCACTGATCTGTATTTATTTGCGATAAAAAATATTAATAATTTTGTTTCATCTCATCCATCCATTTTCTTCCGTTTACCCAGGGCAGGGTGACAGGGGCAACAGTCTTAGCAGGGACTCCCGGACTTCCTTCACTCCAGACACTTCCTCCAGCTCCTACGATGGGACCCCAAGGCGTTCCCAGGCAGGTTAGTTGAAAAAAAAAAGAAGCTTTAATCAGTATTTAAAAGCCATTAAATGAAAATCAGCTTCTTGCTATGGTGAAATTTCAGGCAAGGCTGTTTTAAATGAACATTGCGGTTTATAATGGACAAAATGCCAAACAACGATCTACGTATATATCATAGTTTAATACTAAATATCCCAAAATAGCATATTGTCTCCCTCAGTTTGTATACATTTTTATCCTAATTAACACTGAACCATCACAGAAGCAGAGCAGGCGATACGAGTGAGAGCTTTGTGCACATAAACACATATTTGGCATCATGATAACAGTTAATTTTAAAATAATTATTATTGTAGTGCAACGATTATCAAGATTATGCATAATTTTGAAGGTAAACACAGTCCCACTCTCAGTTTGAAACATTTTAATCACATTTAAGCCTCTGTTGTTTCTCTCTGTGATTAGTTTGTTGTTAAAATGAGTCCTCACGTCGGCTTCTGTCATATAAATAAACAGTAAAACAGGCAGTTTTTGAACGGGTCTTTGAAATGAACGGGTCCAAAAGATTTGAATCCCATAAAAGATCTAAAAGTCCCATCACTAGTTTTGAGCTTAAAAATATGATCATTAAACCTTTTTTGTCAGAGATATGAAGAAACTGTGCCTCCATTTACTATACGCACATTTGACTATAGGGGCAACAGTAGCAGTGTGTCCACTCATTCGAAGGTTGCAAGTTCGAATCCCGCTCCCACAAATGACTGCTGATGTTGTGTAAATGGGCAAGAAACTTAATCCACTTTCGATTTGCAATATAATACTAATGTCTTGGGGGGGTTTGGGGGTCTACCACAGACTATAGTACAACCGTATAACAGTACCTATGATCCTCTTTGGGAAAAATAAAGAAAAATTGAAGCAGATGAATGAAATAATTATTGCAGGAGGTTTTTGTTTTTTTCACCAGATGATCACAAACAGGGAGAGGATCAAAGAATGGGTCTGGACCACACATTTATCAGCAAAAATAAGTTATTAAATGTTGACAGGTCGTTGCCATATGCGTGACCAGTTAAGCAGAGGAACACACTGAACTTTTGCTCTATTTTCACACTGCACTTACAATAATGTGACTGGACCTGCAGTGAGCCATTTCCAGTAATCAATAAAACACTGACGAATGGCCAGCAGCACTCTTTTCATCAAACATTTGTATTTCTTTTGACAAATTCCATCACAGTGACTCTTGGAATAGCAGACGTTGAAACATGTTTTCACCAAAAAAAAATTTATATTGTGAATAAATAACTTTTTGGAATTTTATGACTTTTATGGAAACCACACAAAAGGTGACAGATTGAAAACTGTATAACATCTGGGTCAGCTGCTAATAATCACTTTTCAAACTTCCCTAAAGTTTTGGCATTTTCTGACCTAAGGTAGCTTAAATCATCTTGTCCAAATAAACTATGTGCGTACGTCAATATCTGGAACTGGAGCTATTTACAGAGTTTTCCCTCCGACTCCATAGAAACCATGTTTACTCAGGCCTATCAACACTGATTGCTGCTACATGGAAAATCCCTGCCAATTTTGAACTTTTATGACTAACATGATACAGATGTATGATACAAGACAGTGCAGAAAGATATGAGCACATTTTTATCGTGTAGGACTTACAAATACAAACTAAGTCAAATGTGTCACTATACAGTGCGTCATTAAGGTCACTATTGATTTAAAAAAAAAAAAAAAAAAAGGTTTCTGTGATGCACCACAATTTCTGTAAACACAGCCTCAAAAAATCAACAATTTTTTTCATGTTTTTGAGCAAAATTTGTCTTGTCCCAGTTTTAAGCAGCTCTTGAGGACAAAATAAGTCATCTGTACTCTCTGCATCCACTTACAAAACGTTTCATTGTTTGAGATGCAGGAAGTGTGTGGTTGGCATGCTTGTTGTTGTTAGCATTACAGTGACGTGAAAAGCACTTATAAACTCATTGGGGTGAATAATTAGGATATTCAAAATATATAATTTAAGCGAGGAAAGACTCTGGACTGCTGCAAACCATTTAAGGTGAAGCAGTTTTGTTTTTCACATTTTTGAGACATTTATATATATTCATCAAAGAATATCATGCAGCTTTTTTATAATTTGATTTAAATGTTTATCTAATCCAATCCGTACCACAGTTGTTTATTCATTTTATGGAATTAGCAGTCTTGGTACCGCCAGTCATTCTTCACATTCCAGGCACTTCCATTGACAAATCCTGCCAGGAGTGGAGAATAATCCTTCAGTACATAGACTTCACTCATTGCCAAGAATGTTATGTAATAAGTAAACTTTAACAGTGGCTGTCCCTTTCCGACACTTTTCAGAAACCGCCGATACCTTATAAGGATAGAATCACTGTGTCACAATGGAGACTCCCAACGCTCGCACACAATGGTATGTAACCCATTACTTTTTTGTGTTGGATTTTTTTGCCAGTAAAACATTTGTCATTTCCGCGTTTGTTTATTTGTTGCTTTCCATAGTTGCAGATGTCTAGCCATTATTTTTTGCACAGACAATGGCTTAGGGCCTACATGTAATCTGTTTATGTTATGAGTTTCTGTCAAATGTGGTCAGAGCAGATGGACTCGAAGCAAACATAATCATTTACGTGGAAGTAGCAGAGGAGGTGGAAGTAGCACTGTTTGTTGATGCTTGGAAGATAAAATAGTCATCGCTCAGTTGTCATTTTTATCAGTTTTCTTGATCCAGCAACATGTTTTCTTTAATTTATGGTTGGGAATCATGCTTATGTAGATATTTATCTCTGGTTTATCTTTTTTTTTTTTTTTTTTTTTTTTTTAACTATTTATTTACATGATATTTCACAATAACAAACTGAATACATATCTACTGATAACACAAATATATAAAACAAAAAAAAAACACACAAAGAAAAAAAAAAAAAAAAAAACAAAACAAAAAAAAAAACAACAACACACCAACACCAAATAAGCACACACAAGGGGGACAATATCATACCAAAAGGAGCCTTTATAACATAAAATATCAATAATCTGGTCTACTTCAGATTCACTTCACAAAAAAAAAAAAAAAAAAAAACAACACAGGGAATCTATTACCCATTTAACTTTTTAGTCCATACCTATATGTGTTATTGTCTGCCATTCTGGGCCTAAAAACTCACGCAGGGGCGACCAGTCCTTAACAAAAGAGTCTAGCTTTCCTTCAAGGACATTGTAAAGCCTTTCATAAGGCAAAATTGATAGAAGTTTTTCACGCCAGAGGGTGAGGGAGGGAGATTGTTCCTGGATCCATACCTGGAGTATAGAAAGGCGTGCAGCGTACATAATAACATTAAGCATTTTTGTTTCTCGAGTATAGTTGTTTATACCCAATATACAAGCCTTAGGGTCTTCAGGTACTTTTACTCCAAGATATTTTTCAGTTTCCTGAAGAACTGAAGACCAAAATGAAAGAATAATTGGACATGACCACATTAAATGAAAATAGGTTCCTGCTTCCTTTTTGCATTTAAAACAAAGTGTTGTGCAAGTTTCATATTTACTCCGAGTTACAGGGGTCACATGCATTTTATTAATAATTTTATACTGTACTTCATGAGATTTATTTGATTTAGTGATTTGTTTTGCATCATTTAGTACTTTGATCCACTGTTGATCATCCAATTTAACACCAAAATCATATTCCCAACTTGGTTTATCTTTTAACATGCCCACACACAGGTACGCATCTCCTTGGGTGGTAGACAGTGCTGCAGAAATGAAACATCTGGATAGAAGTTTATAACAGTTTGCAAATCTATGACAATTTTGTGATGATTTTATGAAGTTTGAGTCAGCTGCGAGCTCGATTCAGTAGCCCAAAAAGTACAGATATTTAACATTCTGAAGTCCGAGGAAGTCCATGGGTGTAATAAATAATACTGATGATATATGCATTCCATTGTACTCATGCAATGCTTGTCGGGAAAAGTTTAAAGGAGGACGCTAGAGCTGAGTCATGGTCAAGCTAATTAGCAGTGCCTACACTAATCTTTCATCAACACGGTCCATATCACTAAATGCAAATCGTCTGTTCTTAAAAGGGATTACGGTATTGGTTAACCAGAAATATTTTTGGTGCTAAATGTTTGCCATCGTTGATTATTGTTGGTTGGTATTATTTGGTCCAAGCATTTATTTTGTAGTTTACTGATGGTGATGGATTGTAACCCTCAATTAGTGAGATCTTTAACCCATTTCTTGTATAAGATTCAATAGTTCATGCTTGATATGCTGACTTGTGACAATCACCAATATTTATTTATATGTGCTGCAAGCCACATGCTAACGTGCTAAATCTGTTTCATAAGCTACCACTGAGGAACAGTTAATTTATTACTTGATAGTTGATAGTTAACTTATTCTGAAAGTTGCTGTGGGCGCTGCCATCATCAATTGGGTTGTGTTATTTTGCATGGGGCTGCCGATCTTGACACCAAATAAGCTCTATACTGATTACAAATTCATTTTAAAGCTGAACTGAACTGAGCATTTTACACAAATCAACTAACTTTATATCATATTTTAGCGGTGAAACTTTTCCCATACTGTATTGTCTATTTAAATTAATGGGATTCCCACTTAACCGGAAGTGCTTATTGAAAAACATGTGCCCTTCCACTGAGCGGGATTGCATCTCCACAAACCTTTTACTTTTATTTACTGAAAGACAGATGGAAGTACAAGTTGAACGAAGGCCTCTACTCTACGTTGTCCAAGGTAGATGACCACAGCAGCCCAAAATAGCTCTGTACAGTGGACTTGACTGTGCTGGTCCTGGCTGGTTCTGCTGTGTGTCTGGTCCAGGGTGCTACTGCTGCTGTTTCCTCCTTGGTCCTCTGTTCCCTCCAGAGGTAAAAATGAGTCAGTGAGTCGGCAGCTGCTCCCCCTCATTCCCATATCTCCCCGGATCCTACAGGGACCCTACATCACTTCCTCCTCGGCCTTTTATGGATTGATGTTGGTAGAGTCATAGTTACATCTTCTGATTGTGATTTGTGAAAGAGTTGTAGAAAAATCCGTGGGTTGTCTTTAGGCTGACGTTTTGTCCAAAGTTGTTTAAAGTTCAACAGGGAGACCAGTTTCCTTATGGGACTGTACAACTTTCAAAGGCTGCAGGTGTTAACATTTCTCCAGAACATGCGTAATACTTCTACATTCTCTGGATTTTTAAATACAACTTGACGCACCTTTTGAATACATATCACGCCCTCTATTATGTCTGAAAATGTACTTCTTAATCTGTAGACGATTTATGCGTAATGTTTCAGTCTTCAAAGGATGCCGTGTCTTATATGTAATGTATTGGGTGTCAACAATGGAATCCTAAAGAAAATACGGCACTTTTTTTTTCACTGTACAGAACAAACTGAATCCAAAAAACAAAAACAAAAGAGAGGACCTAGTACATACTTACTTACGGATTAGTGATTTCTTTATTGAATGTCCAAACGCAGGTGTTTAGCTTTCTCATTCCACTGGATAAAAGGACAAGCCAGTCTCTGTCTCACTCCATCTGATCTTCTTCCTTCTTTCCTGTGAAGGGTGGGATCAGGCCACACTTGATTATTTTAAGAGTAGCTGTGGAATCTCCTGTCCCCTCTGCTTTGACCAAGCACAATGCCAACATTAGAGCTGCTCACTCACAGCACTCAGCCAGTCCCCCACGGTCAATGTTTATGCCTCAAACCCCTGTGGAAAATAGGCAGCATTCCTGAGAATGCTCTGTCCTTTCACCTGTTTTGTTTTCCAGGTGGAGTTCCACATGGATCCGTCCCAATACCAAAACTCTTTGGGAGGTGAGAGAGGTTATAAGAATTCTTTGAAAGTTGACAATGTAGTGAATCCTTGCATTGAAAGGCCTAATATTTGTTTTAGAAAACTGAAAAAATGTGACCTTAAAGTGCATCACTCCTTAATGGCACAGTACCTGATTTTTACTGAAAAATCAGAATTAATGCATTGATTTATTTGCAGTGGGACAAATTTATTCTTGACTTTCCTAATGCATTCTAAGCTAACAACAACTGTAGCATTACCTCCAGGACAATAAATAGCCTAGACAAATTTGAGTTTATTGCATGAAATAATCAGGTCCAACCAACCAAATAATGACTCCAACCACAACACAACAAATGCTATTACCCAGAGGAAACTGTATGATAATTTAGGATCTATTTACTCAAGCATCACACAATCACAATGCAAAACTATTTTCAGAAGGAATAAATGATGAGCAGTGAATATGTCCCCAAAACTATGCTGGTTTTCACTAGACTTCATACATTGTTAACTAGGCTCATGAAAATGTGGCAAAAAATAAAGTTTTTGTATATTTTCAAATTCATCTGCCCCTCCTTAGCTACAGTGTTCTTTTGTTGGCCACCAGACCAGTGACACCATTTGAGACATGGCCACCAATTTCCTCTCATTCAATATTTTCATTTCCATTTAACAGAGCACCAGTAAAATGTTTATTAATACATTTTGAAGGAAATGGCACTTGGAATCTGTGATTAGCACCCCCAAGAGATTGGACTATTGATGTTGAGATCATTCACTTTCAATTACAACTCAATTTTTGTACAGCACTCTTGAGTATAGACCTCACACATAATTATATGGAAAGAAAGGTTTAAAGTTTGGCCTCAAAAATGTCTTATGTGATAAATAGCTATGTTGTGATGTGTAGTTATCCATTGAAAGAGTCTGAAACCTCAAAGCTTATGGCACTTTGAATCATCTGGTCCTTCTTAGCACCCTTCACCAGACCTGCCCATTTGGATAATGTATTACTTCAACTGGACACTTTGTGATGAGAGAAATGTCATCTCTGTCAACTACGTAAGGATGCTTTTATTTGGCATGGCATGCACATGTTTATTTAGATCCATCTTTGGCCTGTGAATCCAAGTATGGATGAAATTAAAAAAAATGACATTCTTAAGTATGTCAACTTCAGCCTCCTTCCACATCAATGTGGTTTATGTTTGTCTTTCTGTTGTAATCACTTTGCTGAGGGAGAGGTAAAGTACAATGGAGGACATGAGAAATCAGAAGAGGAGCGCTACTGAGCCCACATACCCACTGTAACACTGCACATGAATAAGACACAAGGCTGCAGGAGAAAAATGAATCGTTTCTGAGCATGAGTACTTTGTTGTTTTGGAATATATGATGGAGAGTTAGACGTTTATCTTTAGAGCGTCTAGAATACTTTATATAAACCACATTCAAAACATGTGCTGTATTAAGATGAATGAAGTGACGCTGTTTCCCAAAGTTGTATTAGATGCAGGCCAAAGCTGTGGTTGCAGGGGCTGTCATGCTTGTGTGATGCTACATGGAGCCAGCAGGCTGAGGAACAGGAACATGTCTGAGGTGTCTTCTTCCAGACAGTAAACAGACTTCTGACAGTGGTTTGCCATACATTTTTACATCATAACCACCTCTTCTCTCTCTTTTGAGTCCTTATAAGGACTCATCATAGACATTATAACAGGTTTCTATTTTCTGCATATTCTTGCCACCAGTTTCCTCTATAAAATTCCACTACATCAAAATTACATGGATTTTTTGCACACGAGGAAAAGGATTGTTCAAAATCCAACAACAATAAAATAATGTTACTCTGCAGAATCATTCAGCCCATGATAGAAGATGCAGAATCAGAGAGGACAGATGAGGTGAACACCGAGGTCAAAGGAAGTCCTCATTTAAACTAACCTTGCTCTGCAAGATGGATAATCGTGATATTTGTGAGTTCACAAACTCATGAGAATCCAACCTAGCGTGCCCCCCACTGGTGCGATAGGCCCAACACATGGTTGGCATACCCACCACAAAGCAGCACTGAAGTTTGTGTTCAAGTGAAGCAAAACAAATATTGTGACACCGACAGATGTACTTTACAGATATCTGTGTAATCCCTCAGTCGTCCAGTTCTGATCCATAGCAAACAAAACATATAAAATCTGTCAACTGGGCAAAATGTTGTAGGAGTGAAGATGTTTCGCTGCTCATTCAAGCCACGTCTTCAGTTCTGGTCAGATTACAGGTGGACACTGTCTTAAATCTATCTGAAGGGAGGAGTGAGCTACACTGAAACTCGAAACACCTATTGTTTACGGTTTCTTTTTCTAGGCTAGGTCTATTGTGCTAGCCTAAGTGTGCACTGTGCCTGAGTTCTACTTAGCATAGTCCTTCAAGGCCCTAATGACTGATTTCACACCTGTTAGCATCCTGGGTAGCCCTGTTGTTTTCTTAGTTTTGTTTTGAGTGCGAGGGTGGAGTTATAAGGCAGATAGATATAATAGATATCTTCAAATAGATATAAGGCAGTGTCCACCAGTAATCTGACCAGAAATGAAGAACTGGCTTGAATGAGCAGCAAAATGTCTTCATTCCTACAACGTTTTGTCCAGTTTACAAATGGTATTATTTTCTTTTGCTATGTACTGTACAGGTGTGCTTTACAGATGTACTTTAGCCTATTTTACCTATTTGTTGACATGGAAAATGTCTGTGCTTTTCTCTCAAATGAATGTAACAAAGTTATATTTTTCATCTTGTTACGCTGTTGTGAGGCTTCGACCAAGATTTAAATAATCATCAGGACGTTGTACGTTTTACGATGCCTTTCCCCCAGAGCCATTGCAGATTGATAAAGAAACATGCCAGGTTGCCGTGAGCCAGGTTACATTTAAACACCAGATTCTCTCACCTGTGGGCAGAAGCTCTGCTGAAGTTGTGCCTCTTTACCTGGAGCAGATTAGACATGAGGACATGGGCACAGTGCAGACACTGGTTTGTGTTAGATGGACACAGGGACAGAGCAGCACCATGCTGTCCTCTTTGTGTCTGCACTGCCCTTCATGTGCGTGCCATATGATGAAGCTTTGTTGTTCAGATACAGACATTCAAGATATTTCCAGATGCTAATAAAAGTCTCTCACAGGCATTTTATTAAAACTGGGACAAGTTGAGCTATGATGAAGCAAACCACAAGGGCAAAGCTGTAGTTTCGTGACAAACCACATTTTTGTACATTTTTAAAGCAATGACAGTGCAAAAGGACAGATAGTGTCTGCTTTTTCAATGAGCTGGAACACTACACAGCCCTCAGAGGTCTTCAATCATGGAGATAAGATGTTACAGAATTATAGTGACATGTGGCCTCATGTTCTCTGGCGCTCGGGCCCAGCAGGCAGCAGGCCTTGGACTCTGTTTAGCCAGTAACAGTCATGTTTGCACTGACCTTGATTTTGAGTCTTTGCAATATTTTAAAAGAATGTCTGGAGAGATATCTGGTGATGAATACCATTTGTGTCTTTGAAATTTAGACTTCTTCTGGCCAGAGAGTTTATTATATCCAAAATTATTTTGGGTTTTCCACCATTTTATTTGGAGATTTTATGAATTGTTGTTCAAATTTATTATATTAAATATTATTCAGATGTTGAGAAAGACACGTGTATAGTTCTTGACTACTGTACAAAATCCCCTTTACTTTGGCCTGCAGTCTGTTATGGAGATCATATTATTACAGCTGACTGAGCCTCCATCAGATAGTGAGGCCCATGTACTGGGCATCAGCCGTTTGAAGCCAAGGGAACTGTTACAGGAAAGATAAGAAATTCTTTGAAGATCCAGCGTCAAACCTGTAAAGATGATTGCATTTTTCAAACTATACCCCCCTGAATAACCTTTACTTTGTCAAAGTTTATTTTGACTCAATCCAAGTATTTTTTGGAAATGGCCAGCACTTACCTCCTTTACTCGCTAACACATGTCAAGCCATTTTACATTTTTGGCATCAGTTGAACCACCCACAATGATTGGTGTTAAAGATGCTTTCCAAATCCACCATCTACCTACAAAAACACAAAGCGGCTGTTTAAAGCTCTGCGCTGTATTCAATCTGCACACTAATGCCTAATTGAGGTGACATTGGCGCAAATGACGGAACACATTTTAGGTGGTAAAGAAAAACATTGCTTCTCCATCTTCTGTCTGCCACGATGGTTTTGGTGCTGGGACAAATTCTGAAGTCAGGCACGAAAAACGAAGCTAGCACACCTCGTCTCCCTGCAGCTCGCATTAAGAGACAGAGACCACAACATCGCTCGGTTTCTGCGGGTAATTCTAGCAGTCCCTTCCTCTCAACAAGAACACAGACATCTCCCATAACTGCTGTCAGCACGATCATTAAGCCTTTCAGTTCACATCTGTTTGAATAGGTTACCTAAGATGGTAGGTGGTCACAGAAAATAGTCTCTCCATGGCTAAATTCATACCGCGGTTCGGCTAATGGCTGGTCAAACATACTTACTGTAAGGTAGAACAAACTCCAGCCCGCTGTGTTTGTGTTAGCTATTGTTAGCTTGGCTCCTGCAGTTATCTTCACTAATCTATTGAAACAACTTGCACTGTTATCGCCTTAGAGTATTGTTACAGAATGTCAATCAGATAACCAGTTGTGTTTCAAGCACTTAGATGGTAACCTAACTCTTATGTAACCCTTGAATAAAAAAAACAAAACAATAACTACCTGTATGTTTTTACTACTAACCTAATACACAATCTGTTTTGCTCTGACAGTGGCAACCTGATAAGTTGCATTCATTGAGCTGGAGGACAGGTCAGAATACTTCGATGGAATCTGCTGTTTAAATGTCAGATTGCAGATTTGTTGATCTGGTTTATGGTTAATATTTCTGTCAACATAAATAAACAAAATAAAAATTATTTTTCCAAATAACTTGAGAAAGTAATGCCCTTTTTCAACCTCAAAGATGTGACTGAGAAAATAATAATGGCTTACACTTAATGTAATTCACTTTTCAAAGCCTCTCAAAGCACTACACTATAGTCATTATTCATTCATTTCCACACTTGGTGATGGTAAGCTACTACTGTAGCCACAGCTGCCCTGGGGCAGACTGACAGAAGCGAGGCTGCCAACCTGCACCATCGGCCCCTCCGACCACCACCTATCATTCGCGCACATACCTCGATCCTCAGACCTTCAGGTTGGGGGACCAACACTCTAACCACTGAGCCACTGTCGCCCCAAGTTGATTTGATTTTTTTTTTTTTTTTCACCAGCAGATGCAAATATAAAACCTGTTCCCTCCTCCCCCCTGCCCTCACCTGGCCTTTATTCAGCTCACCTGTGCTGTCAGCTCTTCATCTGTCTTCTGCCAAAGCTGGCACACTATCAAACTGCAGTAATGTAGATAGCATCTAGTGGTGACATGAGAGAATGAGGCCCCTGTCCTCCATCTGAAATGATAACATCATCAAATCTGTCGGCATGGATTAGCGACTAGCAAAAACTCACAGAAGTTCTACTCTCTATTGACAGAATATAAACCCAAATAAGGCTATTTTTAGCATCTGATCACATAACTTGAGTATTCAGTCATACCTCAGTTATACTTCACATAGATAAATAGTTCAATCTTTCAGGTCTAGACAGTCGACATACCAGCATGTCTAAGCACGTCCCTAGTGCCAGATCATCGGTCACCTTTAATGACAAAACCCGCTGCAGCCTCGAAGATTCTCTGAATATTTGATGCTCTTCACTTGGGAGACATCTGTGTTTTCTCTGCACACCCGTGGCTCTGTCTTTACCCAACGAGCTGGTAAGCCGCTGTTTTTTCTTCAGTGGATACTGGAAAGCACAGCAAGCGCAATAAATATTCAAAACCACCTTTACCTCAGAGAAACGCGCTTAGACCATCACATTCTGTTCAAAATAACACTTTCTGATTACCATTACAGCCTTTAAGTGGCTTTGAAGAAGATGAACAGCCAGACACGTCCTCTTAGTTTGACCAGGCTTTGCACAACACACTCTGTCTATTGACGAGAGAACCAAGGAGTTTGCCATGTCAATGCTTGAAAATTGAATGAAAGATATTAATGCCTGGCGCAACTCAGTTCATTTCGAAATAGTTAAAGCGGTCTATTAGCTAGCCCTCAAAAGTCCACCACAGAGCCGCCTTGTCAGTAGCGGAGCGGATATCGGTGGATCTAGAAGTCAAATCAACACCACATGGGAAATAAGGTGTTGAAATATCGTTGTATGTGCAGAACTGGCTTATGCCCCTATCATAACAACTCCAGCAGAGCCCAATGATTTCCTTTGGGGACTCCTGGGTAATTGTCGTGTCAAATAGTAGCTGTTGTGTGTGTTTGAAATACACAGAGAGGCCTGTGGTTTATTGTGTATTTGTTTCCAGTGAAGGGATGAACATTTTTAAGGTAAACCTCTCTCTTGCTATGATTTGAAGGCTCCCATGCTAACTCAATTGCCTCTATTGTTAGGGTTAGGCTTATTTCATTTAGCAAAAAGTTCAAATTGTATACAACAGTCTTAAGAAATACCAGTTTAGTGCCTTTGTAATTGTAGAGGTGAGGAACTGTAGCCAAATGTCTGTTAATAAGACCTAGGCTGAATTGCTGGGTTTCAGGTGACATCAAAACATTCAATAGGCCAATATAGGCCAAAATGAATATTGTTAAAATGCAAATTTTCGTAGTAATACAGTGAATTCTTGGGTCTAGTCACTAACAGAAATGATCAGGTTATGATCAGGTGCGTGAGAGTAGACAATGTGCGTGGCAGTAGACAGCTCTGCCACACAATTTGCCCTGCGTGTCCTGGCACGACCAGCCTAAGGGCGGTCCTGAGCTGCTGTTAGACGCTGGCACTATCTGTCCTGACCAGAGGAAACTTGTCTGCTGTTAGTTTCTTCAGGAATCTGGATATTTGCATATTGGATATAAGCGATGACAAAATCAACAGCATTGGTTTTAGATTTGGCTTGTTGGATTGAGCTCTTAAAGGACAAACCTAATGACCATGACCATGGCCACATACATATATACAGAGTTCTCACATGAATATTCTAATAATCAGAGTTGTGACAGAAAGTTTCTTTAAAGGTGCACTATGTAATGTTTCTGGTGGAGGGTCTGCCACAACCTTGTCTCCATAGAGATGCTTTGCCTAGATTCTAATAGATTCTAATACTGTGTTAATTTATTTATCTCCATGGAGATCAGCAGATGAAGCCACAGATCAGATTTGTAGAGGGGCAAACCAGCATCTTTTCCAAGGTATTATATGCGATGCAAGTTAAAATACAAGTTAGATTAGTGTTAGGATAAATAACTATGCTTTGCTATTCTGCATAACCACTGCTATAGTTTGTTATTGTATTGCTATAGTTCATTTCTGTACCAGTGCTCATGTGAAGACGAGGACTAGATTAGAACTGTGTGACACAGATATATGTTCAGGACATGTACAAGATATTCTATATCTATCTATATATCTAATCAAATAACTAAGTAGGGCAATGACTTATTGATAGGCTGATACTCATGATTCACCCTGGTTGAGCCAGCAAGGATGCTCGTCACAGTCTGATAAGACTGTGCAATGTGCCAAGAGGCCTGGCTCACCTGTGCACCAACGAAGAGGTGCTAAGTCTAAACCATGGTGGCCTCCCACTATAGTATGCCTATAAAACTCGTTGTATATGCGTAAAATTTCTTCTTTGAATTTTATCTCTGGGTCAGTTATTCTTTGTCTTAGCAGAAACTAACGAACACAAGAAGAAAAGGCTGTTTTCCTCAACATTAGTTTAATGTCATATTGTGGAATATTCCAGGCAAAGCAATAACATCAAACAAGTATGCACCAGACCTTTAAATATGCAAATAAAATTAAAATGTACTTGAATAAATCTGCATTGAAACTAAACTTTCAGTAACCCTTGTGCATTCTGAGCCTTTCATATGGACACAATTTGATCTCTGACTCAAACTGAAACCTTTTAGGAAGATTTCGCAATTTAAAACAAAGTGGAAACATTTTTTCGTTTTTATAGTCTGCCGATTTTCTTCTTTCAGTAATTACCAAAACTATTGACTCACATGTAACACAGACAATCAGCAGTGTCCACTAGTGTCATCACCAAAGACTTTCCACACTAACATCTCAGATTCCCGGACAATGGATTAGCTTGTTCTTCTTTGATTAATGCTGCTGGTTATCATGCTGCTGTCTTTCTGGTAAATTGTGGTTTGGCTAATCAGGAGGCTCCAGGCTAAATCCCTGTCACTCCTGCTTTACATTTACTTTTTATGGAATGGATGGAAATGTCGCCATGTGTAAATAATTATACACATTTAGACATTTAGGCCCATTCTTCATATTCTCCTCGGCTAATGCAAAGGTTAGCACATACATTAAGAAGAGTAGCCATCCCATACGGTAACCTGATCTAAGCACGCAACAGCTCTGCCACAATGAATAGTGAAAACATACAGTAATGATCCTGGAGTGTGCTCATACACGTGCACTGTGATGCTGGGAGGACAGTGCACGTGTGGCTCCAGTCTCCAGTGGAATAGTTGTGAGGCCATTCCCAGTGATCAACTGTAAGGGCTGTTATTTTAACCCAGGTGCCCTAAAGCCCCCCCATAACTACTGTAATAATACACTTTCTTCACAGGTAGATCTGGTTTTGTATCTAATGTGTTTTGTTCACCTCCACAGGACAAGCCCAGTGTCATAATGTGGTGGTGTGTGTATGCAGTTTTCTTATCAATGTCAAATCCTAAATCCACTACATTTTGGTGTTGATGTTTGCACTGTGGAAAGTATTTGCAGGGATATAACTTTAACTTTACGTGTATTTGGTACTATTATTGTTAGTACAAACTTGGCTATATTAATGGTGCACTATGTATCTTTTCTGGTGGAGGGTCTACCACCTGCTTCTCTCCTTGGTGATGTTATTACTTTGACTGGATTGTTCCAATGTATGGCACTAAACTTAACTTGGAGACAGTCTGGTGATGGACGAGGCTAATTTGAAGGCCAGATCTGTGAAGAGGCGACAACACACACACACACACACACACACACAAACACAAACACACACACAGGCATTACGAAATAAAGGCTAGTTAAGTTCACATAGATTCCATTAGCTCATTTTACTGTTTGTATCAGTTTGTATCTTGTAATCTTTGTCAAAATAAATAAATAGGCTCCTGGAATGTAAAGTAATTTACTTCAAAATCGATTTGGTTTAGGCTGTTTATGCTGGATGCCCTTCCTGACATATTCCTTATTTGTGCTTGCCTGGGAATGGAAAACAATTAGTTGTGTTAATTAACCTCTTTTGAGATTTCAAAACAATGGAAAAGAGCAGAACATCTGATTTGTTATTGGTAGTTTGCAAGACATAAAAAGAATGTGTAGTAATTTTTTACGTCTGAACTGAAAATGGGTCAGAATAATTGAAATACAGCTGTCAGTATATGTTGTTGTGAAAGCTGAGGGGCACCTGCGTGATAAAATGAACACTCATAAACAGTGTGTTGCAAGTGTTAAGTGTCATAGTTCTCACCTGTGGATGTGTGAGTAAGAAACCTCCCCTGAGGCTGAACAATGTCTCTGCATAGAAAAACTGTGACATTACGAGACAGATACTAGTTAGACAGACTGCTAATAGCAAAGGTATGCTATCATGGCAGGTCCAATGGAGGTTAGTGGGCTAGCCAGACAGCAGTTCCTCTATGAGCTGCAGTGTTAGGCAAACAGGACAGATTCTAGCTAAATGTAGCACCTCTATGGGCCGCAGTGGGGTCAAAGGTCACACTCTCTATGTCTGAATCAGTGACAGGATTTCAAAGATGGGCTTGCTAAAACAACCTGCTCTGTGTATGCTGCAAAATAGATCTAAAAATAGAAAGTAATCATCTGAACCTTCAGTCTTGTTCAAGGCAACACTCACTTTCTGTCAGCAGAAGTCATTTGGCACATCGCCACAAACCTATCATGTCATTAATTTAAGGCCCTCATGTTTCACCTGAAATTATGTTACTCTCTCACTGCATGCTTTTTCCTGGAATCTGATCAATTCCTAAACAAAGAGGAACGCCATGTGACTTTAAGAGGGAATAGTATGTTCCATCAGTGTTGTTCCATGCATAGTATATGACAAACTGGAAAACGGGAGTCTTTATAGGACCGTAAACATGCTTGCGGTGGTTGTAAACAAATGTGGTGATTGTGAGCATGTTAGGACCTGCAACCCCCTGCTGGAGTCTGCAGTCTGCGCTCAGCACCTCTCCTTTCATGGGTGTCTTGGTCAGTGGCATCCAACAGGGTTTTGGGTACTGAGGAGAGTACAGAGCATGATGGTGGGACACTTCTCCAAAGCATAGAATCATTTTTTGATGCTTGACCACTTGTGAGTTCTATACTAGAAACTTGATCTTAGGACTTAAATATTTTGACACATCTGGAGTCCATGTTAGCTGCTGCACTGTTTTTTCTCTCCTCTTTGTTTTGGTCATGCGGTGTTTCCATGAGTGACTTCTCTCATGGCCTTGCATGTGCTTTGGATAAGATCTCTACCCAATAGCATACTCTTATATGTTAGCATATGAACATTTGGCTGACGTCTAATTGCTGTTATGTTTGCAGACTTTGCAGTGTCAATAGAATTATGCAAAGACAGAGTGAGAGTGCAGCTCTAACAGCCAGCCTAACAAGTTTAAACCAGATGTATGCAGATCTGCACTGGTTGTCTGCCAGTGTATCCAGAGCCCGCTGTGCCGAATCCCACCATGGCGATGCTGCAGCTTTGCGGGAAGGTCCTGTCTGCCACAAGTCTCCCTCAGTTACATAAGACTCCTGGCCCTGGGCTGTCTCTGGCTCCTCTGGCAACACAGATGCAGGGTTAGATAGAAGCACCCAGCAGCCCCTCTGTCATGTGGATGGAGTCAGACAAAACCTGTGCCAGAGAAGTGCATTTCCAGGTGTTTACAACGTGTGCTCTGAAGGGACTGAGGCTCATGAAATGTCAGGCCATCACTCACACAGTCTAAGGCTCAATATTCATGGAGCATGGGAATGTTTAAATATAGTGCTGCTGCAGTTACTTCTGAATCTGATACATACTGATATGCAAATTTCACTTTTATTATTAAAGAAATTACCCAACTGATTAATGTAATGCAAGATTCTGTTCAACTTATGATAGTTAATAACATTTATTTAAAACATATACATATAAAGGGGGAAAAATTATACAGTGTGAACACCTGCAGCAATTCAAAGTTTAAAGTGCATTTCCTGATCCTGACGGTGTGGGTCTTCACAACCAGGCTGAGGGTCCATGTTTCTCCTTCACCAGCCATATACTGTCAATCACCTTTCCATTCTGAAACAGAGGAGAAGTTTCAGTTAGGGTATCTTTATTTTTGGAGTGACATTCATATTCTTCCTATACCCCACTCTTACCTGATCATCAGAAACCTCCTCCAGGTACAGATGTGAGGCATTTACCACATGCATGCGTGTGTAGCCATAATCTGTGCTGCGAAAGGCGCTCCAGTCTTTGGGGTTGGGGTTAAACTTATCAGTTCTCTCCCTGCAGCCCTGCAAAGAAGTCATTCATACATAAGCTGACTGTCTCTGGCACAGTAGAAGTCTGATCTGGGTTGAGTCATGAGTTGTGGTTAGGTGACGCCTGTACTGCCCAGGACCACATCAAAGACTGAACCTGTTGTAAGCCCACACATGTGACAGAGCAGCTGCTACACACCAGTACATTGTGTAACATCTCTGGAAGTATACTTACTGCTGAGCCTGTGACAATATGGACAGGGGCTTTAGGGTTCACATAAGGCTGCTCCATGCTCCCATTGTACACCTACAGAGTGTCAAAGAGTTTAACCAATCTTCAAACATACATGATGCCACTGTACAGTCAAACATTTGCATGGGACTGACCTTGTCCCCATAGACAGGCCACAGTCTCTCATATGTGTGCTCATGTGCCCATAACTCCAAATCCACTCCTGGAACAGTACATTACAAAACCAGTGTGGCAATATGAAAAATATCAACAAACAGACAGGGTATGCTTGTCGTCAAATGTTAAGTTTGATGACAGCTAGAACAATGCAAGTAATTTACTATGTACATATTTCATTGTCTTTGTAAATGTTTTTAAAATGGGTAAAGACCAAAAACCACAGTATACTGGTTGTCCCATGATGAGCGTACCATAGCGGTAGAACAGATCCTCCAGACCAGGAGCGGGAGGTTTGGTGTCATTGCGCCCCACTCGAACCTGATGGAGAGCAGATGAACAGTGACAGCATGAACTGGCTAGCACCTGTAATTCTATACATCTACTTTTAACAGTACTTGACCCGATGTCAGTGCACTATGGCTTCTGACTGGAAACTAATTTGTCTAAATGAAAGTTATTATGGCTATGCCCTATGCCCAGGTAAATCATTTGGGTATGGACAGCCAACTTGTCTTGTGTGCTGCCAGGAGAACATTAAATGCACAGTTTAGTCTAATACCTGTAGCAACACATGCCAAAATACAAGGGTTATATCTAGTTGAGATTTTACACTCAAGATGGCAAGATTCTGTTAAGTGAGGTAGGGTCAAACATACTAACTTCAATTCAGAATAAGGAATATGTGTTTTAATAGATGTTGGATATGATCAGTTTATGTACTGTACCCTCTATAATTGCAAGATAGGGATCTAGGGGATGCCTTGACTTAATTAGGGCCAGACAATGTTTTGTTTATTTGTAATTTTAAGACACTGCAATAGATAACCACTATGTATGAAGTGGCTTGCATCTTACGTAAGAATCAAACTTGGTGCAGTCATCTTGGTCATCATCTGAGCAGTACATCGGCCTGTGTCCCATCGTAATGATCCATGGACGCACGGCTCTGTTCTCTGGATGGTTCGCCTCCTGTGCAAAACATAAGAAACCCAAATACTTAAATCAGCATGGAAAAGAATGATTTGTAAAGAAATAAACAACTAACCTGCAGATCCTTCTCGAGCCACTCTAACTGCCTGAAAATCAACTCCTGCCCAAAGTCGAGGTAGAAGTAAACCTCAGTGGAAATGGAGATGATGTGTGCCGACCCCAGGTTCCAACTATGGACACAAGCTGTTAAAATGATCCACAGCTCTGACCCGCAGAAGAGACCATGTTGAACTAAAGCATGCCGTGCTTTAACCCCCACTATGTGTGAAGAGACACAGCCGCAGCATCATAACACTGCCATAGAAACACTGGTCAGTCTACAGGCCAGCAGACGACGGCAACAATTTTTACTGAACAAATTGGATAGCGCTATAGCAATGGTTTCCAGTAGTTTCCAGGAGCTTTTGAGGAAATGCAGTCATAAGCATGCACATGATGAGGGGATGGGAGCCAGGAGTGGAGTGGAGTGGGCAGCTGTTTTGTGGTTTTACAGAATATTCTCTTTCTGTCTGAGAGAGAGAGTGGTCTGCAGACCCTCTGACTCACTCATGGGATGTATGGACCCTTTGTGTAGTGCCAGCAGACAGCAGCTGGAGACCGGACTACTGAAAATACATCCCAATAAGTCTGGGCTGCACACTTGTTTAATTAATTTAGGAGTGCATTGTAAGTAGAAATGCATGAAATGAAATGTTTAGAGGCACAATCCTACGACATTCAAATTGAAGAAAATCACAATTTATATGTTATTTACATATTGAATTTGGCTTTGACTTTAGTTATTTAGTTCCAGTTTATGTTTTCTGTGAATATTAGTTACTCCTTCGTCTAAAATTCAACCAATGAATTTTCTATTTTTCTGCAGTATTAGGCCTTGCAAGGTGACTGCTGCGGTAATTTTGGGCTCTTCAAAAATAAAGTTACTAATGCAAATAAATCTGAATGTCCAGAAGACAGAATGTTTTATTAGGACTGAGCTCTTCCAGTCACTTCATTGTATGGAAATAAACTGAGCCTAAATGACTAAAATAAGCTTGTAAGTGAATTATAGCTCTAAACACAAACTAGACTTACTGTGGTAATAAAGGCTTTTTAAATTATTTTGTACTTTTTGAGTGCCTCAGATTTTTTCTAACCTTGTATTTGAGACCAGTCCCTACACTGAAGAGCACCAAAAGGACGATTTTGCATCTCTATACATCCAAGTAGCACTCCTACCTGAAACCTTTTCACAAACTAGACTTAATTTTGTTAAATACCAACATTGTGTTACAACAGAAATATATGTATTAATGTGATGCATTTGTTTAGACAGTATTGGGGATTATTATTGTGCATACCTGTACCAGAGGCCCTCCGTCTGGCCTGGCATACTGAAACGGTTTCTGTAGTTGGAGAAGTTACTGTGAAAAGAAAATGGGCAAGTTAATCCCCACTAGGAACTAATGGTCTATAATATAGCTGGGTTTTCAGTGATGATCTTATTAAATCCTGAACAGATGTAGCACACGATAGGTCATCATAAAACAATGAGGGAAGTAGTAAAAAATATACCTAATTGCCATTTATAATACAGTGCATGTGTCTACAATAGACAAATTTCCCCACTTTCTTTCAACACCCAACAGAGCTGCATGAAAGAACAATGAGATAAGGCACACCAAAATCTCCCTGGCAGCTTATGCTGAAAACAGTGGTATCCAAATACATCAGTCCTTGCCCAAATATTGCTGAAGACAACCCGATGTAAACTTTGTAAAGCTGACTGGATGCATGCCAGGCTCTTCTGTGGCTTAGGACAGATAGAAGCCAATATAACTGACAATGTATAATGACAAAAGACTGCAGTAGTTTCTTAGAGTACTGCAGTTAGTTTAAATAGCCCACTAATGTAATGTGATAGTAATAAATAGTCATTAAATACAGGAGACATGGGGTCAGAGGGCAGGGGAGGACCTTTAAATGGCCTGTGTGGTTTTAAACCCACTGTGCTCACTGAGGTTTGTATAGAAAAGCGCAGGACCACAATCCCTTCATCTGAGGTTGTAGTGACACCAAGTGGAGGCTATTTGCAACAGCAGACCAAGAGAAGTTGATTTGTGGAAAAGTAGCCACCTTTCCTTGTTTATGATCATGTTTAAAGGAAGAGTATTTGAAACATGTTCGCTTATACTTTTAATATATCTATATAACTCTACAGTAGAATGACATTAGCCTGAAAGGTTAAATTTCAATTAAATTAATTTAAAACTTGTGTTTCAACTGCCCAAAGTGCGTCACATAAGAAGTCAACAAAAACAAATATACAGATAATACAATACAAGGAAGATATCCTGTCTAGCCAGTATTAAATGCTAGGGAGAAAAGGTGGATTTTCAGTCTAGTCTCAAACTGCGTTAAAGACCCCGACAGGCAGAGGGAGGCTGTTCCATAGCCTGGGCACTGCCACAGAAAAGGCTCTGTCAACTCTGGTGTTGAGCCTTGCTTTGGGCACAGCCAGTACATGGAAATAAATGGTCTAACTCAAAGTATCTATTCATGTAAACAGTTTATACTACACAAGTGATCTAAGCATCTGTCACTCTTTCATCATTCACAGACATTGGATTATATACAAATACTATATGATGCACTAGTATCATTTTCACATAGCTATTACTAAAACAAAATAAATAATATAAATTAATATAAATCATGAAATGTCCTCATGACAACCTAGCAACAAATGGGTAAATATAAATAATAACACTAATACAAAATGTTCAGAGAACCTAAAAGACTTTCTCAACACTCCTCTCTGTGTGGAGACTTGCACATTTTCAGCCTAATCCATGCTGAGGTAGTGTTTTAGAAGTTCAGCTCCCATGACTAGACATACTTGTACTTCCCACACTGAAGCATACATTACATATAGTGAACAAAAGCAGCCTTGACTCAAGTCCTAGCATCTTTTGAGACTGAACTACTCTCATCTGAGAGGAATGCTGAGTGCAAACTGCTGCGGTCAGCACTGTTATAACTGCCTTATACCCATTAGGCTTTGAGGTTGGAAACAGGGAGCATATAGTGAAACAGAGCGAGGAAGAAAGAGCGTGAGCCAGCAGCTGGGAAGTTTGGATTCTTCAACACACCGCAAAGCAAAGCACACTTTGAGAGAGGGCTAAGAGAAGCGGCCTTCTGGTTATGCAATATGTTAGTATTGATATCAGAATCTGGTGGTGAGACATGAAGCCAAGAATAAGAGACTACTGTTGAACCTCCTAATGATGAGCAGGGGAAAGGGGCCAGACGACAGCCACAGTTGAATAGGTAAATATTATGGAGCAGGGAGGTGTAAATCATGTGAAATGTGCATGTTATGCAAGGTCATTTAGGGGAGAGATTTAGTATCACACAATGTGGAATCATGACCGCCATGACTATGTCAATATGCTATTGATAAAAGCATGTTGAGGGAACCTCTCATATAATAATAATAATATATAATGGCTGATTATGATTTATTTTGTGCATTACAAGCTCTCACTACAGCTATATAAACTACGGGTTCCCAAACTTTTCAGGCCGGGACCCCATGCAACTGACCTGGGACCCCCTAAGCAAAATGGACATCTAATCATTTCATGTTGCAAAACCATTTACAATTAGATTTAATTTTATTTTTTTCTCCACTAAAACATACTGTGTAAAATTAAAAAATAGATTCAATATGGTGTCACAATTTTAAAATGACACTTTGAAATTATTTTGCAACCCCCAGCTCATGCTTCACAACCGCCTTGGGGGTTGAGACCCCCACTTTGGGAGACACAGTTATATCTACTCAATGTGCTACCCCTGAGGCTGACAGAAATGTAGCTGCCAATTGGTCACATAGGCAAGGCAGGTGGGGTCTTATTGTTGGGCAATACACTTCATAGAACAGCAGTCTCAGAGCCGGGGATCAAACCGCCTATATTCAGGTTATAAAACATTGGCTACATGAGTCACTTACCTAAATCCCTATCCCTACAGAAGTGTTTTGTAATTTGAAAGAACGTCTGTAAAAAAGAAACTGGCATAATGTAACTACAGTTGTTTACCACATGTTTGTGCACTGACATAGCAAACGTTCACTCCCTATTCTTTGAGTAAACCTCCAGAAAGATGCTGTGCCAAAATGATAATAACACATTTGGTTTGGATAGATATTTTCCATCATAGATGACATAAAAACAGATTGTGACCTGATAAAACCCGGGAAGAACACAGTGTTTGTTTTGGAGAGCATGTTTTTATTTGGAGGTTGGATGTTCCTAATGCTGCTCCGTCTTTAGAGACCAAAATAGCTTCTGTCTGTTCCAATGGAGCAGACAAATGTTCCTGAACTCAGTCTGTGTGCTTCTCACTTACAGCGGTTCAAACGTGAAGGTAATTTGTCATGTGGTGTTTGGCAGACCACCTTTGCAGTCACAGTATACAGTATGTACTCCTGTCTTTGCCCAAACCCATTAATTACTATAGTACAACCCTGAGAAAACAGCCGCTAATAGAGAACAGCAGGCAGACGTTACGTAGATAGAGTTTTGATGTTTCTGCTGAGCTTTCACTTCTTCAAATAAACCTTGAGAAATAATTAGATATGCGTGTATACAAATACCAACAGTGAGAAACACAAATTTGCAAAATAATAACCCAAGAAGATATAAAATAGTACACACATTAAATCAATTTCCTGAAAACAATAAGAAACTTACTATACCTGCCAATCCAATTACTACTACAACTTTTAGCATAATAGTAATATTCTGTACTACCACTACAGTTACTACTAGAAGTTCTACAATAAATACCTTAACTGTAATTGCATTAGGGTTGTCAAAAGAATCGAAAACTAGATACTAATTGATACTAAACTAGTATTGAAACTATATACTCATTTGAACAGGTATCCATACTAAAAGTCATGTTCACATTACAGAAAAGAACCTTTCCTGAATAGCTTTAGAATGATCTTGATTTGAGCTGGATCAGCACCTGGACGACTGTAGGACAGCACAGATATAAGGCCACATGATAATATAAAAGAAGGTTCTATGATTTAATGTTAAAAATCACATTCTATCGTCTAAATTAAAAAACGTTTTCATCAATGTATTGAGACTATTCCTTAGTATAGAAATCGAGTTTGAAATTTGAGTATTGTGACAACACTAAATTTACTACAGTCACTACTGGCACAATTACTAGACAGTTTTTTTCTATATTTGTGTAGAGTTCTGAGCTTACTAAGTAGACTCATGGTTCCCGGGACAGGTCATGTATGGCACGTAGGCTGCTATGGACTGGATTTGCCTCATGAACTCGTCCCCGATCCTGGCGTTATCCTGGAACGACGAACACCATCAGACATGACGCTACATATTTCACATAGCACCAGACAGGAAGACCTTTTCTCCATTTGCCCACTAAATATTAACAGCTTTAGCAGACTGCTCCAGGAACGCACAGTATCATTCACATAGTTCAGAGGTCTGGTTTTCTATTTTAAAATCTCACCAAAGCCACAGGATATGTTTTTGCATTCAAGCTGACAGCCCAATGGGGATGTGGTTATTAAATCAAGCAATAGTATGTGTATTGCATCTACTGTTAGCAATACCATAAACCGGTAGATATTAATAACTACATAAGGATCTCTGCCTGCAAAAATGTAGGCATCAGTCGTTGACAAAACAGTGGAAGAGCTTGATACTTGATTAAAATTCCATATTATTATTGTATTACTTTAGATACAGATCAAGACTATCAGGAAAAAAAGTAAATGTTTTTCCTGTTTAATTCATTATTCCAGTGTCAATACCTAATAATAATGCACTGGATTTATATAGCACTTATATTTCAAGACACCCAAAGTGCTTTACATTGTATTATTTATTAATGCTATATCATATTAATATTGGTAAGTATCTGTGTAGATGTCAACATATTTATTTTAGTTTTTCAACTGATTTACTTAGGGCTGCATCTCAAAATATACCACAAGAATAGCCATATTGCAATATTGGCTGATGCAATAACCAATATCACAAGAGAATAAATATATCACGACAATAGAACATTCCCACTTTTTACTAAGCATAACCTTTTCCTTATAAAGTCCTATATTAGACTTGGGTTGATCTTAGTGTGTAGTATATGTTAGGTTTTTACTTTTACACAGTTAACTAGTAAATGTATATTATTGGTTTTAATTTGTAATATCGTTATTACAATACAAAACATAGTTATCGAAAATTTCACGTGTTTCTCATATCATGCAGCCCTAATCAGAGCTGAGTGTTAGTATCTATGTGCTTTTACATAATAAAAGGGAGGGATTTGGTAAGGTTCAGGGAGGAACTCACTTAGCTTATCTCATCTGTCGTTGTGGAATTAGGAGCACGTATGATAGGCTTTATGCCATGAGCTTCTGGTGAAAGTCTTAAATGGCCACAAATGTGATACAGTGAGGAAAGAGAACTTACCTCGTGCATGTCGTAGGCAAAGTCCCCTGAAAAACATAACAAGACATTTTGATTCATTTAGAGGGGCATGTAATTCTAACTGATGCTGACTGATTGTGAAGCTTACCTATGTGTAGAATAACATCATACATTTCCATCTGTGTCTCCTTCTGTAGACGGGCCAGTGACTGTGGGTTCTCATTGCCTAGGTCGCCGTACAGGGCAAACTTTGGGCTGAAGTGGACACTGTCGTTCAGGGCCGTAAAGTAGAACACATCACTCCAGCCCTCATCGCTCCCACAGTGGTACACTAGAACGGGCACAAAAAGGGTACAGGGTGTAATCATTTAGGCTGTGCTCCTATCTCGTCCATCACTGGTTATGTTTACATGGACAGTGAAAATCATATAACTAGAATAATAAAACACCCCAATAATTAGATCTGATTTTTGGTGTGTGATATGGTGATATGTGTCAGTCAACTTGCAACATGTTGCGAACAATCAGAAAGACATTAGTTTACTCAAATTCACCTTATTCCAGAAGTTGCCGTAGACGCCACCACAGTCATTGAGATGGTATTATTTATATACTACACGGACTATAAAGCTGTTTTAAAGCCTCCCAGAGAATTGGTGCATTGTTGATTTGATGGCCACATGAACACTGAATATTTTTTAAAAAATCAACCTACTTTATATCAGATTTCTGAGGTGAAACTTTTCTCAAATTCTCCATTTAAATGAATGGGATTCTTGCTTACCCAGAAGTGCTTCCACAAAGTAACCGCGGTTTGGAGCATTTAGAGGAAAAAGTGGGCGGGGCAGAATAAGGTCAATAAGATGTAACTGTTAACGTGAGATTTAGAGATTCCAGATTTCAAATATTGGTCAGATATTTGGTGTGCATGTTAGTGTTGTCATAATATTAAAATTTCGCACCTGATTTCGGTACTAAGGAATAGACTCTATACAGATTCTGATACCACAATAATAAAAACTCTTTATTTAGACAATACAATATAATTTTTAACATCAAATCTTAGTACTTGTACTTGTACTTAGTACTCCCATGTTACCTTATATCTGTGTAATCACTCAGTTGTGCAGATAGGTTCAAACATGGTTCAAGAGCCTGTATGTTCTGAAACTGCTCAAAATCATTCTAAAGCTATTCAGGAAAGGTTCATTTCTGTCCTAGGAATATGACTTTTTTTAATATCAATACTTGTTTAAAGGAGTATCTAGTTTCAATACTAGTTTTATATCACTTAGTATCAGATTTTTTATACTTTTGACGACCCTAGTGCGCGTAAACATTATTGTACTGACCATAGGTTGCGGTGGGTTTGAGACCAATGAGGATGACTCTATGGATGTACATGGCCCTCTTCTCATCTCCTGAATCCACAAATAAAGTGCTGTTGCCTTGGGTAGACAAGTCGAAGAGGCGGCCTCCCAGAAGCCCATACTCCACTGTGCTGTCTGTTTTATTAAAGGTTGTCCAAGTCACCTCCATTGATCCTGGGACACCTAGAGGAAAATAAAAGAATTAATACTCAGAGTAGGCCATGTCAAATATAATGCAATACTTAACGTGAAAGTAATTTATAAACCATTGTTGGCAAATATATAAATGAATATCAATTTATGATGGTGATTGCTGCATAAACAAATTATTTTTATAGATTTTTACCTGGATATGAAAGGTGCACCTGTTCTGGTTGAGTCCATATCGGAGGAAGACCAAGCACCAGCCAAGGAGCAAGATTTAAGAAGAGATAGATGGTGTAGACAAGCTCCATGTTGTCTCTGGTCTGCAATAGGACAACACAGTCATATAAAACAATACAGTTATACGATCACAAGACTATAATCATGTGATACATTTATAAGTGGACTCTGAAGCCTTACCAGAGCTTAGTGATAGCAGCTCACATAATACGAGCGTTTAGGCCTTTCTAATGGGAGACTTTGCATCAGTGAACAGCACCCTGGATGATGAAAGCGAAACAGCAGAGCAGAGTCAGCAAACCATGTGCAGAAACAGATCATGTGTGAATAAAAGGAGCTGATGCTGTTTTTCATCGTGCATTTGGGGAAGTAGCCTGCTGGTGAGGTCAAGTGCACCAGGATTAAGTTCAAACAAGCTGTGGCATGCCCAAGATCAATACACTAGAAAGACAAAATGGCTGACTATGCAGGAATAAAGAAGACCGTGTGAGCTAGAGGTGTGTGAATTCAAGAGCACCCTGTAGTTACAAACAAATATATTCTAAATAACGTAGTGGAGGCAACTGGAGACAAAAGTGAGACTGAACACAATGCAATTTCAATGAAGAACCTTGATTAGCCTTAAAAAAATATGAGAAACCAAGGGGCGTTTGACAAATAAAAACACTCAGCTATGTATAAGGGATATTTTAGCCTAGTTTAAAGATATTACAATTGTATTTTACATTATTTGTTTATTTATTTATTTTATACAGTCACATTTTACCACAAATTGTATTCTCTGTGTAGTTCAAATATAAAATTGAAGCTAATAGAAAAGCAAACTAATATTTCAACTCTGATAGATATATATATATATATATAATATATATATATATTTTTGTTTTTTTGTTTTTTTGTTATAAAGCCAGTAGGATTTATTGAAAGTGAAAATGTGTTATGGTCTATTTCATGTTACCTCAAGTTGCCTGAGCATGTAAAGGTCACTAGAGGGCGCAAGTTGACTCACAAGTGAAAAGAATGGGGCACTTCATCCTCTTATAAAGGCGGCATTATGTGTTCAAATGGTCGGTTGGAGAGATGACAGTGACCGAAGGATCCTCGATAGGAAGTTTGTCCATCCAAGAAGTCAATCAAGAATTATAACGACTGCAGTTGGTGTGCTTTTGTGATTCAAGAAAGCTGTGAGTACGAGGGAGCATATGATAAAGATAAATGCTGTCTTGACTAACATAAATGATCTCGCACTGATTCATCTCAAAACACGTACTAAATTTGACAATAGCTTCCGTGATTTGCTGCGTGTATTTGGATTATACAATAACACGTGATCCTGCTAAACATTTGACTTTTCTAAAACCCTGGTGATTCTTGGACAACTGAATGATAAACGTGCCTTTAATTCGTGAAATAATCCTGGAATAATAGCGTGTAATATATAAATTAAGAAACAAAACTCACAGAGCGACCTTTGTTTTCTTCTGGAATATTTCCGGTATACGTCACATGAAAAGTATGACAGGTGAATTATGGGAAATTGAGTTCAAACGGCTTTTCAGCGGGACACAGCGGTCAATAACAGGCTGGAGGAGCAAACAGCTGCACCTACTAGCTTTTAGTGTTTTAAACTTCTACGAACAGGATTATATCTCACAGAAATAGTTGGTTGTGATAACTTTTGTTGCATTTTTAAAAACTTTTTCTCATTGTCCAGGTAGAATGGATTTCAATTATGAGAATGGTGATTATCAAATTCTTGACCAGGACAGCTCCCCGTATAAAGTGACTTACAGAAATACAAAAACAGTAAGTTGTTGTATTTTTACATTTTTATATTGGTTTGTTTACATGATATATAAATGTAGGGTTTCTTAATTAGGTCTACACATTTTTTACAGATGGATTATTATACAAATGAGGACTCCACTAAAAAGAGGTAGGCTGGTTGTGCATTGTTAAACGTTGTGGCTCTGTGCTTAGAGTATATTTACCTACCTTTCCACTCCACCCAGGGTTGCAGTGAGCCGCCCTGGTCCCAACCCAGGCAGAGTGAAGCGGGTCGTGTCCTGTAAGAGGAAGAGCCATCATCTGACAGTGGCTCGGAAGAAAGCGCCCGGATCAGGAAAGCCTCATGTAGCTGCAAACAAGGAGAACCAGCTGAGCAGTAAGACAGACATGGAGCAGGGAATATTTTGCATGGATCCGTGGGATTTGTCACAGGATAAACACAGAACTGGAAGAACTGGTCCAGAGCTGCCTGATTACAGTTTGCTCTCAGAGGTTGGCAAACTCTCACTACTTTTTACACTGTGGGAAAGTAGTATCTGTTTTGTTGAATAGTTTGCATTATGTTTATAGATCAGAAAAGATCACAGCTCCATGACTAATATTCTCTTTGGGAGAAACCTACGACTCAAAGTGGCTTTCACATTATGGAAGAGAAATGTGGGAGAGCTGCTTACATATTTCCTGAGGTACAACTTCTGTGACGTAGGCTTGGAATTTGAAGCAATAGTTGCGCTTTAATAAGACTGTATTTTTAAATTGTTTCTACAGAATACAAGATTTTGGAGTATTTGTTGACTTTCTTCCAGTGATAACCAAAAGGTAGCAACAACTTACACATTTACAGAGTAATGCTGGCTTTTGAGTACTTACTGTATCATAAATCTCACCTGCAGTATATCTGAGGACTCTCCGACAGTTTCTATTGGCTGTTGTGTCGACCTCTTTCCATTGGTTAAGAAAATCCTCTCTGATCCATATGAAGAGTGAGTATATCATTATTATCTATATTATTATGTGCAACAACAAAAACATTTCACAATGCAATTCCTTTTTAACTGCTAGAGGTGCCTAAATGGTAATGAAAAATTACAATTCTAGATGAAAAGTAATCCATTTGTGAAGCCCGCTGAGTTTTGAAATACAAAAAAGGTTTATTCATTGTTACAGCAGATAGAGACAAGACAGGGCCCAGGCCTCCTCTGGCCACAGACTGGTAGCCTTCCGGCTACTTTCTCCTAGAGCATCTTCCCCCTGGTCCTTAGTCCCCCAAAGCATCTGAGCTCTGAGTATTGATAGTAGAACGACAAAGCTACATACATTTTAAAGCAATCACTTTTGTTTCGCACCCATGAGATAATGAACCTTTATACCTGAGGACAGATAAGACAACATAAAGTTTCATGTGGGATGGAGATGGAGCCTTCACACATATTAATGTCTGGTCTTGGTCTGACACACTGACCCAGATCAAATGCATTTAAAGATATATGCGATAAGAATATTTCCTTCACAAAATTAATATACTTAAATTTTCATCACATTGGCACCTCTTGTTGTCAAGCCATTTCCCAAGTTTACTGTAAAACTCACAGTAACAGCTGGAATAAAGAGTTCAAGTATTTGAACCAACTCCATATTTTTGTGAACACAGAGTAAACTGACATTGTTGTGATCTTGACAGATATATTATAGTTGGATTAAAGTGGTTACATACAGTTCTGAAAAACTGGTGGGAGGAGCTAAAAGAAAGTGGACTCAGTGGATGCACTAAAATGCCATTGGATAAGTAAGTAATTGTGATTTGTAAAAACAATGTGCTCAATAGTTTATCTTAGTAAAATGACAAATTTGGTTTGACAGGAATTTTCAGATCTTTAACCAACAGTTACTGGAGTTATGGCATCAGGAACCTCGATTAAAATCTGTCCCAGGATCAGCTGGAGACTTGGCAATGGTTTGTATTGTATTTACAGACTCTACTCTCTTTAGTTTAAAACAGTCCAACACCAGTTTAACTTTAGTATGTTTTTCTACCACAGGCCATTGATTCATTCATTTCACAGTTGCCATGGTAATAATGATGACGCCTGAAGATAACAGCTATAGAACTGTAGTCAGAATATGTGCAATGTTTTGGTTTTTTTATGTATTTTCTTTTCAAAAATCATGTGCAATTTTAGCTAAGTGACTTATAAATTAAATAAATTATTTTATTTTTTCAGCTACTGTTATTGATTCATTTGTAATATTAAGCAGTTGTTATAAGAAATTCATAAAATACATCACTAAATCTGTAGCTATGCACACACAAATGAGTGAGATTTGAGTGAAATCACGTTAACTGCTCTGGACTTCAGCCTCATTCATAGCATGTGTGATTGAAGCGATGGAGAAATACAGTGCTTTCACTCAGCTCCTATCGGTGCATTTACATGATTTATCAGGAAGAGGCTCAGATAAGCACTTGATTGTGTCTGCCTGTGTCGTGAACCTGAGTCTGAAGTTCAGCTGTGACGAGACACCACACAATCACACACAAACTATCAGTCATTTCACTCAGCGCCTTCTCGTACATTATACACAGTGGAGACAAGGCATTCTTCTACAGAGAGATTCCTGATACATGTGGCCCCATACCAGGTAAAGCTTATACTTTTCAATAAGAGAATATCACTGCAAATTGTAAATGTAATACCTTGTTTTGTTCTGACAGAGTAAAAACATGAAATCCTTGTGGTTGGTGGCAGTCCTGCAGTTAATGCTTTATGTAAATGGAGTCGATATGGAGCATCTCAAAGCAGACAACCTGAAAATACTTGCTGCAGAAAAACACAATCAGGTCTTGAACCAGGGCATGAAAGGTAATCCAAAACTTCCATCTCATAAATAAAGAAATAAATACATTTTTTTAGACAATTCACCAAGTATTTTTATTATTACTATTTTTTTTAGCATCCTTAGTAAACATATAACATAAAAGTGAGCGAGTAAAATGTTTTATTGTAATTTTGTTTAAATTCATTATTTTAATTAGACATTGTATCTTTTGATCTCGTTAAGGTCGTTATCTTATCTGAGGCTGCTGTACCCTATGCATTCTATAGTGTAATTACTGGTTATGAGCAGGGGTATCACACTATTACATTCGTAGTGATAGTGATTATGTTTTATGATGTCATCTACGTTTACAGCCAAGTAAACATTTGTAATTTCTTGGCTTTGTATCAAGGTAATATCGGCTAATGTTTATCCGGGGAGTGTAATGCCAATTATAGTAACTGATAACAGAGTAAATAAACTACCATTCCTGGGCATGTTCCTGATTGTTGTTTCTGTCCAGTGTTGCCTAGAGACTGCCATGAGATGCTCCTGACGTCTTCGGGGCTGGCCAGAGATGGAGTGTACCTCATTCAGCCCGGGGACGCTCCCATTGTGGTCTACTGTGCCATGCAGGAGGGGGGATGGACAGTTGTGCAGCACATCACTGTAAATAGCAGTGTAAACTTCGACTGCACATGGGCTGAGTATAAGCACGGGTTTGGGGATGTCACTGGGGATCACTGGCTGGGGAATGAATATCTCCACCAACTGACACGAGGCCCTGGGCGATACAAATTAGGAGTGAAGTTGGTGGACAAAGACGCTATTACCAAAATGGGAGAGTATGACCCAGTTTTGGTGGAGGATGAAGCTGCGGGATTTCGACTGAGGCTGGGTTTGTTCCAGGGGACAGCTGTGGATGCGCTGACCCTGGACACAGAAAACTATCTCCATGACAACCAGAGATTCACCACTAAAGACAGGGACAATGACAACTACTTCCAGAACTGTGCCAAGCTGGAGTTTCAGGGCATAGCAGGAGGGGGCTGGTGGTATGATGCTTGTGCAGGAGCAAATCTCAACCGAAGAAATGTAATCTACTGGCAGAAGGACTGTAACAAGGAACGTCTGTGCAAGTACGCCTGGATGATGGTGAAGCCCTCAGACACATTCAAAGTGGTGCAGAGTGCAGACTGCAGGAAGGATGAGCTGTGAGGATACAAAATTACGAGTGCTGCTGGCTTCAAGTCATGAGTGATTGAAATACGCCTGCTTAACTTTGGATTAATGCAATTCTGTCAAACATTTTTACTTTCATAAAAATATTGAACACTGAAAATAAAATCATATCTGAAGGAACAACAAGTGTAACCCTGCGACAGACTTATATAGTTAGCCACATTTTATTCTGAAAAGCATGGGCATGGTCACAGAATATGAAACACTGTATATAAAACATACATTTAGTTTCAGCTCTAGATTTTACAGCAAAGTCAATGCACAGAAAGCAAAGCATCGTTTTCATTCACACTAAATGTACCACGGTTTGTTATCAACACTTACAACAGCATCTGTCAACAATGAGAGTTAGGACAGTCTGCAGACATATGCAGAATTATGAGAGAAAGCAAGTTACAAATCTCCAAGAATTGCAAAATGGTCAGCAAAACAAAATACAACATGTGGGAAAGGCAATATCCTGAGGATGGAGTGCAAAATACAGTACTGTATTTGATGAAGTGTTGTTCAATGCAGGAAATAGTATGGACCTCATTTGAACACTAGTACAGGGAGAGGTGGAAGGAAATGAGGAGATCTGAAAGCTGTTTTGATTAATGACACATTGGCACATATATCAAGGCTTTGATTTTCAAGTTACAATCTGGACTTTACAAGCAGACCCCAACAGCACAGTACAACACACAGTAGCCCTTTAACAGAAAAACTCCTCAAAATACTGAGTACTATACATCTGCCTCATTGACATTCATCCACTTTAACATGTACTCACAAATCACATACTGTAGATGTATTTTGCCATTGACTTTTACTATCATACAGATTTGTCTGTGTACTGAACGAGATGGTGTAATCCCTCATTCGTCCAGGAGTGGTTCAGTGTACAGAAGGTTTCAACCGTGATCATCTGAAGAAAAAAAAAGAAGAAAAACATGTCCCGATGACCACTGCTGAACCCTTCTCTACTTCGTTTACTGAAGTAGTGGTTGACAACAAAATTAAGTTGTGGGTCTTTTGAACACAGATTTAGGAAATTATCATTTTTAGTTTCACTTTCAAATCAGGTGAGAACAACTGTCTAAGAATACTGTCTGTTTTTCTTTATATTTAGTGTACAGTGTCTCATTTAAAGCAATTAGCCACATAAAGTATGCCTAGTGTAACCTTTACGAGTCACGCTGATTAAAAAAAAAAGTTTTTTTCACGTTAGTTTGGAGCTGACCACTGGGTTCTGTCCGTACCAGTAGAGCTTTTCCTCGATCCTCTTCTTCTTCCACTGGCAGAGCAAGAGCATGCGGAAGGTCTTCTGAAAGGTTTTATTACACAGGGCGTAGCACATGGGGTTGACAGTGCTGTTGACGTAGCACAGCCAGTAGCCTAAATGCCACAGGGACAGAGGGATGCAGTCTGAACAGAAGGTAGAAATGAGCACCATGATATTGTACGGCGTCCATGTTAGGATGAATGCCAACAAGATGGCGCTAAGAGTCTGTGCGGCCTTCTTCTCCTTGATCAGCACCATCCTCTTCCTCTTAGTAATCTGGTTCTTAAGAGTAGAATCGGTAGGTTTCGTCGTAGAAGAGGTAGATGGTGCGCTTACTGATTCCGCTGAACTGAAATTCAACTGTGTTTTTGAATCTCCGTTTTTGCTCTGTGTTTGACCGTTGTCCTTGGCGATGGGCTTGAACTTGTATGACACGCATTTCCCGCTCTTTTGCGAGTTGGCCTTAGGCGGTGTTTGTAAGTAGCTGTCCTCGTCGTAGCTGCTCAGTTGCTCGTTCTCGCCCTCCCCAGTCGTCTTTCCCGCCTCGCACCCCTGATTTCGGAATGTGGACTGGAATCCCTTGGGAGACGCAGGCCTTTCTTCATCCTCGGAGGACGCGTAGCTGTTGAAGGAAGTCTGCGCGCCTGCTTTGGACCACTCATCGTTGGTTGTTGCAGTGGATTTGACAACGTTACCTCTGCTTGATGACGACCAGGAGGCTTGATTTCTGTCATGTGATGTTGATCGCAGTTTGCAGCTAAAGCAAGACCTTATTATCGTCTTTTGTGGCTGGCTAACAGTATGATCTGTTGGGTAAGATGTCCCTTGCAGCTCGGCTAGGTCTTTGGTCCTCTTTTCCGTTTCTTTGTAGATCCGACAGTACAGAATGGTCATGACTGATACTGGGACGTAGAAAGCTGCAATGGCTGTCCCAAATGTTATAACAGGCTCTGAGAAAAATTGAATCTGACACTGCCTTTCTGGTACAGTCCTCTTTCCAACAAAATACTGCCAGCAGAGAATCGGCGGGGCCCATAGAATTAAGGATACCAGCCAGGCTAACCCTATCATGACCCCTGCCCTTTTAGGAGTCCTTTTGGCTCGGTAGGTCAAAGGTCGCGTAATGGAAAAGTATCTATCAAAACTGATCACTAGGAGATTCATGACGGACGCGTTACTGGCTACGTAATCCAATGCCAGCCACAGGTCGCAAGCAAGGTTCCCCAGTGCCCAGTATCCCATTAGAATATATGAAGTGTACAAGTTCATAGAGAAAACTCCAATGATGAGATCAGCAGCTGCTAAACTCAACAGGTAGTAATTATTAACTGTCTTTAACTGGCTGTTGACTTTAAAGGATAACATGACCAGAACGTTCCCCACTATAGTGATGAGGCTGACTATGGCAGAGACGGTTGCGATGGTGATGACCTCCCACAGACTGTGCGTGACCAGCTGGACGCCCATGGTCTGATTGACAGAGGAGTTCTGTGCGCTGTCTCCCTCCATGGTGCAGTTACTTTTGAAGCTCACATAAGAAGAGATAGGTGCAGCTGGGCCTTTTCAGCAAGAGATCTGTAAAAGAGGGGAAAATGTGTTAATATGTGCTGCTGTATGTGTCCAAAACCAGCAGATGGCGACATTTCTGCATCAGGGTCATAAAGAAGCACAAGACGCAACTGATAAGTTCTAAGTATTACTGTAGTTCTTCTTTACTGCAGCTCAAGTTTTTTATATATATGCATTGAAATATTGCATTAAAGGACCTTTATTACACCATTTTCTGATTCATGTTATAATGTTGTTACTTCATCAAAAATATACAAAACCTGGAATTTTGTTTTGTTTCATTCACATATGTTTAACACAAAAACCTTGCTAGTTTAGGCAGAGTTTTTCTCTCAAACTGAAAATACTCTGTTCCACCTTGTGATGTCATGTGCTGTCATAAACCTTCACTAGAATCATTTGGATGATTTCAGCCCTGGAGTTGCCAATCTTCACTGAACTAAAGCTAAAAGGATAACTTGAAAACTACCACTGACATCACAAGGTGGAACAGAGCATTTTGAGCTTTGGAGATGTTACAGACTAATAAACCAGGTTTACTCAAACATGTGAGAATGAAACAAAACATAACTCCAGGTATGTTTTTGAGGAGGCAACAACATTTTAATATGGCTTAAAGCTCAAAAAGAGTCAATTTAGGACCTTTAAATATCTGATGGGCCATACTTCACATTTAAATGCACTGCTGCAACTCATGATGTAAAATCCTGATGAGATGTACATTTTTGTTATGAAGTAGCCCCATTATCCATATAATTAGAATAACAAAAACAATACGCTTGCCTTACTAGAGCCTCAGCTCATTTGTATTAGTCTTTTGTACGCTCCAAAAAATATAATTGAGCAATTCTCTTTGAGTGGATCGCACAATTAGATTAGGCACATGTGAGTATACCCATATGGAGAGGTTTGGGCTGACTCCTCAAACATCTGTGGCATGCTGCAAAAATCCAGGCCATTACATCATTTTAATCATTTCTTCTGTTCTGTTTAAACAGCATTTTTGAGTTCAGGATTATATTTATGTGTGGTGTCTAGCAGGAAAAGTATCTATAGCTATCTAACTATATACAGTTTATACATAACTCAACTCAACAGATCTTTTTCTTGAGTACAGATTGATCTAAGAGAATATTTGCTTGCTACTGCCAACAAACACAACCAACAATGCAGTGTGTCTTCAAAAGGCATTTGTGTGTACTAAACAGTATAAAGTATGGGGTTTAAAGAGCATCTGTGTCCCACTTTGAGTTTGTCAAACAAATATGACTTCAGCTCAGTGGCTCTTCTGCTGTGAATAAGTCATTTTAACAACAACGTGCCCTGGGGGATATGGCCAAGTAACAAAAGGCTGATCAAAATAAATGCTACAAACTGGCATCAGATTACACTGGAGAAATCGTGTAGTTATATGTGCTCATTGGTGTTCCATTTCTACTATTCCTCATTAGGTCTGTCACCTTAATTACTACATGCACTTATTATTCTATACATGAAAGCTGGAACAATATTTTTTTGGGTCAGTGTTTGTTCTGTGTACTTTTTCTTTGCATTACTGAAACATTTTTGGATATTTTTTGGCTATAAAAAATTTGAGTCGTATAAGATTGAACACATCACTTCTATGACTCATTACAGATGGAAAACTAAGTACTGAAGTGTTACATTCTGCTGTTTATTTATTGCAGCTCATGATTTTTAACATAATGTAACATTTAGAATAGTATTTTGGGGCTAATTCAAGTTTAAGGTTTTCGTGTCAGTGCTAAATTAGTTTCAATATTTTCCTTTATCAACTATATTTTCTTCATCAATATGTCGCATATCTAAATGTCTTATGGTGACAGGCCTTTGTTCTTAAATACTGCATGAACATTATCATCCAAATCAGTGCTTCTTTCACACTCTGTAGTATGATGTCAGTACCTCTATGGGCTTTTGTGATGGGACTTTTGGCTCTTTTATGGGATCTGAATCTTTTGGATCCATTCATTTCAAAGAGCTGTTCAAAAAAACACCTCTTTTGCTATTTATTTATATGACAGAAGTTGATGTGAGAACTCATTTTAACAACCAACTAATCACAAAGACAAACAAACGAGGCTTAAATGTGATTAAAATGGTTCAAATTGAGAGTGGGACTGTGTTTACCTTTCAAAATGATGCATAATCTAAATAATCATTGCACTACAATGATAATCATTTTAAAACTAACTGTTATTGTGATGTCAGATATGTTTTTGTGCACATAGCTCTCACTCGTGTCGCCTGCTCTGCTTCTGTGATGATTCTTGTGTCGGTTCAGTGTTAATCAGTATAGAAACGCATAGAAATTAAAAAGAAAAAACTAGAACGGGATCCAACCGTTCACGTTAAGGAACTGTTCAAAAGAGCTGACTCGTTTACGAATGTCAAATCACTAATGGACGTGCAGAAAGATACAGAACATTTCCAAAAGTGGTTCCACTTTTATCTGTCATATTCATTGCTAACAGTTGTTTATTTGATTTTATTTAGCCGTGAAAATAATAATGTATTTCAATATTAATTACCTGAACATTAACAACACAGCCCAAGTAGTTCCATTTAAAACAAGGAATAGTCAAATCTTCCTCCAAAGTCTGAACTCGGCTCCAACACACAAGCTTTTACCTCGAGATTAAAATGATCCAAGCACATCACTGAGTAGAAATGACCTAATCTCGATTTCGAATTAACGCATAAAAATGTGATGAACTGCATAGCCATACCTCAAATCAATCAGCAGGTATTAATAGGCTATGTAGACCCATCACGCTATGCACAAACCCATGTCATATCTGCACCACAGGCAGAACCAGTCTGTTTTGATCAAATCCATTTCTTTTTGTAATTGCACAATTTCAAACTTCACTGTAACATAACTCAGCTTTTATTCAGAATCCAGCTCACAACTGTTCCACACCATGAGTCGGGATAACAAGTTTTCTGTGTCTGCTTCACTGTTCCCAAAAAGAACCTGTTTCTCCACAAATATTTCAGTGACACTAGTATTGTAGTCAGGCCCCTCGCTCCCATGAAACTACTAGGGGATTCAGAGACGCCTCACAGAGCTCTGCCTTTGAATCCTACTTTTAAATAGAGAAAAGTTACAATCTACAAGTAAGGTAGAAGGAAACACACGGAAATGTATGTAAATAAATACGTACTCGATTTGAATTGGGTGGCATCTAAAATAAGTGCTGTTTGGACTGCATTTAAAAGACTTTAGTCTAGACTTTACCCATCCTTTTTTTCTCTAGTCATTTATTCTATTTTCAGTGCAATGGGTTAGTTGATTATGCTTCCCTAATTACAGTACATTGGCTATTTAAAGGTGCACTACGCAACTTATCTGCTACCTGCCTGTCTCACCACCACCTGAAAACTCACATAATGAACTAATTTTATGAGCTGGAGGAACATCATCAGGTTGTTGCCTTTGACATATGTGCGAGATGCTGCTACTACCAAAGCAATTAAACAGAACTGTAAGCCTTCTGCTCTATCAAACATAAGAAGTGGTAGCTTGAGCTCAGACATCATTAAATGTGAGTGCGATCAGTTCTGTGGCCAATGCTCAAAACATTCCAGTCACAGCAGGCGTCCCTCGGCTACACCTGGGTCTTTTCCTCTTACACACGATGGTATTTCAGATCTCAACAGGCATAATCACAGAAAAACCAGCACATTGCAATATATATTTAAGTGGAAATGTGGTGATAGACAGTGGTGGATGAAGTACTCAGTTCTATTACTTAAGTATAAGTACAGACACAGAGGTATAAAGTTACTCAATTAAAAGTAAAAGTATCACATGAAAAAATTCAAAGAAA
This sequence comes from Periophthalmus magnuspinnatus, assembly GCF_009829125.3. Lineage (NCBI taxonomy): Eukaryota > Metazoa > Chordata > Actinopteri > Gobiiformes > Gobiidae > Periophthalmus > Periophthalmus magnuspinnatus. The sequence goes on along the minus strand of NC_047147.1, from coordinate 14,741,733 downwards.
AAATATTTAAGTACCTGTTTACAAATGTACTTTAAGAGTAAAAAGTAAGTAAGTAAGTAAGTGTTGTTAATTTGTTTAAGTGTTAAATGTAGTCATATTGATGGAAAAAAGATACATATTTTGGTCAACAGTAGCCATAAGAATCAATTCCTTACATTTTCTTATGAATAGTGTGTATAACCCCTCAATGCATATAAAAAGTACTTGTAGCGGAGTAGAAAGTATGGATACCTGCCCTCAAATGTAGTGACATAAAAGTAAAATGTATCCACTGTGAAATGTAAAGTAAGTACAGATACGTAAAAATTCTACTTAAGTACAGTACTTTACTACTTTTACATTGTTACCTTCCACCACTGGTAACAGATATCCAACAATATGAAAGGCTTTCAAACACTTTATTGTCCAGTTCTGGAGTGTGACTGTAAAATGGCCCCATAATAATGAAACAATCTTTGGTGAAAGCTCTTTCTCTCTCAAACACGACCACAGTGATTGACTCCTACACTTTGACCTTTCCCTGTGGAACAACACAAGACGCTAACAGCTTCTAAGCTCAACCACGGCTGAATTTTACACAGAAACAGAGGTGCTGCTGCTAAACATGAACTCTCCGTCTCTATAAATAGAGGATTGGTCGTGACTTGTTTCGTGGACTTCATATGATTGGACATGATGCAGACGGATTTCAAATGTGGTCTAAAGAAAAGTAAAGAACAAGATGGTCTGGGAAAGCCATTGTTGGATTCTTGAATGGGATGAAACATTCTAAGAACTATAAATATGAAAAACATGAATCTGTATTATACTACACATAAAGTTATCATATGATTTTTTGTTTAAAAGCTCATTATGTGACTTTTCTGCCTCTATGGAGATGTTATTTGTTCACCTGAAACGCACAGAATGGAATTAAACTTAAACATCTTCAGTTATCGATGTTTTAATTCCTCAAAAATCCCTATATTCTTACTGTGAGAAAGCTTACCTCACCACAGATCTGACCGACCTGATCATCAGCTTGTTCCCATGGCGATGGATGTGTTTAAAACTATGAGATTCCAAGCAAAGCAATAACATCTGCATGGAGACAAACAAGTGGGGAACGCTCCACCAGAAAAGTTATGTAATTAACCTTTAAAAGCGGAACAGAAATGGTGTTGCCAAGAAGTGTGCCTTACATTTTGGCCGCTGTTAGTGATCCAGCCTGCCTTCTGAAATATCATGTTAACATTATGCATAAGTAATGGCCACTGATCCAGTAATTAACTACATAAGAGAAGGGATGAAGTGGGAGTTTGGGAGTGTATAGGAGCACAGTGCTGGAGAGTACAGCTCCTCCCCTGGCTCACAGACACACCTAACCTTTCCCCTTAGCTTTTGCCCACCACAGCACAAATGAATCCGCGTGTGTTTGTGCCTTTGTGAGGATGAGAGATGATGCACCAAAACGCATCAGACGGAGGCAAAGGCCATTTCACACTGACGGTTTGTGATGTGCAAATGAGTCCTGAGTTGCTCTGGATAAACAAGTGCTTGGTGGGACCTTGAGTTAGCCCGCTGACCCGTGTTTGAGATGCCAGCGTCTGTGGCATTTGGGTCATAAGCGATTCTACAAATATCCTTGAAATCAGTCATAGGAAGAGACAGGAGGAGTTCCAAAATCTATGTACGAGAAGCTGATTTGCATCGTCGCGTTGAATAATTCAGAAAAGCAGAGGGCTAACGTTGGTGGTCTGAAGCAAATTTGTCCTTTGATAAAATGATCATTAAAATCAGATTATGATGTGTCGGGCCAATGCTGTCTGAGCAGCTGCCAAAGGGAACATGCAGTGTCCACCAAGCCAGTTTGAAAGCTTAGTAGTTGTTTTTGAGATAAGGATTGCACTTGGAGATTATATAGCAAGTTGTATAGCAGAGTTGTCCTTGGTTCACTAACTAATCAAAAACATTATATTGTATCTCATAAATGCATAGAAATCTGCAATTCTATGTAAAACAAAAGAAGCTATAATTTGTTTTTATGAGAGGTTCCTTTTCGAATTTCAGTCACATCTCACCATTAATATTTGATCATATTGCTAACAGAACAAGAATCAATACATAACGTTCAGGTTAAGATGCTCCTATGTCAGTATAAGTCTGCTTTTTTTTTAAAGATGCTCGTCACAACACTACAACACTGGAGAATGATTTTGCATGATTGGAGCTTGCAGTTAATGCATTTCTTGATTTGATGATAATGCCCACTTTAGTTGTTAAAAAATGCTTTCCATTAGCAGATAAAAATGAACCAAAAGTGCAGTTAAGAATGTAAAATGCGAATACTGCATTTATGTACACCCAGGAGTTGGTCTTCCAGCCAAATGTCTTGTGTTTGTTAATGAAGTGTTAGCTCATCTAAAACAGAAAACAACACAACTGCACGTATGAGTCTGACCTTTACCAAACACCTGCTAAAATTCTCACAAACAAATCCGGGGGTCTAATTACAAATGACTTTGGACAAATTTTCATTTCCGCTCCTGGTGACACCTCGGTAATTCTGGGGCACTGGGTGGACTTGTTAAAATCATGCTTCGCTGCTTAATCCTTGGGTGTGTTGATAGTTCCACTTAATCAAAAGAAGGAGTGAAGAGGTTTGGTCTTTGAAGAAAAATATTGATTGGATTTTTTCAAATGAGGTGAAGTTTTTTTTGAGAAAGTGCCCTGAAGTTAATCGAGGAACTAGAGTCTACGTAGATAATATGCTGTAACATGGATTTGAATGGCTCTAATGTAAAATGAATGTCCATGTATAGTGTTCTATGCAAGATTTCTATAATAAGCATAGGATAGAACACCCTCTGTTGCCTTCATTATGGTAAAAGGCGTCATTAAAAATACATGCATAGCCTTCTCAGACACACTTGTGCACGCATGGTTCTGTTCTTAAAACCAGGTCATGGCTCCATCCCTATACATATAATTGCCATTATAATGCAAAGCATACTCACAATGTGTAACAAGCGTAACTAGACTTACACTTTAGTTCTCCAGATGTCACAGCGGAGCGTTGCCGTGGAGCTTCCATCTCCTGCCGAGAGCAAAGTTCATGGTTAATCCCTTTGTTTTGTCATGGGAAGCCTGGGGTCAAGTGTATCGCCGGGGATCAGGTACGCGGAGGGGAGCGCAGGGAGGAGGCGAGATCCTGCTGACTCGTGCGTGCCACAGGGGAATGTAAGAAGCGCTTCCCTTGCAATAAAAATAAGGACAAAAATTATAAGATATCTGCGTTGTCTGATCCAGAAACAATCCTCAAGTATCCGCAAGTTGCATCCCTGTTTAGTCCGTGAAAAGAGGGAAACTTTCTGTCATTCCAAGATGCTCTTGGTGAAGTTGAGGCGGAATGAATGAAAGTGAGATGCTGCTCCCGTTGCACCTAGTACGGACACACACAGATGTAGCTGACGTTGGCTCTGGGCTGGGAGGAGGAGGAGGAGGAGAAAATCCCAGAAGGGCTGAGTGGTTCATCATGTTTCGGGACAGTGAGCATGCTGCTTCAGACCACAGAGTGTGAGGGGAGGAAAGGAGGAGGCAAAAGAGGAGGAGGAGGTTAGTGGAGGAGAGGTGTGGTTCTCAAGCTGGGGGCAGTTTCTATTGGTGGTGCATGTAGTAGGCTTCGTGTTGGAGCAGGTGTCACTTAGCACCAGTGTTTTTTGGGTTTTGGTGGAGCTAGAATGGGATATGGTTTAGTCCTGGATTAGACCTGTTACTATCAGATTCTCTCTGGGATTAGACATGATTAAAATCTGGCCTTGATCTGATTTAAATGTTGGTTTATCTTGAATTTGTTCTGGTTTAGACCTGGTTTAGTGCTGGTTTTGACTGGTTTAGACCTGGTTTAGACCTAGTTTTGACTGGGTTAGATCTGGTTTGGACGTGGTTTGGACCTGGTTTAGAACTGGTTTAGACTTGGGTTAGACCAGGTTTTACAACGGGTTTAGTACTGGTTTAGACCTGATTTAGTCCAGTTTTAGTCATATGTTAGGCAGCTTTCACACCTGCATACAAACCCCATCCCATCGGGATTAAACTGGGACCAAATCCCGAATTAAACTAGACGTAGATGAGGACTAAGGACCATACCAGGCCTACATCAAGATTAAACTGGGTTTAAACTAGGACCAAACATGGAGAAGTGTGAACACACCCAGTCACAGTCCTGCACCTGACTTAGTCCTGGTTTAGTTCTGATTTACTCCTGGTTTAATTCTGGTTTAGACATGGTTCAGTCATTTTTACTCTGAGATAAGTGTAAGTAATCTTGAAATTCATTTAGACTTCGTTAAGATTACTTCAATCAGAACTAAACTCACTTTCCACTGGACTCCAAAGCTTTTTTTTTTGTTTTTTTGTTTTTATTAAAATATAACTTTGTATACATCACAACCTTACCTTCAGTGGCCTGTCCTTTGTCCCAGGGGAGGCTCTGGGCTGCACCTCTTCATCATCACAGCCCAGTCTCTCAGTGTTTACACAGAGGAGGATGCTACGGAGCAATCAGCATCTGTGGAGCGTACAACAACAGTCATGCCTTTGTGCTCGCGTGGGACAATGACAAGTGACATGGCTGGGGCAGATAAGCTCCACTCGTACATAGACAGATGTTTCCCACTGGGACCTTTCAGTTTGTGTGTGCACAGAAACAACGTGTGTCAATAGGGAATTATGGGCCTGGCATCGGGCCACTGTCTGGGATGGTGTTAACTCCTTATATGCTTTAATTCGGATGATGGATGACCAGGAGGTTCTGTTACAGCGCCAAACTGATTACCCTACATATATGAGCAGAAAGGAAGGATATTACAGTTAATGAGATATTATTTAAAATCAACATGTAGATAAATACAGGGGGAAAAAAGGAGAAAGGGACAGAAAAATATGTGATTTCAGATGGTGTTTCAGTGTTTCCCACAGGTTTATGCTGAGACTATGGTGGGACAGGCACAGTGTAAATATGTCACTTATTGCCTTTACTAATCCCACATTATGCAAAATTTACTATTGTGAGCATTTTTGTTTCTTCAATATTAGATGAAAGAATAGTAGATGAGCATTGGCACATTCAACAGTGGAACAGTGCTTTGTGGGTAATAGATGACTTCCCTGCCCTTATAAGTACATTAGTCATAACAGGTCTCTCCCTTCCAACGATTCTGTCAGCAGGTCATCGCTGTCTGCCGATGGGATGATTGATGTGTGTTTCACTGTGATCCAATGCACCCTGTCCTCACATTCCCACATATCCCCAGCTCTGATCGGCTCTATCTAATGGCATTTCCAGGCAGCGGGCCAGAGGACAGACACCTGGCTCATCATTACCGTAGAAACGCTGACCTGCGCACACGTCTGAAGCTCTCATCATTTAAAACGTGGAGCATTCACACATCAGTGCACTCAAAAAGCTCTGCCACTGTGGACAGTCACTCTGGCTTTAAAATGCTCTTAGCATTGATTCTTTTTTACCAATTCATGTTATTGATCAGGCAGCAAAGTCTATTAAGAATAATGATGAGCTTTACATTACTTAACGTGATCTTTGACGTTTGACTTTTGAGGAAAATAATAATAAATTATACAGAAACCCACCTTCAAATTGAAATGAAAAACTAAGCAAACCAATTAATCAATCAGTCGGTCTATCAATTTACAATATACATTTTAAATGATTAAGTATTGATGATGATGTATTTTAGGGTTGTCAAGTGTTGAAAATCAGATACTAATCGATACTAGAACAAGAAGAAAGAAAGAAATTATTCAAGTTGAAAATTACATTCTATTGTCTAAATTTGCAGGGGTTTTTTTTATTTTTATTTTTTTCTTATCGTGGTACTGTATTGGAATCTGTTCGTATTGATATACAGTTTGAAATTTTAGTATCATGACACTACTATATAATGGTGAAATACATAGATAATAATGATAGATTATAATATGAAAATATTCAGTCGTGATTTCTATTTTAACAATGAATTATTTTATCTTATTTTAACTTATTTTAACTACTTATCACAACATTTAACCGCACTATACCTGAACAGTGTGGGGGCTGGTCTCTCAATATGACCAGTGTATCTTGTACATAGTGTGACTGCCTGAGCCCTCATTAACAGTTTTCGCACAGCACACCTTCCACACAGGGACAACAATAATCCTGATGCCACTAATGATATTTAATGATGAGAGTGGCATTCCATCAGTCAGACACCGACCTCTGGGCTTGTGTACGTCCTGAACGCTCCTCTGTGCTGCTCCAGGCCAGCCTATGATCGCAGAGGGGATGAGATGAGGAGGGGTGGGGTGTGTGGAGGGGGTGGGGGCAGGACATGGGCGCAGCTAGAGATGGATTGCATCTGTCCTCGGTCCACAGGGGCCTGCTTATCTCCTGACCCAATTGTGCACCCATATGTCGGGAGGAATATCCGAGTCAACATGGGGCTGCTCCGTTTGCTCCCGGTCCTCACAGGCTTCCTTCAGATCAATGCCTCACTTTGCGGGCTTTAAATCTCACTGATCTGCTGCATCTACTCCAGAGCGCCTGATGGAATGGGCGTCTGATGATTTCACTCTCCAAGGCTCAAATACACAGCTAATGTTTATAGAGGCATTTTTCCCTCTCCCCTCCAGGCCTTAGCACAACTCCTCCCCACATAATGAAGACACGGCCAATATCGTGTAGTGTTTCAGAGGACTTGAAGAGGCTGATGTCCCTCAGCAGCTATGAAGACTCACACAAGATTTCCTGTAACACAACAAATTCAGATTTAAAGCCTTTTATTTATTCACAAGCTTTAAACTCATCTGACACAATGGAGCGATAGCATTGTCTGGAAATAAAAAATGAAAGATCCTATATTATGTAAAATACTATCGTAAGCTTTCAGTCATGTTTATTACCTCATCATTTTGTTTCATTCCCACAGGATTTGAGTGGTCCTGGATTACTGGGCTGTCTATATCTCCAAAGCTCAAAATGCTCTGCTCCATGAAGCAGTAGTTTTCAAGGTAACAGCTACCTTTTATCTTTTGTTTAGCAGAGATAAGCAATCATCCAAATGATTCTAGTGAAGGTGTATGGAGATTAGATAGTGGAGCAGTTCCTGTATTACCACACCTACCAATAAAATAATGGAGCTATAACATTGTCTTACACTTGTCTTACACTAACACTTATTCATAACCTGAACTCACTTACCTCCAGACAAGGTTTTCTAGTACAATATATTTCAGCTAATTTGATAATTAAAGACAAAATCTGATACTGCTCCATGTTGATCATAAAGACATTTTTTTAATGTACATTTCCCTTTTACCAAGGCCATATTGCAAACAAGTTATCATGTTGTCAACTCATGTTGTTTACAAAGCCGCAACCACTGCTCTTCTTCCCACTCCTTTTCGAGCATAAATACAGAAAATATGTGAAATGTGCATTAAGTGTACTGGGTGCATGTATACTGACTTCTTGTAATAAATAAACTTCTTCTCTTGAAATAAATAAAAAAATGAAATTAACCACTCAATGTTTTGCCTAATTGAGTTGTCTTGGCTTTTATTTAATTGGCATCTATAAAAGAAAACTGTATAATTACAATGATATCTAATTACTGACCACATTACAATGTGAGGGCGTCATCAGCACCACAGAGGCGCACAAATCGAGTAAGCATAAGTATGACGCACCAGTCAGCAGGTCTGGGTGGCACCTGAGCTCTCTCTTTACCCACAATGCAACTTTAATGTGGCCTTGACAGAGGTAAGGATTAGGTAGGCGACTGATTGATCCATTATTGTGTCCCTGTGCTTTGCTCTCCTTTGAGGACACCCAACACCAGCCCCACGACACGGCTGCGTCACTACAACACCACTCTGTCTGGGCTGGATCCAAGCTGACCTTCCAACATGTATAGAAAGATACAGCTCATTCAACACCTATAGTCTCTCATTTTAGGAGCAGAACAACCAGCGACTGATGTATTCCACTAGCAGCCAGATGTTGTCTGTGCAGCTGTTTGGGTTTTTCTTCTTACAAAGGCTACATAGCACACCACAGTACACAACCCCATCTTATCAGGTCATCGAGCCACTCCTGGTCCGAATAAGCGGTCGCTAGTAAAGGCGTCAAGGCTGCAGACAAGCTCAATCAATGCAGCACAGAATCTTATCAGCCGCCACAAAATACTCTCCACAAAAATGCAACTCTTTTCAGTGAAGGCGGCCCCAGGATGACCTCAGTGGGAGGGGGACACAGCCGAACAAGAGTGAAAATAATTGATAAAGGCTGTTCAGTGCAGTCCAACCACGTCTACTCCACTCATGAGTCTGGCTGGAGGTGATCAGGGGCTCGTCTGTGTCTTTTTAATTACTGTAATTCTCCACCTCCTGCTGAATGCTTCCATCTGGCCCTCTAGAGGTGAGTGATGGGGAATCAGTGCGCCATCCCTGAAAGAAAAATGATCAATGATGAGTGTTGCAATATGTAGCACGGCAAATTCTGATACTCTTAAAACAGCTATACCTAAACTTTGATGTTACATACAGTAGTTCCACACATAACATTTCTAAACGGTTGTGTTCACATTAAATGAAATGATAACCTCTTGGGAAGGGCCTTACTTCAATGGAGGATGAATCTCCGGAGGACTATAAGCTGTAAGCCACTGCTGCTGCTAATGAACGATGACAGTTCACCCCGCAAAGACACATTTAGTAATCATGTCGTGGCAACGCTGGGAGGCTAAAGTGATTTGTACAGTTTAAATGTACAGTGTGGACAGCCAAGTTTTTTGTGATGATACGGGTGCAATTAATTCAGGGCATATTGAGTGTAGTACATTTTAAACACAATAAGGACAATAGTAATACAAAACATAACTTCTGCTTAGACACATACCTGAAAATACATCGCTATATTAGTTTGGACTTAGGACTACTCAAGCCAAGTACAACACCAGAGGTCATCTAGGAACATCTTGCACATTAAGGCGTCAGGTAAAATCTATACGTCAGAAATTAACATTGATTGCTAGGAGAAATATTTTTATTTGACTGGTCAGTTCAAGGTTTTTCATTAAAACGTTCAATTTTTATCTTCTGAATATACACGTAAAGCTGTAATCTGTCTCTCTCCAGTCTCCCAACATAAGACTATTAAAACGCTATTCCATTAGAGTTATAAAGCGCAACTGGTTTAGATTCCATGCAATATTTTTCTGTATTCCACTATGATCGAAACCGACTTTGCTGGCTTCAAACAGAACACAAACTCCAATGCAAATGGGTCCAGGGTTAAAATTATATAAATTATTGCTTCAAAGTTGTAGTTCCAAAGTAAGAGGCCACACAGTGCATCAAAGCCCTCACATTTGTTACTGTATCAAAGGCCTTCTGTTCAGCTGGAGACTGGAACATTTTCACTAAACATCTTTGTACATTTTTATGTTCATTTTTATGACAGACAAATTGTGTTTTTCTGCATTTATACCAGAGTTTGCCCCTGACTCCGAAAACAGTGTGACCCAGTTTCTAATTTGAATGTGAACTACTGACACTAAAGTTGTCGCCTGTAGCAACGGGAGCACCAGCTGACCACTGGCCCTTTTCACTGCCCATGTTATTTAGATGAGAGGAGCTGGAGCTGTCTGCCCAAACATGCCCTTTGCAACAAAACACAATGATTTCAGAAAAATTTAGCGTAAACTATTTTCAGGGACTGCAGATAGAATGAGTTATGAGTTCTGTACATTGTCCCTTTAACTATAAGCGAAACTAAAGCTTTACCTTGAAAGTTAGAACAATTGATACTGAAACTAATATCCAGACTATATACTCATTTGGACAGGTATTAATACAGAAAGAAATGTGTAAATAGGACTAAGTTAGACCTTTCCCTGAAGTATAAGACCACAAGGTAATATTTAGGTAACAATTCCAGTGCAGTGTCACCTGCTTGTCTTCAGGACCAAGATGTTCCTATTTTACTTTTACTTGCATTTTTATTTTGCATTTTTACCTATGATCGGGGTCACACCTACACAGATCTGACATGTAACTTTACCTGGTGGTAGTCATCTGCATGTCTCCATTGAGATAGACAAGTTTTATGTTATACTGTGGAATATTTCAGGCACAAGTATCATGGTAACAAGAAAAAATGGGCCTAATTATGTGTAGAAATTCACATTCTATTGTAAAAGTTTAAGTGTTTGTAAAATTGTTATTATGGTATCAGTGTGAAATCTGAAATTGAGTACCCTGACAGCGCTATACCGAACTCAAATGACATGAGCTTTACATCCAACACATCCTTACACTAATAACACTTTCTCTTTGCGGTTTTTGTTCTGGGAGGTCACACGGAGGACATGATGAATGCATGAAATCTGACTTGTCAAATGACTGGAAACATATTCAGATTATATGAATGAAGTAGAACCGTTAAAGTCGCAACAGGATCGACCCACGTTTTCATCAAGTTTTCTACAAAAGTCCTGCCTCACTGCACAAAGGGACTATCTTCATTTTGTACCACCATATTATATCACAACACAGCACTGTGCAGCCAACGCAATGGAATGCCTGCTTTTCTGTAATGCCTTTTAGATGATGAGTGTTTACAGTTATAAACGGTTGTAAGTCGGGAGTTTCTTTCTGTTAGATCAAAACCTCAGGGGAGCCACAGTGAACACAAGCTTACAGCCATGTACTGAATAATTGAAGTATAGATCACATGTGAGGGATGCTGACAGTGAGTGTGAACGACTACACAAAGTAGGTATAGCAAAAGGGAAATGACTAATATGATTATGAAGGTTCTTCCTAAACAGTTGTTTTTGTGTCCAGGAAACTGCGGTATTACTGTTAAGACTTGGCACCGATAAGATCATTCCTCTGCAGTGTGATGGAGCCAGAAGCGCTTTCTGCTGAATACTACATCTAGAAGCTCCCCATTGTTCTTAAATGACTCTATAGTTTTAAAAAGACGTTAGCTGTTTTGCAATATTTTGAAATGTTTGCACTTTCTCCAGTCTATTGATCACAGAAGAAAACTACATCCCACAAATGGCTGACACTGTTTATAATGACATTTGGATCCAGATCTAAGCCGTTGCAGTTATTGTGTGAGTGCTTTTACTGCCGGCAGCATTGCTCTCCTCTGATGCTTCTTGTTTATCGTCTTTATAGATCTCTTCTTTTGCTCCTCTTGAATTATTAAAAACAACGATGACATAGGAAATGTTTAGAAGCATCAAAACATAGCAATGTTTACACTCAATCAAATATTTAAACCACCAGACACCCTGTTATTTTATGTTCTTGTACATTGCACCAAAGAAAGAGGAGCATTCCCAAATGAGAGATTTTTGGGACTTTATTAGAAAGAACAAGTGCACTCTGGAGATAGTTGAGACATCTCAGTAGTCTACACTGTTGGAGACCAGACTTACAAAATTGAGATGGGTGAATTTCCCTGCATGTGTGAAGCAGCTGTACCACACATATTCTAACATACTGGTTAAATGGCTTATCAGAAGACTGGATCATATCTATGCAAAGCAGAATGACTGATGGTTCCCAGCGTAATGAGGCACACTTACTTCATTAATAAATCATTAATCAGGTGTTCAGATCTGGATGACGCAACAGTGACCAATGAAACTGTAAGTCTGGAATCATCGGAGATTTACACATCCTTATGGCACTTTCTAAATTTTAAGAGTGATTTGAACTAGGGCAGGGCAATATAAAATGTATTCATTTCTTATTTATAATTATCAAATGTCTTTCAATATGAATTTCCTGAACATAGATAAAATAGACCTATTTCATCCTCCAAAGTCTGAGCTCTTCTCCAAACCACATGCTTTTACTGACAGAGGATCTCAATTCAATTACTTGCACAGGCCTACTTTATGGGTTTGTCACAATGATTACTATATTGACTTATCGTGCAATATATGAAAGCTGGAACAATATTTTTTGAGGGGGTCAGCATTTATTGTGTTTACATTTCTTTGTACTACAGTGAATTTTGGTTATTTTTTGGCAATATGATAAGATTTAGGCTGTAAAAGGTTGAATTAATAACTTCTAAAACTCATTATAGATGCAAACTATGCATCAAAAGAGTTCCATTGTGATATTTCAGCTTTATTTCAGCTCATGATTTTTTAACAATTTAACAAATTGTGTCAGTGGTATAAATTTGTTTCAATATACAGTAATTGTTTATCATCTATATTTACTTCAGCAATATATCACACTTCAAAATGTATTATCTTGACAGGCCTGCTACTTAAATATATATATATATATATATATATATATATATATATATATATATATATATATATATATATATATATATATATACTATAATATCATTCTGTCTCATTCTGTACATTTAGAGCCTAACAAGTCTTTACACAATGGGCAAATGCTATTATAATGTGCAATGGAAATGTATCACATATTGTGCAACCATATGTTTCCACAATTCCATTGTTCCACATCAGTTATTTCCCAAAGCTGCAAATCAGTTTACTTAAAATAGCATAAACTACAAAAAATAAATTCATGTAGTGAAACCAAAGCTGTGTTTATATTTCAGAAGGGGCAAGATCTCTCTCCAACACAGGTTTTGCTCAGTGACACTTGGCCTGTTTTAGGGGTCACCAGAACAGCCCAGGCATCCCAAAATGGCCAGGTATGTAACGTGACTCACCTCCACGCGCGCTGAATGCGTTTTGTTCCGTGCTTCATGACTCATTCCACTCTCTCGCCTCCGTCTGTCACAGTGGTTGTGCGTCTCGGTGGATCTGCGCTCTGCATTCCCTGGAAAGCTTTTCATGCCTGAGTAAAGTGCATCTGTTTGTCCTCAGCTGGACTTCATTGTTGTAGCCTGGGGTATAGAAGTCTGGCCTCACTTCACTTGGTGCACCTGGGGACACATGTATTGATAGTTGCACTCTAAAGAGGCGTGGTGACGTTCACCTGCGAGGGACAAGCAAAAGAACTTCTACTTCCGGCTACTACTACTACTACTACTACTACGACTACTACTACGACTACTACTGCTTTATTTCAAATCTAAAAATGGACAGAAGACAATAATACTCTTTCACTGCCTGAAACACAGCTCTTATCAGTACATATCCCTGTCCACTCAGCTGTCAGAGCGCATCTCGTCTGTCAGCGTCAAACCTCTGCTCCGTCACTCCCGCGCGCGCTCACAGTGCCCCGCAGAGGAGGCACGAGGCTGCGCTCACGAGCACCAATGGCCCGGTCAGAGGAGCTACAGGGGTCACGAGAGGAATCAAAAGCATTACACCTGCGCGAGGAAGGTCAAATAGACAGGTAAATGTCAAAAACACAAACATGAATGAGATTTGTCAACTATGGCAACTTTTAGACTCATTAATTATTTCGGAAAAAAAGCGCAAAACCGTGTATTAAAATACATTAAAATAGGTTAAAGTTGAACATGTACTTAAATAGCGAATTGAAAAAAGCGATACTCTTAAAAACCGCTTATCTTTGTTAGAGAGTAGCTTTTTGCATAATTGTAGCACATGCATTTTGTAATAACAAAATCATAACGAAAGAATAAATAATAGATAAGGTATTTCCATCATTTGAATGTGGTAAAAACACAAGAACAAAAAGCTTACACATAAGTCATATTCAACATTTCCATAAAGAAACACGTGCCTCGGCCACGTGCAGGGTCTGTTGACATGTTGATACGTATTATTCAGGAAAACCTTATTAAATAGAGAAAACAACCTGGAGAAGCACTTTTGTTATTAAATAAATCACTGGCAGGAATATATTAGGCATAAGAAATGTGGGGATTCTGTGCCAGCATGTGTCACTATTTTAGATTTAATACAGGGTTTCCTCATCATGATCCTCATAAATAGTTTCATCTGGTGTGAACATAAAAAATGATTTCTGTTAAAAACATTGACTTTTCATGTTTTGGACTAAATCGCCTATGCCTTTGGCCTTAGGTTTAACAAAAATGTTATGTCAGTCAGCTGGAAAAGTAAAACAAACTCCTCATTAGAAAGAGATACAGAGCAGACATTGCAGAACAATGAAACATTTTTTCCTAATTAATAAAACACAAAGCAGTTTAATCACTTACATGTGCTCTGCACACCTCCCCTCCCAGCCATCTTTGGGCTAAAATCTGAAGGGACCATTAATTACATTGCAGACAGACTCACACACCACAGGCCTATAGACACTATAAGGGAGCGATCTTTGTGTGACTTTAATATTGTGCTGCTGGTGCGCGCTCTGAAGCCGAGTGTGCAGAGGCAGACTGTAAGGGCCTTTTGATGTGGCGCTCCTTTTGTGTGCTGCAGCCTCCATGGCTTTTAATGAGCCGACCTGCCTCATTATTAGAGCAGGGCTAGGGCCGGGACACTGCCACATGGTGGGACTGCCTCGAATCAGTGTTCTAAAGGCACAAATGACACCAGCTTAGCCCCTCACTGCGTCTGGACACCAAACTATGGCCCTGCTTTAATGGCACTGGGGGCACACATCACAACAGTTATATTGTGACTTGGGCCAAACTCACAATGCCTTAATCAGCTCCTATTAAAGTCAAAGTTTATAATCACACCTTGGTCATCGCATTTCGCTCATTTTGTTTGGCACTAACAGGCAAGTTTTCACAGTGCTAAGCCAATGCGAGGCTGATGATTAGCTGGAAGACATGTGCATAATACCACCACACTACAATAGGGCTACTCCCAATGCTCTTCCCACTGCTATTGATACTACATCTGGTAAATTGATTGTGTCTTCAAATACCCATAGTCTGAAGAAATTTCAGTATTACAGACCAACCCTTTACTTAAGCCTACTACCTCCATCCTGCTGCTGTTGCCCCTATGCCACTGATGGATATTACATATAATATAATAACACTACTACTTGTTTTAAAACAGTACTACTATGTTTTTATTGCTACTATCTTCTTTGCCATTAACCTATACTTTCATTTACTGCTGCATATTCTAATATTCCCTCTAGTAACGGTGCTATTACTGCTAATTCTACCACAACCACAACTTTCTTTGACTCCAAGGACAAAGAAATGTTTCTAGTTGCTTAGAGCATAGCTTAGCCTTCCCAGTGTCATGGCAACAGACTAATACAAAAGATTTTTATTTGAAACAGCGTAAAAGTGAAATAGCGCAAGCAAAATCAAATGATGCCCTCTGCTAACAGCACGTTGAATGTAGATGAATGCTGTTCCATTACCTGTCTGTGCGGGTGTCCTTCAAGTCCCTATCATCCGCAAGGCACTGATGTCTGAACTTTAATATGGAAATACCAGCGGGCATCCCAAGCTCCCCCATACCACCTCAATTAACCCAAGCTATTATATGGTTAAGCGATAGTGAATTCATTTTCTTTACAAAAGCTGTTAATGAAATAGTGTGTATTGTTTTTTTTCTGCGCGGGTCTGGTCTCAATTTCTGTCAGCTTAATGAGAAAATTTTATTGAGGTAGTGTAATTAAAAGTGTTTGAGTTTATAGTTTACAAGGAAATGTATGAAATGTCAAAAGTGATGGGTATTTGTGCTTAATGCAATTAGCAGTAAAGGTAAAAAAGAGGGAGCTAAGCCAGGAGACAACCTGTGAACAGTTGTGGCAGCCACTCTACAGAAACAGAGGAAGCCATGGAAAGTGTGATGTTTATTAGGAGATCTACTCTAATTTGCTAAATATTTCTTAGTATAGAGGCTCAGGTCACAATAACTAAATAGGCAGAGAGGTAAGGGACAGGCAGCTTCCAAAAATAATGACAGAGGCACCTGGACACAGGACAAAGTGATTGTACAAAAAGTTGTCTTGTGGAGCCAGACACATGTACTAACTGGAGTAGTATCAACGGCGAACTGGAAAGGAGCACATGAAAAACCAGGCGTCTTATACTGCAGGTAATGAGGGACATTGGATCCAGGTGTGCCAGCTGTCAGATCAGCTAAGTTGACGCCCAAGTGGGAGGAAAGACAGACAGCACAGAAGGGAGGGGGGGACAACATGTAAAACAGCAGAAGGGAGGATCCTGTGTTCAGTCTGGTTTGGACATATTAGACATCCTGAACTAGATGTCTTTATATTGAAGACAATTATAAAGATTACATTAGTTGTTCTCTCCAGGCGTAACTTTTGTTTTGCTAAAGAATATCCTGCATTAAAGGGATGCAATGAGACGACTGATCACCAGCAGTCTCACCATCGTAGTGGCCAGATCTGAACTGGTTTCCAAACTATGGTATGGGTACACCCGGAGGTACACAGAATGAGGTATGGGGGGGAAATTGATGAGAATTCTATTTTTTGGATCTCCTAGCTAGCCTAACATGATTCAATATAATGAAAAATATACCAACCATTTAATATTGTATGAAGTGTGCAGTGTCCACATTACAATAGTAAAACAAGTAACAGTTGTACACAGACCTCACACAGTATATTATCATAGTTATTATCCATCTATTGAACACATGTCTGAACTTATGCAACCTTCTTAACAGGCTGTCTCCATCCCACTTGTTCTCCAGTAAACCTCTATTAAAATAGCTCTCATGGCTCAAAGCGCTAGGTGAGGTGCAGCATGCTAATTGACTTGAATGTTTGAGTCCTCAGCATGGCCCTAACCCGCAGGGCCCTAACCCAGCACCACAGCTCAGGTACAGCCAGCGCTCATCATGGGGCGCCCTGATCGTCGACAGAGACAGTAAAGCATCCCGCCGCACAGGGTAAGTCACTCGCCCCCAGCCCAACCCATGAATATGGCATTTAAAGCACACAACACACAGCGGAGAGGGCGGCCATGCTGAGGCTGGCCCCAAGCAAGGTTTTCCTCCAATTATAAACCATAACCATGGATTTGCATATATCTTGTTTGGAAATGCTATTGTTTCTGAGATGTTAATTTGCAAGGGCCTATTAATAATAGATTTGGACATAAACATTGTCTGTTTAGAATACATTAGTGCAGTTTTACCAATGTCTGTGCAGCTTATGTAAGAAAAAAACAAAACAATTTTGTCCACATAACCAGACTTTAGACCTTGTTATGTCACTTTACTTACTTGGTAAAAGTAGACAAAGATTTAGAAAATACTATATTTGCAACAACTCAAGTATGATGTCTTTAAATGAGCTTTCAGTGTCTTCTCAACCACTGAGTTCAGAATGATGAAAATCATAGCTATGACTGTTACCATAGTGATCAACAATTTGAAACATGATGGTTTGTTGAATGGGAAAAAGTCCTCACAATGTCATATATAAAAGGAAGCTGACATTCTTGAATTGGTAACACAATAACATCCTAAATACACAGATAATGACATGAGAACAGACATTTTATCCCTTATGCACTGAACCTTGCCAATACTTGAGCACAGCGGTGTGAAAGCTCTTTAAATCCCCTGTGGTTCAACCTGAAATCTAAGTTTGTTGCTGGCATACTTTCACACAAAAACATCAGGAAGTTTGATCATTTTCTGGACCCAGATTTCGCTTTTGTGGACGAAAGTTCACCTTGAGCTTCTGTTTTAAAATCTAGTGGACTTTTTGTGTGTTATCTTGGGCAAGTTTGTGACCTTGTCTTTTTCTCCCTTTAACGTTTATGTTTTTGTTTTCAAAGCAGAAACGGACAGAGAAAGGAGAGGCCTGGGAATTATAGCTCTCCCCAACAGATACCTTACTTTAGTGTAGAATGGACTTCAAGTAATCATATGAGCAAGGTAATATAAGTTTAAAATTAATTTTGTCCAGTTCTCCAAAAACCACCTGCAGCCCCCTTTTGGTTTAAGTTCTTACATGGGAATATATTACATGTTTTCATTTCAGGGTTGACTTACATTTTGCCCCCTGGAACTTCCTCATTACTATGGTAACAGACCCTTGACCAATATCCAAAAGGTAGTTTAGAATATGCATGGAGTGTATGCATGGTAGAATGAGGATGAGAGTCCGTCCTAATGGAAAATAAACAGACATGTCCTGCTCACTGCTGAGGCAGGGCTCCCACTGGGCCAATATTCAAAGTGACTTTTCACTTTGACAGTCTTCATTAAATTGAGCTGGACTTATTTCTGAAGTGCTCTAATGGCTCTGATGGCTCTGACATACTGCACCTGTCTTCTCAGGGGTATTCTCATATGAATGTTTCAGCTCCAGCCAAAATAATGCACCATGCTTTATTAATGAGACGTCATGCCAGGCCTCGTGCTAATTGGTGGAAGTTGCAAATTAGCTGACATTTTTTAATTTAATACATAAAAAACACATTTCAGTTAAGAATAAATTTGGTAAAATTGTAGGACTTGTTCTGCGTTTCAATATGTAAATGCTATTATCAGGCAGTGTCTGTAAATTATAATTCACAAATGCAAACTGAATTCCTTCTAAGAAAAGATTGTAGGACATTTTTGCTTGTTGCACTGACCAAAACAAAACAAAATGAATAGATATGTTGCTTGTTTGCAGATTTATGGATGACACATTTACTTACAGCTTCAAAATTCAACAGAACACTGGCAGCATTCAAAATATAAATAAGCCTGAGATTTCCAATAATGAAGTGAATAGAGCAGAGCTTGTATGTGTGGTGAGTAAGAGTGATGCATTTATCTGAGAGTGAGACGTGGCAATATAAACCCTATTGAGATAACCACAAAGTCTAATCTGTTTGTGGACCCTAGTGACAGCAGCTGCCCGCGCTGGTTTTATGTGCACAATAACCTAAAGCAGTCTAAGGTAGTATCCAAGTCCTGGTGCGCCACATTTAATAAAGCCCACTGAAAAACAAGTGTAAATTGCCTTTATAAGCCAGTGTCATGCTGAAATCACCTGTGGAGCACTCCCGAGGTCTCCAGCTGCATGCATTGGAATGGTTCTCAGTGCTCAGTGTTGTCTGGAGGAACATAACATAAAGGCATAGCTCAATATGAATCACTGGAGACGCACAAGAGTCTGTGCCATGTGCTCTAACTGTGCTGGCATTCGTTTAGGAAGCTGACTGCACACATAATGATGTATGTTCTCGTAAAGAGCCATCTGCTCCAATGATTTAAAAAGAGGGTAACAAGAGTAACGTGTAAATTCTATGAACCATACGAAGCCCAATCATGGCAGAAAATGATTAGATGCAAGATAAGAACTATTACTGTGTAGAGTTGTCAAACTTTTCTGAATAACTACTATGGAAGCTATCTGGACGACTGAGGGATTACACAGATATAAGACCGTATAGTAACAAGTACTATGATTTAATGTTGGAAATGACATTCTTTTGTCTAGGAATGAGTGTTTTTATTATCATCATGGTATCGGAATTGAAGAAGACACTCCTCAGCCTTCCCGGTAAGGTCTATTCCAGGGTGCTGGAGAGGAGAATCCGACCGATAGTCGAACCTCGGATTCAGGAGGAGCAGTGTGGTTTTCGTCCTGGTCGTGGAACACTGGACCAGCTCTATACTCTCCATCGGGTCCTCGAGGGTTCATGGGAGTATGCCCAACCAGTCCACATGTGTTTTGTGGATCTGGAGAAGGCATTCGACCGTGTCCCTCGTGGTGTCCTTTGGGGGGTGCTCTGGGAGTATGGGGTCCGGGGCTCTTTGCTAAGGGCTGTCCGGTCACTGTATGACCGGAGCAGGAGCTGTGTTCGCATTGCCGGCAGTAAGTCAGACCTGTTCCCAGTGCATGTTGGACTCCGCCAGGGCTGCCCTTTGTCACCGGTTCTGTTCATTATATTTATGGACAGAATTTCTAGGCGCAGCCAGGGGCCGGAGGGGGCCTGGTTTGGGAACCACAGGAGTTCATCTCTGCTGTTTGCAGATGATGTTGTCCTGATGGCTTCTTCGAGCCAGGACCTGCAGCAGGCACTGGGGCGGTTTGCAGCCGAGTGTGAAGCGGCTGGGATGAGAATCAGCTCCTCCAAATCCGAGGCCATGGTTCTCGACCGGAAAAAGGTGGTTTGCCCTCTCCGGGTGGGTGGTGAGTCTCTGCCCCAAGTGGAGGAGTTCAAGTATCTCGGGGTCTTGTTCACGAGTGAGGGAAGGATGGAGCGTGAGATTGACAGGCGGATCGGTGCAGCGTCTGCAGTGATGCGGTCGCTGTATCGGTCCGTTGTGGTAAAGAAGGAGCTGAGCCGGAAGGCGAAGCTCTCGATTTACCGGTCAATCTACGTTCCTACCCTCACCTATGGTCATGAGCTTTGGGTAATGACCGAAAGGACAAGATCGCGGATACAAGCGGCTGAAATGGGTTTCCTCCGCAGAGTGGCCGGGCGCACCCTTAGGGATAGGGTGAGGAGCTCGGTCACACGGGAGGAGCTCGGAGTAGAGCCGCTGCTCCTACACGTTGAGAGGAACCAGCTGAGGTGGCTCGGGCATCTGCTCAGGATGCCTCCTGGACGCCTCCCTAGGGAGGTGTTCTGGGCATGTCCCACCGGGAGGAGGCCCCGGGGAAGACCCAGGACACGCTGGAGGGACTATGTCTCTCGGCTGGCCTGGGAACGCCTTGGGGTCCCACCGGAGGAGCTGGAGGACGTGTCCGGGGTGAGGGAAGTCTGGGAGTCCCTGCTTAGACTGCTGCCCCCGCGACCCGGCCCCGGATAAGCGGAAGAAAATGGATGGATGGATGGATGGTATCGGAATTGGTATTGAGTATCGAGTCTATTCCTCAGTATCGAAATCGAGTTTGAAATTTTAGTATCGTGACTGACAACACTAATATTGTGTATAAACAACATGCTTCAGCCTTTACTATGGCTCAAACCTGGGCGGCTGAGGGTTTACACAGACATCTTGAGCTTATCAATAAAAAATATATATACATTGAATTTTGGGACAGATTTTGCGTGGCCAAAATTTTCCAGGAACATGATTTTAGTTTAGTCTCAAAACAATTAATGAGTGTGAATCATGAGTGAATGAACTAGTCACTTCACGTGGAGCTTTGCAGATTGAGACGTTTCACTCTGACCCACAATATACTACATATTCTCTCAAGACATTCTTTTAATACAACACATAGGGTTAGGGTTCTTCCGCAACACAAAATAATGACATCAGCAAAAGGTGATTGGTTAGATGAGAAATAGAATGATGCTCCTGGAAAATAAGCAATGAGCCAGTACAGATATCTGATATTTGTCGTGCTAGCAATACTTGCCAATACCAATATAAGGCCTCAATTTTATGGTAAGCTATAGAAACTTCACAAATTAACTTTAAACTTTAGTAAGAATAATAAGGCGATGGATTTCTGTGGAATATTGAATACGTGTGTAAGCATGCATTCATATATTTAGCCTAAATCTTCTATTTTTAGTCTGTTCAAAAACACAAATTGGGTGTACTTGGGAAAAAAACTGGGATTGACACATGGGCATACAGGGAAAAAATATCGTTGTCAAATAACATATCAAATTTAAAACACTCCGATAAAACCGACACCGATATTAACACCGCTATATTGCCGATCTGTAAAAACAATTCTCTCAATCAAAGACAGCAGGCCGTCAGTAACATTTATTGTCTGTGCAAAAATTCTCCACTTTCTATGTTTTATGAAACTGTCTTTCTAGTTTCTTTCAGTCGATGTCACAGTGTATAGAAATGTCATTTTAAATACATCAACCACTTTGTCAGAAACCCCCCGCGGTACCAAAAACCTTCTTTTTTAGACAAGTCTACCACCAGCTGATCTCCTAGTCTGCAAAGTCTAACGCGCCATGTAGTGGAAACTCAAAAGTACCCCCTTAACAACCTCTGGGGACTCTTACCCCGGTGTCCTTCCTCCCCTCACATTAGTCAGCATTGGTGCCAACCCTATTCAAACTCAACATGTATTATTCATTCATAGGAGGTTCAATTTTAGTGGAAATTAAACTCCATAATCATTCTCATCAATCTTCTGCTTATGCTAAGTGCTAATGCTAAATTGCTCTAGAAAATCACAGCACTTTGAAAGCCATGATTGGGAATGAATGCCTAATTGCTCTAGCATAATACTTTAAACTTCCCGTATACTGATTAGACGCAGTCATTTGGCTAGCAGATGTATGTAGCTCGTGTCAAGTGGCTCTATGTAATGTACTTGCACTCAGAAGTACCCCAGTTGAAGTGTTATGGTGCGTAATGAAATAACAAGCACCAGGAACTACAGTGGTCTCATTTCTCATTTGTCCTTGCAGGTGTTGTTTGGCCTGTCGTCAAAAAACTAGCTAGGCATTTAAGGCGTACCCTGCCGGATCAGCGCAATAGAAAACCCAGTGGAGTGGATTGGGTCGGAGGCTGTCAGTGAACTCAGCACTGTTCACCTCACTCCCTTGTCCCTGTCTGTCTCTCTGTCTCTCTGCAGTGCATCGGACCAAGAGTTGAGTTACCACAGGTCTGGAGTCTCTCTTTCTGTGACCTTGGGGGTGTAACAGATCCAAGAGCGGGGCCCCTGCAGTGGTATAAGGGCAGTGGAGATGATGATGGTGAGCGAGCGTGGATGGTTTATTTATCTAACTTTATGTGTCAACACTACTGCTTTGTAATTATACCTCAAACGGGCCCATATTATGCTATTTTCTGATCGACATTATAATGTTGTTTCCTCATCAAAACATACCTGGAGTTTTGTTTTGTTTCATTAACACACAAATCCTGCATATTGACTTTAAAACACTCTGTTCTACCTTGTGATGTCATGTGCTCCATTGTGTTTTTAAACTCCATACACCTTCACTAGAATCATTTGGATAATTTCAGATCTGGAATTGCCAATCCCTACTGAACAAAAAGTAAAAAGTAGCTGTTAACTTGAAAACTACCATTTCACAGACTAATAGTGCAGGATTACTCAAACATGTGTGAACGAAGCAAAACAAAACTCCAAGTATGTTTTAGAGGAGATAACAGCGTTCTAACGTGACTTAAAGGTCATTAGAGTCAATTTTTCATAATATATAAGTGTCTGTTTTAGCATTTTAGCTGTATTAAATGGACAAATAGTGAATTCCGATATGACCACAATAGCAGTACACAACAACAGTAAATGTGCTCAGGTTGGTAACTATTAGCTCTCTTTGCCCAGCAATTACACTCCTGTGTATAATGGATCTTTCTGGGAATTATGATGTCACGATTAGATACCCGACCCAAACATGCAAACTCTTCCCCAAATTGTCCCACACAGTCTAATACTCTAATCAGTAAATTATGTTGTTGTTAGGAAAAACTATTAACCACATGTCAGCATTGATAGCGTAGGGAGGGAACTGACTCCTTTTTATCACTATTAAACTCAAAGGAGCTGTACATTTCTGAAAATCTTTGTTCTTTTTTAAATTTATTTTTTACACTATAAGAAGCTTTTGAGTTGAAAGTCCTAACATATAAATAAGTCCTATCTTTCACTAGCCTGTTACAAGAAGATACAAGACTGTAAGACAAACTGTTTGCAAAGCCTTCGCTGTTGTAATCCCGCTCATTTGGGTCATTTACATTGTGACAGTTCAAAGGATCAGCCTAAGTCTCCTCACCTGATGGTTAAACTAATCTCACAGAGGCTCACATTACAGCTCTGTTTCATAATGTGCCACTGTGTCAATGTCTCTCTCAATGTGCATGCTGCCGCTCTCAGTTCAAGGGAATGCAGCAGTGGCAGTGGAAGGTTATTTTACATTCACCATTTTTGTTTTTTATCTCATAACTTATTCATACTGCAGACAGCACTTTTTTTCATTGACACCATTCTTGCATAAGTCACAGTGCAATATAGAACATGAGAGCAAAGGCTGGGAACGAAACACTGATATAACTTATTTAGAAGGAGTTATCCTTTTCTTACACCTTACGGTCTACTGGGTGTGCAGTCTCGTTTTACCAAGAGGTGGGTAGAGTAGCCCTAAATTGTACTCAAGTAAGAGTTCTGTTACTTCAAAATAATAGTACTCAAGTAGAAATGCAAAGTAGTTATCTCAGAAATTATAATTTGAATACTCAAGTAAGAGTAATTGTAAGAGTAACATCTGATTAATCATATAAGATTAATGTAATTGGAAGAACAAAACAATAAAGAATGCACAAAGTTTGTTATTTTTTCAAGGATAGACACAAAAAAACAAAAAAACAACACAAAATCATTCCTGAAGGACAGTGAAATAGCTTCAGCACAGTGGGAAGACTCAACTAAGAGTACTGTTTGTAAAATATATTGCTCAAATAAGAGTAAAAATATGGTGTCTGAAAACTTCTCAGAAAAGTAGTTCATCAATAAATGTACCTAAGTAAATGTTACTGAGCACTACCCATCTACACCATCGAAAACATTACAAAATCCATGTTAGAATATAGGACACATTTCACTAGTCTTGCACACAGAAGGTGTTTGCTGTGTCACAGGGGTGCACAACAGAGCAGGAGCAGAGCCGCTTCACTGTCACCCCTCGTAGCTCCTCTGCAGGTCCCAGACGCAGGTGACAGCTCTGAGGGGAACTCAAGCTGCTCCATTCACTTCCCCTGTCCTCCCTCTCTATAGACACACTTGATCAGGTCTAAGAGGCATTACATCATGTTACAGAAGTAGTCACTAAAATTCTTAGATTTATTACTATTTGCGCAAATTCATGTGCACATTTTTACAACATTTCTTTATTTTAGAGTACATTTACATTAACATTTCACTTGCTAATTTGCATAATTGGAAGTGTTTCTATATTGATTATGTTCGAATTTGGCTCTTAATAATATCTCATTCTGGATTTTTCTGCTACTAATTACACATTGCTAACACTTTCATATAAACTTCTTACATAAGATTCAACTTAAATAAGTAAAACATTTTCTTGTGGTACTGGCCCTTAACAGCACCTCATTACCAAAAGCCTATTAGGATCATAATTAATGTACAAAAACATCATTCTAATAAGGGGTTTGTTGATAGGAAATCGTTAGTAAATGTCTAATTTGCAGCATAATAAGGTTATGCAGAACAAGCCGTTAATAAGGGCAGAATAAATACAAATTAACATCACACTGATCACACACATATGCAAATTAGCTGAATGTTAACAAAATAGTGTTACTATTATAAGTATCAAAATGACACGGACGTTTCCAAAAACAGATTAGGTTTGTTAGTCTGATAAAGTCAGGCAGACATTAGATTGTTTTGTTTTCTTGACAGTTATTGCTCCTTTATTAATGGATTTAAGGTTTCTCTTAATAGAAAACATTTTTAAGACTTTTGGCCATTCAAAATATTTTGTTTTGAATTATTCATTTCTATGGCTGTGGTGCTTCGTTTTCATCACCCTGAAACATATGTATAAACCTATTCCAAGAACCTAAAGTGCCCAAAAGAGAGACTTGGTTTTCACAGGAGTGAGTGATTAAAAGAGTTTGTAGAACATGTCCTGTTATTGCGGTGAGGAGTGCAGCTCACAGCGGCAGACTGTGGCCCTGTGTGGTGCCTGAGGTGTGCTGATGAGATGTGAGCTGACAGGCCCCGCCACAGGAAACAGCCAAAAGTCCCATCATGCATCAGGGCAAGGACTGTCCCCACAACCTGATCAGCCACCTGAATAAGGAGACACTCAATGCAAACTTTTCTAGCACTGGTTTCTTTATTTTCCCATCAAAAGAAATGCACAGGTCAGCAAAGCTACTACATACAAATGGCCATACAATAGCAATTTTGTTTTTGTTCTTGTTTGAAGGTATTTAGCAAATTCCTTTCGCTGGAATCTATAGTTTTTTGTCTCAACGATGCTGCATTCGGCAAAGAAATTAAACCAAACCAATTTTGTTCTTCCAGGTTAGAAAAAAATCAGCCAACAAACTATTGACGGCTACGCTTTACCGCTCCAGAAAAGACTGTACGTACATACAAGAGAGAGGACAGTTTGCATAGCTCCATTGTAATGTAGATACAGTACTGTAAGGCACTTGATGATAAATAGGCATTTCTCATTCTACACAACACGACATACCTGTTACCATTTCATTCTAAGACTTCTCAAAATGCAACATCACAACACAAACTGAACAAGAACGGTCTCTAATACGCATTGCGCACATAAGTTCACTGTACTCATTTGGCATAAGTCTCAAATAGATTCAACATTCTCAAATAGATTCTTGTGCATAAGAAGACAAGTGTGTGGCCCTGTACTTCACATAACCCGACTTCCTCCAAAAAGAAGAAATAATAAATGTAATAAAAAATAATTGTGCAATGATTTAGGGTTGTGTGAGGTAAAAGACATCAGGCTTGTCACATAAATCTTCCAAAGTAGGTAACCCAAAATGTCTGACAAGAGCACTGCACTTTGAGGTTACAGTGGAGTCTCACTTGTGACGGGTGTCCAGCAGCTGTAGGCCTGCTTTTAAATGCAGTCTGTTTAGATCAGACATAAGAAAGATGCTATCCGAGCAGATCTTCGTATTGTTTTCTGAAGCAGTCTCCAGCTGGGAAGAAGTCCCAACATCGCTCCTGGTACATCTTCCACACGTAGGATTCCTGTGGAGTTAAATGAATATGAAATAATAAAATCCACTCCCAGATCTACTTCCATTTGCTGAAATCCATTTCTTAGCAAGTAGCAGTAAAAACACTGGTAACCTTTGGTTTTTCTAACCCCAGAGTGCAGCTAATCATTAAGTAGTTCATTCAAACCCCTTTTGTGTTAAAAAGGTCATTAGTGGTGTACAATACTGCACCTGGCCAGTGTGCTCTGTCTCATCCTTGTTGATGAGGTACATCAGGAAAAACCTTTATAAAAAACAAGCACATCAGATTAGGCCAAAAATGTCACCAGGCAGCAATATCACAAGAAATGTCAGAGTTTGTGTTAATAGATGGCTTCCAAATCTCTGACTCAACAATGTGCCACTTTCTTCAAATCACCTGTTGTTCGCTGAATTCAATCGTAAATGGCAACGCTCTGCTCTATCTCAGTGTGGCATCTCGGCGCGCCCAATCACCCTGTATGAAGGCAAGCTATCATCTACGCATTTCCCAATAAAGTTCATGGCATTAAGTAGTAATGAAGCTACATAATGAGGTCGCTGCTGCTGCTGCCTTGACTGTGAGCGCAAATGGACTGAAACGCTCTATTGACATGGGCATTAGACAGCAGCGGCTGGTCTGCATCTGGTGTGTGATGGGAAAAAACCTGGAAAAGGGATCCAGTAATCTAGATCACTGGGGCCATTAGTGACTGTGTCCTCAATCACAGGAGCTGGAGTCATGGAGCTGTATTGACTGAAGTACTGCAAGTAGTGGGGTACTTACAGGTAGTTGGCCAGATTGTGCTCTTGTAAGGTGTGGGTCTCGAAACCATGAGGTGTCGTGTCAAAGTAGTCATTACCAATGCCACAGATAAAGCATTTGGTCTGAGGACAGAAAACAAACAGTATAATTATTCTCACATTTATATTTAGATTTGATTCCAATATATATTGGCTCTCGGCTGGTCTGGAAACACCTTGAGGTCCTATTGGAGGGACTGAAGGAAGTGTCTGGGGTGAGGGAAGCATGTGAGTCCCTGCTTAGACTGCTGCCCTCGTGGCCCTGCCCCGGATAAGTGGAAAAAATGGAGGTATGGATGGATATATTGTAACGCAATGGCAAGTTGTTCGGTGTGCTAACAAAAGGTTAATAACACAATACAGCACATATTGGACATAATAGCATAAGATATTTAAAGGTTTATACTGTGGTACAGCACATTCACATAATATTTTTACTTATTATAGCTGCCAGTTAGGAGGGACTGTTCTTAAATATCTTCTAAAATAAGACACAGCACACATATTTGAACAATACAGATCAGTGTTGTCTTTCTAGTCATTGTTCTAACTGTCAGTTTTAAATTAATTATAAGAGCTGCATTGTTAAAATTAATGAATAATTTAGTTTGCCTAAGAGTGCACTGTAGGGAGCTATTCCTTCTGATGGAGTATGCTGTACGGAGAGAAAAACAAGGTGTCATAACAGAGGAAACTTGGGAATGTATAAAGTATGGTACATCAGTCTTAAGCTATTCAAATTCTTAATATAGTGTTGAGAGATGTAGTGATTAGTATGACAAGACTGCATTGGAAAAGACATTTCACACAGGCATATAAAACAACAAAAAGTTGTGACACTGAAAGACTATTGTTGGAACAAGATTTCTATTCTCACCTCCATATCCTCTTTGACTTGCTCCTGCTGGTCTCTGAGCTCTCCAAAGGCATCGATGATCAAACCTGCAGTCACACAGAGCACGTGTAGCACAGTGAGCAGTGAGTATTATCCACCCTCGGCTAATAATAACACATTGTAGATGGAGCTACAGTGACCCTTGGAGCTGACGGGAATGTTTGAGACCTGCTTTTCTCTGGGGCCACTAGCTGCAGGTCAGAGCTCACCTTGGATGATGGCCAGCAGGATGACAATGACAAAGAAGAAGAAGGTGATGTCGAAGAGGATGCGGTAGAGCTCATAGGGGTCTCCAGCCGGGTCCTCGATCTCGTCCCCGATGCCCCCTCCAGCTCGCACACCCACGTACATGTGGAACAGGTAGCACTAGGGAAACAAGTGGAAAAGATTAAAGGCCTGTGCGCATTTTCCTGCCTAAGATAGTGCACTGTTACACTGTATAGGGAGGATGTCACCTGCTTGTCTCCATGGAGATTTTATTGCTTGATTCCACAAGTATGGTATTTTATATATATATATATATATATATATATATATATATATATATATATATATATATATATATATATATATATATATATATATATATATATATATATATATATTCTATTCAATCATATTCATAATTCAATTACAGGTGTTTTATTGTTCAAAATACTAAACATTCAAAGTGAGTGGGGTTGCCTTTCCATAGATCTGACTTGTAACTTGGCCTGGTACTATCACCTGCTTGCTTATATGGAGAAACATACAGTTTAACAATGCCATACTTTGGAACATTCCAGGCCAAAACATTCCCATGGAGACAAGGGGGTAGTGAGCCCTTCACTAGAAAAGTTCCATCGAGCACATTTGAAGAATAAACCACAGCGCTAAATAGTACAAATATAAAACCAGGATTCTTTAGCCATTTAAAGCAATTATCTTTTTTTATTATTTAGGACCGAATCTGTAGCACAGTGTATTGAGTGCTTGTGGCAGTTCCAGTAATTTGCACGGGAAAGTGCGCTTTAAAAATAAGTTGAAGAATATTATTTCTGTCACCCCTTTGAAGCAAAGCAAAGTAAATAAATAAATAAATAAACAACAAATAAATAATTAAATGATGGCAAAGATTTGAAAGGTAGTCATCTGGACAACAGACATTTCCACTGCCTGAAACAGCTTGTTAACCTGCTAGCCTAGTTCTGGGTTGAATAAATAAGAAAATGCTGTTTCTAGATGTATGCAATCAGTATGTGATTCCGGGCAAAGGCTTCCCCCTGAGATCTTTATTTCCATTAGGTGATGAAACCCCTTGACTGTTAGCCGTTTAAATTAGCTATACATATTTAATGCATATATATACTATATGCTGAATCTTTCATTATTAAGGGAATAGCTGCTGGTTACCGTCATCATGTCATCACACTTCATGTCGGGCTCGTCATCGTCTGCGCTCTTGTTGTAAAACTTCCTGAAGAAGTTGAAGGCCACCACAGTGTAGAGATAGACCACCACTGCGAGCAGCCCCACAGTCAGAACCAGCTACACAAACACACATTAAAAAACTCATTACATTTCCTCTGATTTGTTTAACTCACTCGAGCAGAAATATGGAGCTGTCACTTGTGCCGTTTCCATTTAAAACCGCTGAGCATCATGGGAAATCTCTTTTAGCAATAGGAACAGTACTTGTGTATTTATGGAGTACATGCAAACAGC
Organism: Periophthalmus magnuspinnatus; assembly: GCF_009829125.3. Taxonomy (NCBI): domain Eukaryota; kingdom Metazoa; phylum Chordata; class Actinopteri; order Gobiiformes; family Gobiidae; genus Periophthalmus; species Periophthalmus magnuspinnatus. The sequence goes on along the minus strand of NC_047147.1, from coordinate 14,711,742 downwards.
TTTTGTTATCTCGGCACGACAAAAAGACAGCCACAGCCCACATTCATGTAATTTATTTGTTAAGCTCAGAGCTACAACGCTGGAGGCTGCAGAGGGAGATTGACAGGGTGATTGATCTGCCCACAGGCTGTACAGAGGGGGGAGCGGAGGAGGGGGCAGTCGGAGTCCTTCTGGCATGGCAATTCTACTGGATTTTCACCTCTGGAGAGATTGAGGTGACATAACAGTTTTGATTGGCACCTTTGGCCTGGGAAACATGAGAAATACAGAGGAAGCTCATTGACCAAAGATTGGGAGATGAACATTTGACCTCAAATTCCACAGAACAGAAGTGCAAAAGAATTCTGTTTGAATCATTTGTGTGTGTATTTTTTTTAAACAAAGTAATTAAGAGGTAATTATGTAAACAAACTTAAATTAAAACAAATTAAATATAGCTTCTGTGTTTTACATAAAAAGCTTACTTCAGAAAAATTAAAACAATGGTTGGAAATGGGATTTGAGACGCACACTGTTCTTGTCCACACTTTGGTATAAAAGTAAAAGTGAAGACTGTGAAGATGGGCTGTCAGTACAAAACAAAAGATGCTAATTTGGAGAAGCAAAAAGTTAACCATTCTTTACTTGATTATACAAATTTTATAGACACAAAAATGTGTGTGTGTTTTAAATATATAATCCATAACCATTGTATAGAATACAATGGTTGGCTTTATAACCACTGCCATTAACTCTCTAGTGCCCCCTACTGGTAATAAAGCATTACCTTACCTGTTTGCCATTGTGTGTGACTGAGGATAGAATGGTGCGAAGTGTCTTGAATCCCATAGCGATGTCCAGGAGATGAGCAGCGAAGAAGAAGTTGTTGTAGTGGCCCAGAATAGACATGGTGGTGTACCACACTAAATACAGGAAGGACTAAAAACAAAACAACAGAGAGAAGATATTCAATAGAAATCTATGTAATACCCTAGTTAACCACCCATGCATTAAATCTGCCATCAATCACGTCTCAAACTTACATTGTCTGTAAACACCACTCCCATTTTCCAAACATGGTATTTTGTATCGATTGAACTTAGCCTTAGAGAAAAACAAGAATCATACTTTCAGTTTGACCCTTATTTCACCAACAAAATAAAATGATATTCTGCTATATTTATCACCATGACACCAAAGAGGCCTCTTTGGCAACTGCTTCCTCTGTGGGGTTGAAGTCCAGCGCACTTTTGTCCAAGCCCAGCAGTTCTGCAATCCTCTCTGCTCCATATAGATCCCCATACTTTTTAATCACCTATTATACACCATATAAATACATAAATATTCATCATATTGGCTGTGTATGACTAAAAGATTACAGCGGAATCACATAAGCCACTTACTTTGCGCTTGACAAATTTATCCCAGTAGTTGTTGGGGAAAGAGCTGATAAGGAATACACAGTAATTAGTGGTGAGTACATTTGCATAGGATTAACTTACAACTTTGGATGACTCACGGAGTATTGATGACCAGCCTGTCCCATTGTCCTTTTATGTCATCGTCTGAGGGCTGCTCCGTGATGTAAAGCCCGGCAAACTCCAGCTTCCTTGCTATCTCCTTCTCGCGTTTGAAAACAACTAGAGGCACCTTGAAGAAACAGCCATCCATCTCAATATGATCTACATGTAGTGGACATTAACCGAGCATAATTGTGTTGTGGGGTGAATTACCTTGAGGTAGTAGTAGCCAAGCACACACAAGAAGGATATGATGGTGTGCAGTATGGCCAAACAGCGTAGCGTGGGTGCCATGTATCCAGTGCTCTCCTGTAAGACGAAGTATTCAAGTGCTCCCTCCTCTTCCTCCTCACTACTTCGACCTCGGTGGGTCCAGGGGTCTTCATCATCAGAGTAGTCTCCAGTCACCTTCACAACATTTAAGGCCATTCTTTACATAGTTTACTTATATTTTATGTTTGAGCGATTATTGTGGAACTAGACAGTGGGTAGTGAGTTAATATGTGAGCTTACTTTGTAGAAGAGAAGAATGAAGTTTATTGCAAATGCCACAAAAAGTGCCAAGAAGCGGAGGTTGTAGAAGTTTCGAGCCAGGTAATTCTGAAAAACAAATTTAATTACTGTTATAATTAGTGTTGATGGAAAGCATGGGTGTTCAACAGTAGAAGGTAAAGCCTTTGAGTAACAAAAGCAAAACTGTTAGATAAGAATGAAAAATGGGTCAGTGTTAAGCAGTGGTGGAACGTAATGAAGTAAAAGTAGTACTGTACATTTTAGGTATCTGTACTTAAGTAGATTTTAAAGTGGATTCTTTTTACTTTTACTTTACTACATTTGAAAGCAGGTATTTGTACTTTCTACTCCACTTCAGTTTTGAACTGGACTCAAAAGTAAAAGGTCTGAGACCTGCTGAGACCTGCTGAAAAGCCTAAGGGCTTTGTAGTTTCAGCAAACAAAATATACAAAGAAAAACAGCTAGGAAAAAAATATCAATTCAATTGTTTCTTTTGCAGCACAAATCTTTATCAGAACCACTACATTATCACGCTTCATTATCATTATCTGAAAATATGGGCAAAATATTTTTACTTTTTTACAATTTTTAAATGGGTACATTCATACTTTTACTTAAGTCGATTTTTTCATGTGCCACTTTTTTTCTCTGTTTGTCATTTTAATTATTTTACAAAATACTTAACCTGCTTCACAGGTTCACAATTCAACATTCTTCTTCTCTCCCAAGGCCAGTGTAGTGCCTTACAGTCGTTTGTCCTAAAAATGCTTTGCTGGCCCAATATAATATATGTACTCCAATTATCTGTTTCAATAGTACCTTTATTCAGCAGTCTGTGGCCAAACAGCATTTATCAAACGCACAGATATCAGAACATTACAAACATGTGCCTATTACAGCGCTGATACACGTGTAAAACCAGAGGAGAACCCCCAAAGAGATATTAGATCAGTTGCACTTAACTATATTGTATAAGATTTTCTCAATACAAGAGTACAGACTACTAACTAACCAGAGTCTTGGTCTGATAGATTTCCAGTCCGGCGAAGAAGCTGGCCATGAAAGCCTCTGGTGGCTCCTTCCTGGGGCCCAGTCTCTTCTTGGGGGCTTTCTTCTCCTCTGGTGGAGACTGTGGAGGCGCCTCATCTCTCGCCTTGTCGTAGTCCTTCTTTTCACCATCTTCTGAACTAAAACGGACAATTCAGTCCAGTCTGATTTAACAAACATTTGTATACAGCCTCCAGGAAAATACAAACATAATTAAGTGTACTTTGGGATCAAACCACCAAAAAAAGCATTTCTACACACTAGTACTAGTAAATCAAATTTACTAATGCCCAAGTACCTTCTATCAAAAACATAATGAAAAGAGACGATAGAAAGAATAGAATAGAATTGTGAAATCACTTACTCTCCTTTCTCTGAATCAGATTTATGGTCTGAATTTACTGCTTTTTTCTTTGCAGCCATCTGAAATGCAAAATTGATAAAATTATTACTCATGATAATGGCAAGTTTATTTGTATAGTACAATCTGTACACACAGTAAATAAGTGCTTTACAATGCTTTAGAATAAGAAAGACATTAAAATCAAAATAGAAACAAATTAAAACATAAATAAGCATCATAAAATTAACATTAAAAAAGAAGAGTGCTGATTAAAACCTTTCAGTCATATGCACAGCTAAGCAGAACCGTTTCGAGCCTGGATTTAAACATTGTCAAAGTAGAGGCCTGTCTTACATCTTCAGGAAGACTGTTCCAGGTTTTAGCTGCATAAAACTGAAACGCTGATTCCCCATGTTTAGTCCTGACTCTGGGCACCAGCAGGAGGCCGGTCCCTGAAGTCCTCAGAGTGTGAGATGGTTCATGTGGCACTAACATGTGGGAGATGTACTTTGGTGCTAGGCCATGGAGAGACTTGTTCACAAGCGGAGCTGCTTTAAAGTCTATTCTCTGAGCCACAGGACCCAGTGCAGAGACACGAGCACAGGACTTATGTGCTCGTACTTCCTAGTTCTAGTCAGGACCCGAGCAGCATTCTGAATGTACTGCAGCTGTCTTAAGAGAGGCCAGAGAGCACGCTGTTGCATCAGTCTAACCTACTGGAGACAAATGCATGGATAATGGTCTACTCATTCACTTTTGTAGGATGTTAAAAATTGGGGCATGGTTACAGTAGTGAAGATTGGTGAATCTTAAGTACAAAATGGTTGCATAAACTAAAGCTCCATATTTATACACACACACACCCACCAGTAATCAGTAAGCTTATGGCTTTTCCTCCACCAGAAAAGTTTGTGACCCACATTACTACACAGTGTACTCCTCTTCCTACTAACCTCTGCTTTCTTCTGTTTGACGGCAGCAGCGATGGAGGGCGCATCTCCAACCACCACCTCGGACACGTCCCCCAGCCCTGGCTCCGCCCCATGCTTGCCCTCCTTTTTGGGCTGGATATTTAACAGCTCGGCCATCAGGTCAGCCTCTCCCGCTTCCCCCTGAGCCATCTGACCCATCTCTGCCAAAGCAGCTGCCTCGCACGCCTCCATCTTCTCCGTCTCCAGCACGTCGCCATGGATACCAAACTGAGTGGGGTCCGGCATGTTCCCCAAAATGTCTGTGACCTTCATGTTTTTAGCTCCTTCGACAAGGCCGCCACCGAATAAAGTAGTCCACAGGATATGGAAAAAGCCCCATATGAGGCTGTAAACAAAGTGGAATAAGCCTGTAATGATCATCCAGAAGAAAGAGAAGAATCCACGTACTAACTCACGAATGCTCATTTTTCTGAACTTCCTGTATTGGCGTCTCATGCTTTTGAATGTTAGCATCTGTCTGAAATGGCATAGGTTTTTCCTCATGGAGATACAAGCAACTGTGAAAGCGGACAATGACTCCAGCATCTCCCTCTCCTCTTCTTCCTCCTCCTGGTTCTCTGCTACACTCTGGTCATCATCCTCATCGTCTTCTGCACGTTCCACCGGCTCAGATTCCGAAATCTTGGAAGCCAACTGCATCTCAAAAATAGTGTCTTCACAGAAATTAACAAAAAGTTCCATCTTCTCACTTTCTCCCCCCTCATTCACAACGTCAAATATAAACTGTCTCTTGGATTCTTTGACTTGAGGTTTCTCCCACTGGGTCCGGCTGGATTCGCTGATGACAAAATAAACCCGCTCAATACGCTTTGCACCACCCATGATCTCAATACGACCAAGGAAGGGCTCAAAGTAACTGAGCACGCTTTCAGCCAGGTCTAAAAAGGTGGCTAAGCGAGCGTCGTGGGGCATGTGCTCGGAGAGGTTGGTTAACAGCACAACCACATTGAAGCCGATGTCCTTGGCGGGCTCGTGAAACCGTTCCACAAACTGCTCATAGTTGAACATGTCATTCTCATCAGCCTCGGCACATGACAGGAGGAACTCGATCTCAGACTGTGAGTATTGTTTCTGGTTCTCCATGGACTTCTGGAAGTCCTTCTTGGAGATGACCCCCTTGCCCTCGTGGTCATACTCTCTGAAGCTGTCGGATGTGGTTAAGTCTTTCAACTTGAGGAACATGTCGAAGAATTTCAGAATCATCTCCACATTACTAGACGACTCCACCAAAGTGTCCACCATCTGTTTGCCAATAGTTCCATTCACAACGTTTCCTGAGGAGAAAAGTAAACCTTTACAGACCTAATCGTATGTTGTTTTTTTTACTATATTTCTAGTGTTTGCATAAAAAATGTGTCTAAAAGGGGTCAGTTAATATGAATTTTAAATTGTGACACTTTGTTAGTAGACAAAGTTTTCAAAGTCAGTACAGAAGCTGCTACACTGCCCTATTTAATGCCCATATATAATTTAAAATATGTTTGTTTTTCCTTTTAATACAGATATGCTTTATTTTTTTATTATACTAATAACATTTAACACAAACTGTTTAGTCCATAGATTTGTAGTGTCTGCCTCTCTGACAGCGGAGCCTGACAGCTGCAGACACAGCCTACAATAACAATGGCTATGTAGCTCAATCCAGACTAAGCTATTAAAGAAGCCATTTCTAGCAATTATCTAATCATCGCTCAATCATCTCTAATAAGCTCTTGAGGAACATCATTCCATGGGACATAATACGTCAATGTAAAGTGCTGACAGTGTGGGGCACATGATGTGTCTTAATAAGCTTCTAAGGGGGAACCTTCAAGCAGCGAGAGCATCATGACAACCATGTCCTGCTGTAGGTCCAACAGCTCCTTCAGTAACTCAATTTGACTGGAGTCCTGTTGGAGACACAAAGAAAAGGGAAGCATGAGTGACTATATAACTATATAACCACAGTGAGATGCGTGTGAGGAAACTGGGGCTGCAACGAGTTGTGGGGCCTGTGTTGTCCCAGTGAGGCCCTGCGGGCCCTTGTACCTTACAGCCATCCATCATCACCAGGGTTAATGCTATTCTACGGGCTGGGAGCAGATGGCAGGGTTGTTCTGTGCTTGTGGAATCTGTATGCAGCATATGATCAGTCTGAGTTGGATTCTGATGGGCTAAATTCAAACAGTTCAACCTGCACTCTCCTTCACACCAACTACACTGTCACACTGAGCCCTGGGTCAAGACAAAGCATAAGGTGAGGATTTATCTACTATAGGGCTACACCAGGAAAGCCCCATTTATCATGGACCAGTGTAGTGGTGCTGCTGTCAGCTGGAGTTATACTTGAGACTTTGGTGCCCTCTACTGGCAATACAATCAAAATCTCTACTGTTTGTGGCTGAAACTATACCAACAGTATTTGGATTAGCTACAGCAAATTCATTAATGGTGTGACAGTATAACACATTTATTTTATATTATTATATATTTATATTCATATTGCACTATCAGCCCTAAAATGCATTTTGGAACCACTTTACTACATTCTATAAGTTACCTATGACAGGATTATAAACACTGAATACATTGTGTGAATTACAACAATGTTGTTTTGTAATAAAAAGATTACTTAGCAGTTCTTACCTGTGACAACTTCATCTGCATGTTTGCAAAAACATGTAAAAAGCCAACCACAGCATCCCAGAGCCTGCTATGAGCCAAACTCTGCTGGTTTCCTATGCATGGGCCCTAAACACAGTGGACAATAACAGTTTTTTAATAATAATAATGGCTTACACTTGTAATGCGCTTTTTCAAAGCCTCTCAAAGCGCAACACTATAGTCATTATTCATTAATTTCCACACTTGGTGATGGTAAGCTACTACTGTAGCCACAGCTGCCCTGGGGCAGACTGACTTCCGACCACCACCTATCATTCGCGCACACACCACTTTCATACTAGGCAATGTGGGTGAAGTGTCTTGCCTAAGGACACAACGACAGCGGGAGCGGGACTCGATCCTCCGACCTTCGGGTTGGGGGACCAACACTCTAACCACTGAGCCACTGTCACCCCATTTAACACTTTAATTGGTTGATTTCTCATGTTGCTATGGGATACTCCACCTGTATGTACTCAGTCAAAGAGTTGAAGACCTGTTTAGCCACTGAGAGAGCTTTTGAGAAGTTCCTCTGGCCTGCCTCATCAATGATCTCTTTACCAGAGTAGTACCAGTAGAAGTCACTGATTGACTCCTGTAACAACAAATAAAAGATAGTTCAATATTCACATTTGAGTCGTCCCAACTCATTTCAGAAATGCAAACCTGAAGTCTTAGGAGGTAGTCCACAGTACTGATAATGATGTTCACAGTTGTTGTGTTGCCTGTCTGAGTCCTTAGGAAATTCTGGAAGTCTGAAAGCAAGAATGATTTTTCAACAACACTGACAAAACTGTGCATTCAATACTCCATATTTATGGACCTACCATTGTTGTGGCCCTCACAAAGAAGCTGCAGGAATCTGAAAAGATCCTTTGTAAACTCGTCATTCTGAAGCACTTTGGAGCCTGGAAACCAAAGATGGCATTAGTTGACCTTTAAGGCTTAGGCCAAAATGTCATACAGGCATTATAGCTTGCAATGCTTCCCAATCCATAAGCTGCTGTCTAGCTGCATACAGAGACAGTACAATGCATCATAGGAAAAAATAAACCAGCAAAACCTCACTCTTTTTAATGTTTGTGTCTATCTTTGGTTAGTATAAACAAGAACAGAATATGTCTCACAATAACCACAAGCACCAAGAAAGTAGGAACTAGGAGTCACTTCAGGGCACCTGACCAAAAAATGGACACTTGTAGGAAGAGCATGCATGTGATCTTTCAGTTTCAAGATCAAAATGTTGCATTCAGAAAATGCAGGAGGGCGCGTTAGAAGGAAATGAGAGGGCTGGGAGACGAAGAGAGCAATCAGGATGTCAGCAGAGCATAGGGATGAGTAGAATCTTAACTATGTATTTACCCCGCTCACTCACGTTGACTGCGACCGATGGGATAAAAAACGTGACCAGAAGAAAACAAACAAAAATAGCAGACATAAGCAAAGGAGAAACATTGATATTCATTAGGAACAGGAGGGAATGTTGGGACGAGATAAATACACATATTTATTGTACATACACTGATAAACATCTGTAAATAGTACTTAAGCCTGGACTGGTGAGGTGACAATGAGACAGAAGCATAGTTGTATACTGTATGTAGCCCATAAGTCATTTGTATATTGATGTTTCTATTACAAAAAGCACACACAGGACTCAGACATACAGTAGCACAGACTAATGTGATAATGGCAAAAATGACACTGAACATAGCCACAAGATACAGAACGGTTTTCTTATTTTAAAGCTTATCATTTTGAGATTTGCAAATTTTGAGTTTTATTTAATGTTCTGGAGTAAGTTTGCACTTGGACCCTTTTTACTCACTCGACCCTTCTTCTGTTACCATTCCCAAACCTTCAGCTTTGTTTTGTCTTTCAAATGCATTCAAGTCCAAGACACTAGTGAGATAAAGACTGTTTCAATATTTATGCCATAATTAAATGTGCTGAAAAGCAAATAATAATATTCCCATTTTACCTGCATGACATCATGAGTCCAGACAGGCTTTTGAAGAAGCCTACATCTCTTTTTTCCTTTAGATAAGTCAGCATTTTCTGCATTGAAACAGACAACAATATTAAGAAGGCATTCATAGATAATAAAATAATTTACAGTTTAATTAAATCACTATTACCATCTGCACCAAAATGTTTCCTCCATTTAGGATTGAGATTCCGAGTTTGAGAGTGAACGTAACCATGGGACCAAGACGACCTGGGCATCACAAATATAAACACAGTTGAAAATAATGATTCTCATGAGATTGGACAAATTGCACTGTTACCTTTGCTGGCACTAATCATTTGGAGCACCATCTCTGCTGCTCCTCGGTCGTGCAGTCTGGCTTGCTGGTACAGCATCTTCTGTTTTTCCATTTCCTTTTCCTGCGATGCCACAAAACAACCTCATACTTTCTGAATCATACCACCAGGTAGAAAATCAAATATCTGTGAGAAATCAATATCACCTCAAACGTTTTCTCTTTGTCCTCCTCCTCCTCCCCTTCAGCGCAACTCTGAAGGTGAAAACAAAGGGCTTGAGCTGATCTTAACATAGGCACTTTATCACATACAAACTGAATTACCTTTGCCATCATATCTGCATAAGCAATATACAAGGGGTCCTCCTCCAATGAGCTGCCAAAAGAATGACAAATATTCAAAACTGCAGAAGTGGAAATAATTAGCTGCAATCCTTTTAAAGTACGCACATGTAGCAGTAGAGCTGCTGGTATTTCTCTTGTACTATAAAACTGTACGGTGTAATTTAGCATAAAGCATCCATTTATTATTGCAGTGACTGGCCAAAACCATTGAGGTGCGCAGATGGAGCAGAGCAGTGCCAGGTGCTCCAGTGTGTGTACGTGTGTGCGCGTCTGTGTATGTGTGTGTGGTACCTGCGCTCGGTCAGGGCATTGTGGCTGAAATGCAGAATGAGCTGATGAAGAGGGTCGGGCTGTCTCCTCTCTTCCTCCTCTTCCTCCTCTTCCACTTTGAGCTGGATTTTCTGCATAAAGTCACAGTGTCAGGACTTGAAATGATACTAATATTTGAAACGCTTACCTTGTTAGGGGGCCGTAGGTACATAAATATCATGCAAACACAATGCAAGGTTATGGTCACAAATGCTGAGAGATGCAGAGACTCACATGGGTGGTGAAGCCACGATTTTGGAGTTTTATGAAAGGCAATAATGAACAACAGACCAGTGCATACTACAATTAAACTCTATGCTCTTGGTTCCAACCAGTCTATCTACTAAATTGGATAAAAAAAATGCTAAAAGAAATTTGGCCAGCCTCTACTCAAAATAACAGTAAAGTAAGAGGAACATATGTAAAGAGTAATACTTGTAGCTGTTAAGAAACTTCTACAAAATGCAAAAATGCAAAGAGACAGCATTAAAGGTGATTTGCCAAAGCATCGTACTTGGATGCTTTGCTGCCGTTAATACACTGGCGCATACAGGATACAGTTTATAGTGGGCTCTGACATCACCTCTTATGTCAGGCGGCTATAAATGAAGGGCTGGGAGAGACACACAGTATGAAGCCTGGGTGTGACCCAGAGGTGCACACTGGATGTGATAATGGACACGACACTCGAGCCCCCTGCGGCACTGCCGAGTACTTACTGCAAGGTCCTGCACTAGCTTCTCCTCAAAAGAGTACTCCTCTGTCTCTATCCATATTCTCTGATAGGCCAACAGGAAGAGGTTAATAGAGCGATGCCTGGAAAGGGAGGGTGACAGCTGGGTTAGACAGGAGGGAAGCAAAGAGTACAGGACTCCTTAAGGCAGAATGAATGTGTTAGTACAGAGAACAGGCAAATTCAACAGCTTAGAAAAGGAAGGTTAATAGAGATTTAGTCTTACAAGAGGCAAATTATTAACATGAGCACAGTTTTGATAACAAACCGTCACTTGGCAACATTTTTGTTACATCATCGTGTTGGATTTTACACTAATCAATCAGGCATAATATTAGGCATAACATTATGGCAAAACAACCACCTGCCAAATCTAACCCCATAAACTCACACAATGGTGGGTTAAAACTAAAATTAACTTGACTGATCTGTGGTATGGCTCCTGTTTGCTAGACCAATGCATTTTAGATAATAATCTTATGCCTAATTGGTTTATATGGATACAGACCATTCCAATGGAAACATCTAAATGCTGCATAAAAGTGAAGGGTATTGGGAGAGGAAGCAGGGGTTAACAGTCCACATGTGAAGAGCTATGGTTCTGTAGATTGTTACCGTAAGCATGGAGAGCAGACAGTCATAGTCTGAGTTCCCATGCAACCTGTCCAGCCACTTATATTGGTAGGCTTTCAGGAAGTAATTGTTAATTATGTGCCTGAGAAGAATCAAGTACAGCATAATGTAATTGTTCAGGAACACAAAGTTGACAAAAAAAAATCACACCTGTTTGAAAAAAGAAAGAGCCAAACATTTCAGCACCATACACCACTGAAAACACAGACTTATAATTATTAATGCCATGTCATACTTCACTGTCAGTAACTGTGAATAAAAAGGCCGTGCTGTGAGCAGGCAGGCGGGCCATATTGGGAATAGCCAGCTCCAGGTTGGACCCTCGTAATTGTTTTCCTCCCTACTGTAGCTCTGTGCGCCTCTGTGTGGCTCTGTGATTGAGTTACTGAGCAGTGGGCCATGAAATTACTGGTGTCTCTTTTTTCTACTCCTTGATAACAGCTGCAGGCCAGACATTTGTCCTATACATGGGGAGAGGGACGACTTGGATTAATGCAGGGTCAGAACCTACTAACGTAATATAGGAGCTCTTGTGTTAGGAATCATCTCTGCCATAGCTTATTAGTCAGCACAGCATTACAACCAAAGATCTTCGGATGTAAAAATGTGATGGTGGTACCTTGGTAGGTTGTAAAGAGGTGCCATGCGAAAACAGGCAACCACTGCTCTCTTTCTCTGCTTGGAAAGCAACTTCTGCCATACACACTTTTTGGACCGCAAAGGCTGCTCCACCTTGGAAAAAAAGTAAATAAAATAATGAGAGTAATTGTAATAATGTGTCTTATAGTGCCAAGCACAAATTTAGTAATAAACTATCATCGATCATCATTATACATTTTGTTCAGTGTAAAACACAATATTGATATAAAACTTTACTTAATAAGAGAAACATGTCCATTCACTTCAAAACTGCAGGACTGATTCTCTGCTGCTGGCCCTGTCTCTTTGTAATGGCATTTCATCATAACATTTTTAATGTATTTTTTTTTTTTTTTTAAAGCTTTTCACAATCAAGTACAACATAGTGAGTGGAGATGAGTGTGGAACAGTGCAGGATAACATACACAAATCAATAAAAATACATCTTATACAGCTACATTTGTTATGATGTGATTAAAAGCTTACAAAAGTTGATTTTGCATATTATGTCTCATTTGAAATACTAATATATTTTAATTTCATAGAAACACACAAAAAGGACAAACACACTCCACTGCATATTACCTTGTACCAGAACAGAAGCCACATATTGTGAAAAGGAGAGCTAATGACTCAGCCCTTGTAGCCCACAGTGTGTGTTTTAGGTGTGAGGTCAGACCTGCTCCAGGTTAAAGACAGCAGCTGAGATCCTCTGGATGCGGTCCACCACTCTGTCAGGGTCTGGAGGGCCCTCGGTCCTGGTGAGAATGTCCTTGTACAGATTTAACTGCCACCTCACGGCTGGATCCTCTGACTGAACAAACATTTAGTCACAAACAGCAGTAATGTAGCCTACAATAACTGTCTTTACTCAAAACCTTTCCATTACCTTTTCTCTGAGGTGTAGATTCTGATGAATGTGGTCCTTCACTTCTTCATCTGTGTCTTTCTGTTGAAGACAATAGCTACAAGTCAAGCCCTTCAGAGATTGAAAGTATATTTGAGTTTTCATGAAAAAAGATCCTAACCAGTGAGTAGCGTGTCTTGGCTAAAGAGATGAGCTCTTGGTCTCCTGGGGTGCACATGTTCAGACCAATAGGCAGCATCTTCTTCAGAGCAGCTACAATGAGGGACGTCTGGATGGAGTAGAACTCCCCACGCCGCTTCTTGTGCTTCCTCTCCTGGTCTTGCCCTCCAGACTGGAACACAAACTCTATATTGACATTTGCCCAACTATTTCTTTCTTTTCCAAACTGAAAAATACTTACTAAGCTAAAACCATAACTGAATAAATTACAGACAGCAAGGTCTTAGTTCAAATTGATCAGAATTAAAATGCAATATATTCAAAGTTCGTATTTAAAACATACTGAATTCATTTAGTTTTGTTTTATGTAAATGAATTAAAGCCAGATGCCCAAACGCATTATGCTTAGCTGTAAGCACATTGAACTAGAACAGGTGTTACCTTATGATGACATTAGTTTGCACCATTTACATACATTTAAATACAGGACTCAATACAAACACTAATCAACACTTATAGACAGACAGTACATATGATCTAAACAAACAACACAACTTGAGGTAACTACAACACAGAGAACACTATCAAGTACAATCTCATCCATGGCATAAAAACACATGATTTCTAAACCAATGTAGCATACTGGATTTTTCCTTAAGGCGATGAGAAATGACCAAAGCAACTATGTCACAGACTTTGATAAATGGAGCAAAGACCATGAGAATAAGACAACATAAAACTAGACTACAGAGCACAGCGGGCACAGGCTATTGGCTTCTCTGCTTGGTGACCACAGCTGTAAGCCAATAAGCTGGCGTGTAAAGAGCACATGCACTGCATCACTCTACCTTTTCCTTAAAGGACTGTTCAAAGATAGAGACAGAGAGAGGAGAGAGAGAGGCAGACAGAGGAGAAAGGATGAGAGGGCAGTTAATGGGGGCAGGCGCACGATCCTCACTCAGAAGTGCACTGTAGTGGAACACATTTGTTTGCCTGGAAACAGCTTAATCAGGCAAGACAAGAAAGGGCAATTCAGAACTTAAGTGATCCCTAAGGAGTATGAATGTTAGTTTTGTGGGAAGTGTAAATACATGCACACACATGCACAAAAAGTTTTATATTTTTTAAAAATTTGTATTGATTTTTTTTTTTTTATTGGTAACATGTTTGTGCATGATTACAAGTAGTCCCCCTAGCTTATTTAATGCATTTTACCTGTTAACATACGAGCACATGTAAGCAAATACATTGTGTTAACATGGCATAAAATGTTAACAGTATCTTTCCCTGTTAGTCAAATGTTGTGATTATGCTTTCTGAAGTTGTACTGCAAAGCTCCAAACATATAATAATAAAACCCACCTTAGCCATTTTGGATTTACTATCTCCAGTTAAAAAAGACAGGTTGTTGATCTCATTCTGCACCACAAAGTTCTGCTCCTCTCTTTTGAAATTCTAAAAAGAAAACATTAGCGGAACAATGTGTAAAGAAATTTAGTACTTTTGTGAACATATGATGACTTTTGATGTGACTTACATGTGACTTGCACCAGAGAATAAATATTTCTGCTACCATTTTGAAGAGCTCATTGGAGTCGGCATCCGGTTCCTTTAGCCACCTGGACCTGCAGGAAAAAACAAAACACTTGATTTTACTTACATGTGTATGTTATAAATATGTAGATGTACATACTGGGGAAAAAATGTACTCGAAATATTTACAGTAACAACCTTTTACATCACTTTCATACTAGGTAATGTGGGTAAAGTGTCTTGCCTAAGGACACAACGACAGAACTTGGTCCGAGCGGGACTTGATCCTCCGACCTGGGGGACCAACACTAACCACTGAGCTGTCTCCACATATATATATATATATATATATATATATATATATATATATGTTTATTTTTATTTTTATTTTTTTGTGTGATTGAAGCTTAGAAACAGCTAAAAGCAATTTCAAGAAAAGCATTGATTTTAGATTTTACACCTGATGCCTTTTCACACTGATGTTCCAACACATTTAAATGATTCATGATTACCACTAGCAGTTTCAAGAACCACAGTATCACATATCTTACCTTCATAAATAAATAAATAATAATAATAAATCAAAGAATCCCTTCATCATCCTACAGTGAGCATGGTCTAACCTGTTATTGTCCACGTAGCGTATCAGCATGGGGTAGAAGGCATACAAATCCCGGCACAGCACTGCAAACTCGTCTAGGATGAGTAGCTCTGCCTCCTGCGTGTCTCCCTTACAGTCGGCCTTCAGAAGCTCTTCCTCCATCACCACCTTCACCGTCTTCTTCTTCAGCTTCTCCAGCGTGGGCAGGAAGTGGCTCTTGAGCAGGTCTGCCCGAGCTTTACTGATGATCGGCTGCACGTACACTGCAAAAAATATAAAACCACGATGTTACTGTTTATAAATAGAATATGTTGTACTTAAAGCTTCTATATTACACAAAACTGACTCTTGTGAGTTTTAAGCCATGTTATAATGTTGTTACCTCATCAAAACATACCTGGAGTTGTGTCTTGTTTCGTTCAGACATGTTTGAGTAACTCTTTATTATTAGCCTGTCTACATCTCCAAAGTTCAGCATGCTCTGCTCCACCTTGTGATGACATATAGTGGTATTTTTAAAGCTAACAGCTCCTTTTACCTTTAGTTCAACAGAGACAGACAACCCTTGGGCTAAAATCATCCAAATGATTTTAGTGAAGGTGTATGGAATTTAAGAACACAGTGGAGCATTCCGTCACAAGGGGGAACAATGCATTTTGAGAGAAGAACTCCTAAATATTCAGGGTTTGTATGTTATACATGTGTCAATAAAACAAAACACAACACCAGGTATGTTTGTGATGAGGAAACATTATAACATAGATCAGAAAATTGTGTCATATGGGCCCTTTAACAGCTTGTACTAAAAGATAATGTTAGTCCATTAGTTGTGATCTTAAATGCAGATATAAAATTGGTTTAGTTCTGCAGACGCAATCAAATTCAGAACATAAAAGCATTCATTATCTATATGAACTGCACCGCATGGATCAGTAAGTTGTTTTGTCATTTTAAAACAACATTAAGCAGTGCCACTTCATAGGAAAAGCAATGAGCCTGCTGGTAATAAATAGAGTAATTGAAAAACTGGAGTAATTTGTTTTCACCACAGGGTTTTTCAATTATAAAACTAACCAAAAGAAACAGACACTGTTAAGTTTTACTAAGGAGAGGTAAGGATTAATAAGCAGGTAGTTGTTATTATAAATGAAAACAGATGCTAGAATTGGCAATTTATTTATAGTATGTGTCATATATCAGTGTAATAATATGTTTTTATCTTCACTAGGGATGTCAAGATTGTTTGGTTAATTGATAATCATGAAGAGGAACCAAAAAATGCTATATAAATGTAATAAGCAAAAAGCCAACTTAAATGTGAAGGTTGTTTATATAATATTAACTTTTAGCCACAACTTAATCATTTATAATGTTGGAATTATAGACTGTATAAAGAACTGGACGAAGTGAGTGTGCCGTCACCCATAGCATTCGACTCCAGTCAATTGAAGCTCGTCGAGGTGAGCAGCTATAGGGGCGAATTTGGAGCCCAGTTCCATATTTGGAATTCCGACTTCCTATTTGGAATGCAGAGGCTAGCAGGTTAACTATGTCCATTTATATATACTATCTATGGTTGGATTTCATAAAGAGAATGAGAGAAAATATCACTGTTTTGGTCAAAATTGCGATGTTTTCTTCTTTTAATAATTGTAACACTAAAGGTATTGTGACATCCCAAATTGCTAATGTTATTTCATTCAACTACGGCACTAATTTGGCCGCACCTGCGATCCTCTTCATCCAGGAGGCCTCATCGATGCCCAGGTTGTTGTTGAGAATCTTCAGGATGTTCCCCAGGATGAGGCTGAGGTGCTCTGATGTGACTGTGGTGCAGCAGATACTGGCTCCACTGGGCCCTTGGTTCTCAGGGCCCCTTTCCCACCAGTAGGACAGGTAGTTACACAGCATGGGCAGGACCACCTCGATCACATGAGGCATCTCTGTGTACCGCGCCCCAGACTCTGCCATGTCGTTTATGTCCTTCATCAGACCTTCTAATCGAGGCATCCCGGGACAGACGTTTTCAACTGTGTCTGCAATTCCAAGCACTGAAACAAGGGAACAAGCTTCAATTTTTTTCACAGACTTGTACAGTGATAATTAGACATAATTAGGTACCATTTTATAAGAACTACAACTTATTTAGCCTTAATAAAGCATGAACAAAGACCTAGTGCATAAACAATCAATAGTTTATTAAGAATTGATTGATGATTCAGACTTGGTATATATCTAAAGGTCTTTGTTCATGATGGACAATTAAAGTATTCTCTTATAAATTTTAAATGATTTGTTTTTATGCCATTATTTGTCATTTATGCAAAAAGACATATTATGATTTAGTGCTAGTCTAAAACATAAAACAACAGATTTTTTTCAATTACTTACTGGCACGATCTCTGTGATTCTTGGTATTGAACACAGAACAGGGGTTGTACATGTTGAGTCGCGGCTCCAGAAACGCCACAGGCATAGCTCCAGCCAGAGTGGCCAGACACTGCCCCAGAGCTGGCAGCTGTCTGAGGGACACAGACAAAGGAGGGAGCGAGTGAGGGCTACAATAACCAGCTATTAATATTTTTTTACCATTTATTATCAATGACAAGGATACCTCTCCACGTAGATGTTTTTTCCTGTGCCCAGCGCAAAGAGGCTGGTCAGAATTCGATAGCAGGAGGCCTGGACGTCATCCACTTAGAACAGACAATTAACAATGTTTATCCAGATTAGATTAGGTCCTAATCTAATCTTATTTTATAAAATCTGTCCAGTCGCATTTAGGCATATTTCTGATGAATCGCAAACAACTGATTAATTTGTTTTTGTTTTGTTTTTTTTAATTAAGGTTACACTGCCTGCTTTTCTCCATGGATATGTTTGTGTTTTACCTAGAATGTTCCAGAGTATGACTTTAAAAGTGAACATGGCCGCCACTTTAAAGTGGCGGCCATGTTCACTGTAAAAATGCATGTTCTTCAAAGTTTATTAGAGTAATAGAATGGCCTGTAATGAAATGAATGCTAGATATGTTAAATGCCAAAATATGGAATATTCCAGGCAAAGCAATAGCATCTCCAAGTAGACAAGCATGTGGCGTGCTTGCAACCAGAAAATTTACGCAGTGCACCTTTAAGTTACTACAGAAACAAACTAAAAAGGATAAATTAAATCATTTTCATCATAAAAGACAACAAGGCTGACATGTAACTGCTTTTTTCATCTTGTTTCATCACATTTGTTTCATGGTGGTTGCTAATGTGTCAGACTCACAGAGCAGGTCGACTCCAAAGTGATGCTGAGTGATGTGTTCAAACAGAGCTGTGAGGATGGGCAGCAGGGCCACAGTGGTGTAGTTAATATTCTGTGACACGCCTTTCATCTGTGAGCGAGAGTGTGTAAACTTCCCCAGCTTCAGATTCTCAAAGGTCTTCTCTAGGTCCTCCGCTGCATTTTCAAAGAACGTCCTGAGCCCTGATCTGACGTGCTCCGAGCCAGACTTCATCACTGTCCTGGAGAGGGGAAAGAGGGGCATGAGAAAGACATTTTAAGACATTATACTAATACTATACACTTTTACTTGAGTAATATATATATATATATATATATATATATATATATATATATATATATATATATATATATATATATATATATATATATATATATTTGTTTTATTTTGAGTTTTAATAAATCTTTCTCCTCCTCCTAGTATCTATCAGAGCTAATTGCTTTAGGATGACACTGAACATAGCTCCACACTTTCAGTTATGATTTTGTTTTGTCTGTCACATTGCAATAACTCAAAGATATAAAGAAAATGTTACATCCTAACATTTGCCTAGTACTTGAGTATTATGTGGGGCTGTAGTCGTACAATCATTTAGTTGAAATCTTTTCTCTCTTTAGCCTTGGTCAACCTAGAACTACGACTACAGCTCTTGTAGTATGTTCACCAAAAAGTTCATTGAGTACAGGTAGCCACTTCTAACTACTAATATTTTTTAGTACATTTTTGGCTACTGTATATGATGCTTATAACCAAATAAGGAGGGAACAAGAATCAGAATGCATGAGGCGACACACTTTGTCCACAGTAGGACACGTTTGAATATGCGATCACATCCCACAGCCAGAGAATATTTTATTGAATGAATTATGAGACGTGAATATCAAGCTGCCCACATTCGGTCCGAAACATAAATGATTAACTTAATAAATTACAGGCGTATTCAAATCCAAGGTGAGTTTGGCCGTTTGGCATAGAGTTTAATGTGCTACTCTGAAACAGCACAATGCATTAATGTAATTAGTCATTTTCAGAGCTTCACACATTGTAACAGAGCTAACATGAGCCATTGTGAAGGGGCGATGTGTTATGGTTTGAAGGAGAAATGAAAGTCGGAGAGAGCGTCTGTGGGGATCAGCTGGAGCTACTCAACACAAACCAACCCACTATTACACATGTGCGCTGCATTACTAAACAGCCCTGTCTTTGTAGAACAGGCCTGGGGCAACATGTGCACGATCAAATTAGTTTTGCTTATTTAAATGCCAATGGTTGTTTTGTTAATGTCAGGGACCCCCATAAGACATTAATATAATAAGCGTTACTAAAGTCAAATCTATAACAAATATGTTGCTAAAAGGTTGGGCCATAAATCTGAGCCTTACAACACTAAACTGCGAATGGCTTTTTCAATAATAAAAGCTTAAATGCATCGTTATGTGCTTTGCGTAACATTTCACTACTATTCAAAAGACATCACAATCGTTTCTGAAGAAGTAAGTGCTATGGAGGCAAGATAAAATGGTCACAATTAGCAAATGCTGAAATCATGTATCAAAGGTAGGTAATAAAAATGATAAACAACTAAATATTGTGTCCACGTATGATGCATTGCAAGAAAACAACTTTTTGTCCAGCTGACAGATTTGAATGTTTTTAAAATGTACAATGTGCAAAAAAAATCTTATCAAAACATGTCAAAAACTGCAATTACAAATTATTCAGAAATAGATTGGTTGTAGTTTGTAGTTTGTTTCGTATCATCAAAGTGGTGCTGACCTGGTGTCCAGCGTGTGAGCCAGGATGTGCAGACAGCTGACCATGGTGGTGGAGTCACTTCCTACAACACAGTAAAACACAGATCATCATTAGGAGGAGGAAGTGAGAGCAGCTCTGATCCCAAATAAGTCCCAGGAGGAACGCTGAGGTCAAAGGCACATATTAACCTTAACAGGAGACAGCAATCAATTGTGCAAGTCCAGGGCTTATCTTTATCAATGCACTTACCTGGCTGCATGAAGACTATAGAATGAGCTGATCTATAAAGTAAATTACCCTATGCTACCCTATGTGTGCAATTTTAATTTTACTTAGAATTTTCATATGCTATTTATGCTATCTTAATCCACCAATAACAATAACTGTACATAATATACCGGTATTCAAACTGACAACCATTAAAATGAATTATCTTACCAAACAGAGAAATCCTGTGTCTGACAAGAGCTGCCAGTTTACAAAACAGGCTGGAAATCACAAAGATAAAAACAGACACATACAATGAATTCACAACATTTCGTAATATTTTTGGTGTAAAAGAGTGACTGGGGCAGACCTGGTGACCATCTCCTTCTCTTTGTTGGTTGCATACCCACTGCTGCTTAAGTTCTTACTGGGTGATGACAGGAAGTAAAGGGAATGGTTCTTGAAGTATTGGTCAATGAGAGGCAGAAGAACCTAAAATAAAAGCGCAATTAAGAGGTGTTTTTAATTTCAAAAATACTCATTACTTAGTATTTAGAACAAAACTTACTTTGGCAAAAAACTTGATTTCCTGTTCATGTGGTGACCGGTCCATTTTTCCGCTAGCAGCCATGGCCTCTGCATTTGAGAAAATATGATGTGCAATATTTGCTACAGTTAGACATATTTTAATGTGTGATGCTATAGTACCTA
Source organism: Periophthalmus magnuspinnatus (assembly GCF_009829125.3). Classification (NCBI taxonomy): domain Eukaryota; kingdom Metazoa; phylum Chordata; class Actinopteri; order Gobiiformes; family Gobiidae; genus Periophthalmus; species Periophthalmus magnuspinnatus. Next base: position 14,690,655 of record NC_047147.1, on the reverse strand, counting down.
AATGTGCAATGAAATCCTGAGCTGAATCCACATATTTCAGCAGTTTCTTGAGGAACTTGTAAGCAAACCTCTTCTCCATTGAGGATGAATCATGTTCCAAATCTTTCAAACCTCTGTAAACCACAAAACATGAAAGACATAAACGTAATGTGTATTCATATCCTTACCTGACTGACCATGTGGTACATTCACCTTGTAATGCTATATCCATTGATTTGCAAAAAGCGGAACAAATCCTGGGCCTTCTCCCTGTCTCTGGCCTTTTCTTTGGCGGTCAGTGTGTCATAGGGCACTAGCAGTGGGTGAGTCCCTCCACCTTTAACCACAGAGAAGCAAAGCCAATAAATCTTTAGTTGTATGTGTTTGTGGCCTGTATTTAACTCTGTTTGTCCAGGATGGACTTCATTAGCCAGTCACCTCTGCTTCCAAGGTCGCTCTTCTTCTTCTTGGCCCAGATGTTATGGTAATTCTCGGCCATCACCTCCACCATCCCCTTGAAAGAACAAGGACAAGGGAGAGAAAGTGCCGATTTGAGTGGAAAGTGTGCCCATCCCATTAGTATTCAAGATGCAGGGTTTCATCTCATATTCAGTGAAGGATCATTTCATTATCATCTCACAGCACACATGAATGCTGGGCACCCACCTGCAGCTCTCTGGACAGGATCACGTTACTGGTGTCGATGGGACTTGGGTTAAAGCCATTTGCCTGGAATACACAAATATCCTTTTTAGTACAACATTTTGCCCTTGTCGAGTGTCCATACTTAACATTAAAACACATACACACAACAAAGTGTATATAACTGAACAAAGTACTAAAGTACTCTATAACAACAACCCAACAATTCAATTTAGAAAAAGCTATTTGGTTGATAAGATTATCTTCTTTTCATATCAAAGGCTGATTAAAGTCTTACTTATAACAGGAGGACATGCATAATCATTTTAATAAAATGGGTTGTTATTCTCAAGCTGTTGAAATGGCAAAATTAAAACACACATAATTCAGCACATACTTTGGGGATTTTAATTAAAAATTTGCAGAGAGTATCAATCTCTGCCAGGGTATGGCAACATGGTGAATGGTACTACTGAGGAGGTGCTTTGGAGCTTTACTGCATGGCATCACTACCCTACTACTACTGGTTAAAAAACCCCACAAAAAACACACAGAAAAAACTTTAAGATGTTTTTATTTTCTTTTTGGTTGTGTTTATTGCAATGAAAAACATGTGATCTTACTTTGAGTGGGATTGCATCTGCACAAACCTGACTCTTATTTGGCCAGGAGGTGGGGCTCCTCCTGTTTGTTTCCATGGAGATTTTCCTTTGACTATAATATTCCACAGTATGGCATAACACGTATCTATCTCCATAGACAATGTTCCAAATATTCCATGGAACAGACTAACAGACTAACATCTTGTCCACGACCACAGTATGCGTCTTTCGACATGGTTGTTTAAGAAATGAGAAGCAACTCATTGCACCAGTTGGGGTTAAATAACTTGTTGCCAGCTGAAAGATAATCACCCATGCAGTAATTATCCAATAGGAGGTTTGTATCTATTTACTTAGTTAAATTCGGGTGGCGGCTTTTTTTTGGCCAGGCAGTGTATATGACAAAGCGTTTTTCCATTACCTTCTATTCCTACAGACATCAAGCAAATCAGCTAAACTATATAGCTCAAATGATTACATTTCTATATTTTAACTGTTTCCTGTTTTACACTTGTACTACTGCGAGCACACCACCAGTAGAGTCAACCAGACCCTCTTGTTTGTATGCACCTGAGAGACAGTGGAGATCTTCCTCATCTTTTCACTCTCCCTCTGCTGGGACATGCTCTCTCCATCCTTGGTCCTGTCAATGCACCAGCCCATGGCCAGCATGCTCTTCAGCGACTCTCTGATGGGGTACCTGTAGATCTCCTTTTCCTGGACAACACATCAGGTATGAAATATAAAAAATACAATTCAAAGAGACATCATCAACTTATCAGGTAGTATTCAGTTTAATTTACTGAGTACAGATCCTGATGGTGTGAAATAGTGCACCTTCTCTGTGAGGGATTTGTAGGCCCTGAGTTGAGGATGGGTCTTTGTCTTCTCATCCACACAGTCTCCATATTTCCAGCCCAGCAGCACCTGAGGCATGAACACAGATGGACTTCAGATAAAACAGAGAATTCACTGCTTGAAAGACTGAATAAAATATTTAGAACACATTCTGTCCAGTTGTCTCAGTTCAACATTCTGCAATTCCCTACTGTGGATTTATGTAGAAGAAATGAAGTGAAGTAAAAGAAGAACTAACAACAGTAAAAAAAAAAAAAAAAAAAAAAGGTTAAAAATAAATAAATAAAGCCAATTTCAACTATTTTAAAGGTGCACTAAGTAACTTTTCTGACAGAGAGAGATTGCCCCCTATTTGACTGGATGGTAATTTATAGCTTTGCCTGGAATGTTACACAGTATGGCATTGAACTTATCTATCATTGATTTGATTACAGGCATTTTATTGTTATATAACATAACATATCTTGACACAAGATAATCCTATTAATACTTTACTGTGGAACGTTCTAGGTCAAGCAATTACATATCCATGTAGACAACAGGGTAAATACTTTATTGCTCATGTCCATCTTACCCTCTCTGAGGACCACTTCTCATGACTATGCTCAGCATATTTGTTGGCAAAGTGTTCAAGCTTCTCTGGAAGAGTAACGCTGAAAGAGAATATAAGAGCATTATAGCACAACCCGGGACATTAAACAGTGTCTTGAGCCATATGTCTTGGTGGATGGTTGCTAGGGGCCATACTTGGTGGTATTGATGGGTTTGGGGTCGAAGTTGCCGTGAGCATCCACAGAGTTGGGTTTCTCCACTGCAGTGCTGATGGAAGCGTCCACGTAGTCTGGTGGCAGCGCTCCAGCTATAGCACTGAGACATGGCATGGCCATTTTAAACAGCTCCTGGTCATACTTCTGCACAGAGTGAGAAGTAGAATTAGATTTGCACACAAGGAGAAGAAATAATTGTTTCAGTGGCTTTTGCAAAAATTATTTAAATGATTAAATCTTACTGGCACCTAAATAAGCACAAAGAGCTATTAGAGGAAAAAGTAAAAGCCTGGTGAATAACTATTATATAAATGCTTGAGAACCAGCATGCTCTCGGATTTGGATCAATGATGCCTATCTAGGTATTGACGTTTCCAGGCCGGCCTTTGCCTCTTTTCATGAGTCTGCATTTCAAGGGAAGTGCTGAGTCCATGCATCTGCATCACAAAGAGGCAGTTAGATATTGGCAGCACTAAAATGCCCCCAATCATAGTACATGTTAATCAAGAAGCTAATGGCATAGGTCCCTCTTGATTATGTGCATATGTATGGGGCAACCTGCTGCTTTACAAAGGCACAAGACGATTTGTCAAGCTTAGAGCGTGAATATAGCACAATGAAAACAATCAATTTAGAGCAAACATTGTGATTAGGCCTAAGCAACGACAGAAGAACATACAATTTCCATTCATTACTCCATGTTGAAATTCTAACACGTTACAGCATGGCATTGTACTGTACTAAGGCTTTAACATGCTTTACATTTTAGTTTGATCGGTTTAATTGTTGTGATTCTTACCCTTTGGGAAAGTGAATCAAAGATGCCCCAGAAGATTTTCTTGGTGAGGAGGAGCTCATCCTCAGATGCTGTGCCGTAGCTGCCCCAGCCAGACGGTAGACAGTAGTATTTCCAGTTCTGTTCATAGTGGTTTGTCAACAGCTGTAAAACAATAACACAAAAAAACAAAATAATTGTATGAGTCTTTAATAGCTCTGAACTATTACAACATGATTGCAAACAAAGCAACAATGGAGGGGAGATAATGCAAAGACATGTGCATATAGAGAATTTCATTACCAATGGCATTTTGAATCACCTTAGGCTCATACCAGGCCATCAGAGGAAGTGGAAAAAGGTATATATCAAATATTGTCACGGTATGTGTTTCTGCTGCAAAGCTAATTGAAAACTGAGCTCTATAACTGCAAGCAACACTGAACAACAATAGCCTCCACCTTTCCACACCCCAGTCATAGTTTATTTCATGTGCAGTATTTCTCTGCTGTGGCCAGATGGATTGACTAGAGCAGTGGAGCCAACAGGCCTGTAATCCCACAATGCAATACTTCATCCCCGGCCTCTCTGCTCTCCATGCCCACCTCTTCAGCAGCTATGATTAACAGCCCGGGTCAAGGAACATATACAGTTCTGTGTGTGTGTGTGTGTGTGTGTGTGTGTGTGTGAGTGTGGGAAAGGCAAAATGAAAAGTAAAGGTTATATTAAATTGAAGAGACTGTTGATTTGACACTGCAGAGGAAAGAAATTGAAGAAATAAGATGATGGCGTAATACATTGAGTTATGTTTGAGATAAGAGGCAACAAAGAAACCACAGATGAAAGAGAGTGAGGCGTGCATGCCAAATGATAGAAAGTATAAGTTCTGTTTTTGAGGAAAGTCTGGTGGGAAAAAAGCGAGAAAGTGTTTACCCTCAGAGGCATCTTGCAGTAATCTGAAAGCAAGGGCACATCAAAGACGAGCCTTCGGAGGAGCTGCTGCAGCATAGAGGGACGAAGATGTCTGCACAGAGCGGGGACAGAGATAAGACAGGTGACTACACTTTACAATAACGCTGCCAAAATTCACACTTTTCTGCTTTTATAGTCTGGTAATGAGCAGAACATTATGACCACCTAACTTAAATCCAGTTTGGTAAGTATGTGTATGTAGCTACATTTTGGAAATATCATATGACTTTAGAAATCTCCAAAGACTTCAACAGCTAAAGCATCTTGTGAGTTTGTCAGGACAGGCTACATGCATCACCTCACCTGTCACTACTTTCATTGTTTGTTTTTGATAGATGTGACAAGTGGACTGGGAATTCTTACAAGGGCAGAAGTTTTGGAGAGGCTCTGACCTACAGCAATTAATTAGGGAACATAATGTCCAGAGCAGAAAACAAAACATTCTGTCTCTATGATGTCTCATGATGTATACAACCTGCTAATGAAAAGTGAATGCCCTTAGATTTGTTTGAAATGTGTGAAAAAGTAATTATCATGTTAACTAAATTGTGGTTATTTTGTCCTTCTCGAATTGTAACTCACCCTTACATCCAGTGGTGGAACATAACAAAGTAAAAGTAGTCAAGTGCAGTACTTAAGTCAAATTTTTGAGTATCTGTGCTTTACTTTTTACTTTTACTTCATTACATTTAAGAGAAGGTATTTGTACTTTTTACTCCACTACATTTTTGAACTGGACTGAAAAGTAAAAGTATGTTTTATTATTGTCTGAGGAGTTCATTCATAATGTGATCAAACAAAAATAGACAAATAAAAACAGCAGATTAAATTGTTTCTGTTGAAAAAAAAAATGCAACAAGTCTGTGTCAAAATCATAACATTTGAAGCTTTACTTTTACTTTTTACTCTTGAAGTACATTTTTAAATGGATACTTTTACTTTTACTTAACAAATTAGTTAAGTATTTCTTCCACCAGAGCTTACATCTAAGACATCTTTTTTAAGGATTTAGGAAAAAATACTTCACTCACTATCAGGTCCCATAAGGAAAAAAAAACATTAGGTCAGACATGTAAAAAATTACTTAAATATCACCAGCTATATTTCAATTGATTAATGCATATTTGACCTGTATAATGCATATTTGGCTCTGTATTACATCACATTTAATGAAATTGCATGTTTTTTATGTATTTAGCATTTTGTTTTTGTTTTTTTTTTATTTCATAGACAGAGAGTTAAATAAGGAACAAAAATGTATGATATCTCTCTGCTATAGTTTTATAGTAAAAGAAAAATTCAGATCTGTCAGCTGTGAAGACATTTCGCTGCTCATCCAAGCCGCTTATGAGCAGTGAAACATCTTTACTCTTACAACTTTTTCCAGTTGACAGATTTGAATTTTTCCTTTTACTACAGATCATGCCTGGGATTACACTGACGTTATAGTTTTATACTAAATACCAAAAAAATAAGCATAAATACAAAACATGTCTACTTTAACTACTGAGTGACACGTCCTCACTTGCAAATGGACAGAAGACACTCCTCGATGGCATCTCTCTGTGCTTTGGTGAGGGAGCGTCCTTTAGACAGTCTGTAGATGGTGTGCAGAGTGGAGTCGATGAGGGTGGCGTAGTGCTCGGTGCCAGCAAACAGTGGGGCGCAGCGGGTGAGGAGCGGTAACATGGCAGATCCGATGTAGCGGTTCATGGCCAGAGCTGTCTCAGTAGTGCACAGTCCCTCCTGCAGGAAAGGGCACAACATCACAAAATGAGGTCACACAAAACTCAGAACACAGTATTACACTCGTGTCTATATAATCTGCCTCTGTGGTCAAGCTAATCAACCAATTTTCCCTTTCACACTTATTCAATGCTCCACTGGTTGTTATTGGCACCTTAAGGCAGTCTAAATATTGATTTGCGTTGGCTGTTGAGGAAAATCTTTTGACATTGTTTTTTACAGAGTTAGTGTGTCGTTTGTTTGCTCGAAGCCCATGAATCAAAAGGACAAGTGCAATTTATTTAATTATTTCTAAAGTTTAAGTTTAAGGGGTTTTTTTACACAACATGTCAGCTAAACAAAGATGTATAGTCATCTTTGTTTTTTAGATGGCCATTGATTTTTATCTCATTGTGTCCTTGGGCAAGACACCTCACCAAATTTGCCTCCACAGCCTTTGACATCTGTATGAATGTTTATGTGTAATTGAAGTGGTGCATGTGTAGTAGCCATGATGCAGGCCACTTAACAACAAATTTGCAGTGTCCAGCAAAGCAATCTATAATTGAATATTCTCATGTTTAAATGCAGCAAAACTAACTCCAAGACAAGACTACACCATTTTATTGATGCTCAGTGTATATATGCATACAACTGTCCTATTACCGTGTCCATGGAGGTAGCAGCCCTCAGGTCGGATAAAAACCCCACTTCAAGCAGGTGAAGTAGAAAGCTTTGGTCTTCAATGCCGTACACTCTGTCCAAAAACAGCACCATGGGAGCCTTGTGGTCGGGGCAGAAGCATGCCGACATGTCTGGCTCTGTGACTGATCCATCTGTACAAGGAAAAAGGTTATGTTTACCTAAAATAAAGCAATCTACCCTGGTGGGAGGCAGTAACAACGTCATGTGAATACAGCAGGGCCAGCCTATAGGACATAATAGCATGTCTTTTCTCGTTAGGGGAACCATGTGTATTCATTAGGCTGCGTGTGGTAGGCTTTTCTAAATCCATTGGCCAGCGTCCTCCCCTTGGGCTGCCGTCAGAGACTGTGTGGCAATGCTCACAACAGCAGATTTAAGACGCCCGCTTCTCCATGCTTATGCAGATCAATCAATGAGAGCACGACAGCCGGCTATATAAGTGATCAGGCTTAGTCAGAGCTATAGAAGTGTGCGGTAAAGCATTGTGCTGATTAAATAGGCATGAGGAGTGAGACCAAATCAATAACCTTCTACCTGGCAGAACTGTATGTGCATGTTACTGTGTTGGGAAGAATACTTTGAAAATGTTACAGCATACTGAATACCTGCATTAAAATGTATTATGTAATGTATTCCTCTGCCTGGTCCAATCAAAGGGCTGTATTCTAAAAACATTACTCACTTCTGGCGTAAAAACAGCTTTGTTTGTTGCATTGTTTGTACTACATATATTATCACTAATTAGAGGAGGAAAAATTGCAAATGCACGCACCACAAAATTGATGTTTTCCATTTTTCTCACTAACAGATTGAAGCTTAATTGCATGATCAAATACTGCAATGTATTGTTTTTCATTTTAGGAAAGTACCTACCGTGTATTCTGAATACCACCAAATGAGTAACTGTACCAGAATACAGTAACTCAAAATTAAGATTCTTAATACATAGTTTACTTGTACTTTGTATTTAGTTACTTCCCCGCACTGGTTACTAAGGTATCGAATTGTATGAAATTGTGGACATGTGTTTACAATGTATGTAGTTTTGATTGAAGTATTGACTGTATCCTTCATGAAAGTATGCATCTTGTGAATCTTGGCTGAGAAACAGTGGCTCCCCTTTTACGCTATAGCGCAACTTGGCTCCTTACAAATCTTATGTTCCCAAAGATGACAAATGGCTTTAAAGAAAGGACATTTTGCAGAGTGGCAAACATCCAGCTGACTCTGAAAGCATTGCCAACTCACTTTTACAAATCTAGAGATACTATCAAGGATGCAAACCTCACACCTTTGTTTGTGATGGGCATTTTGAGTGGTATGCTGATTATTCCAACCAGGTCCTCTGTAGGTACAAGAGACCGCAGAATGGCACGAATACGCAGGGCTTCACCTTTCCCTTTGTTGATGAGCTGAAAGTAGTGAATAGAGAGAATTGTAAGTGACTGAATTTCTGCAATCAGGCTCTGTCCCCCACGTATATGAGCAAAAATTTCTTGCCCCAATATATTGTATTAGCAGCTCTTGAGGTCAAAATAAGTCAGCTGCGTGCTATCTGCATCAAATTAGAAAGGGCTGTCAGCTAATCAGAAATCTCACATTAGCATGCTAGTCGCTGTTAGCTTTACCGTCTCATTGCTTTGACTACATACGATAAGTGAGGAATAACTTTGGACTGTAAACCGTTTTTCATGTTTTTAAGACAGTAAAAATCAGGTATTCATGATCACAAAATAATAAAAAATGTATAACCTTACATGCATTTCTGGAGCACAGCGCCCCAACAGGTCAATCAGAGCAGAGTAAAATGACATGATTGCATTGCCCATGTGCACCACCTCCTCTTCATCATCTCCGTCTGCAGACCTATCAATGTCCAGCAAAAGGCACAATATAATTTACAGGATATACTATGTTCAAAGAGGGCAAGGGAATTCTTAGGGGAGCAGGCTACAAAAATAATCCTAAAAGTAAACCTCTGACATTGATTTCCTAAGCCAGGTTTGATTTTGATATCTCACGCATCAGAGCTGACTCCGTGGACTGAGCCCGGGAGGTCCAATGCGGGTGTCTCGGAGATCTTAATGGCTTCTTTCATAGCTGCCAGCAGACCGTTACCCCCCTCTCCCCTCAAAGCAGGACCAAAACACTCTGGACGGCGGATTAGCAGTTTGACCACCACACTGGAGTTCTCCTCTACACTTTCACCTGGAATAAAGACAGGACAGAGGACATTTGAAAAGTCAATATACAGGTATAAAGCATAAATTATTCATGTGAGGTATGTGTAGCCCGGGGCTTACAATACAGCTCTGTTTAGCCTTAAGCAAAATGATATAAAGCATTTGAACCTGCCTAGAAAGTAAAAGTTAAATATTTTTAGAGGTTACACTAGAGGTATATATTAGAGGCGAGGTCAGGGCAGGACAGTTTCCATTCTCAAAAAGGGGTATAAATTCCCGACCGGGACACATATATATATATCATTGTAATGTACCTACAAGCGAAATAAATCAAAACAATAGGACAATACCATTAACGAAAACAGCAAATCTCAGAAAGGAGAGGTATCGCTCTCCTTCAATAGGATTCCAGCCAATGTCAGGGTACCCTTTGGAAAGTAGCATAGGGCAACTCTGAAGACCACAGCCGGCCAAGTAGGTAACCACCTGAAATAGACATGGTATAAGATAATTAACTGAAATACACCCAAAACAGATACATAAAAATAAAGGTATTCTCACTTTGTCCAGATCAGGTTCCTCTAAAGCTAGAGCCAGCCCATTGTTGTCCATCACTGAAGATGCTGCCACATCCAGCGGAGTGGATCCTCTCATTGCTGGTGAGGCTGGGTGAAGAAATTATAAATAAATTGTGGGCATTTTTATTATTGAAAAATGTTGGTATTTTAGTATTGCAAAGACAGCAGGGGGTAGTCTTGCCTTGCATTTTCCCCTACACTCAATGCTAATCTGCTAACAGCTAGATAAAATAAAGATCTACAAGGTGTTTTTTTTTGGGGGGGAAATACAAATACATAAACTGTGTCCCATTGAATGTGTGTGTCAGTGGCCTCTCTGGGCCCAGCAGGGTCTTACTGATGCTACTATTGCCTGACTTGACTTGGATATTACACCATGCCTAAATCTTTCAGTTTCTATAACAGTTTCTATAACTAGTACCAACGATAATGACTGTACATCACACTATGAATGAGACATGCGTTTGTTTCATTAAGTAAATAAACCAAAAGTCTACTTGGTTTGCGGAAAAACTTGGATATGGAAATGTGGAATGTGTTTTAATTTAGATCACTGATTCTGTAAGTTCGGATTTGTCATTTAAAAGCTGCATTTACCTAAACCCACACTGCTATTTTCCAACAAATAGCTCAGGTGATCAAACATGGCTTTCTGGTTTTGCCGACTGATGCGACAGAAGTAGCAGAGAAAGCGGCAGCAGCTTGCGACCATCTTGGGGAAGGCGATTTCCTGTGGGGCGGAAAAACAGATGAATTAAACATCACAAACTGTCACAAACAGAGACTAGGAACAAACAGCCAAAATCTGGTATTTTCAGAAGAGCTGTAAAACACGCATTAAATCAGCATAATGAAGACACCAGGCCATCATTAGTCCTGCACACTGTTAACAAATCATCTCTACAGGTAAGTTACAAACATGACAGTGCTGTAATGTCGGAAGAGCTATTGCAGGTGTCATTTTTTCACATACACATGAAAATAAATATCTGACCTGGGATTTATCTCCTCCCAGCACATTGACCATGACCTCCATGACAGTCTCATGCATGCCCAGGATTCTCATTAGGTTGGGATGCTGATAAAACACCTTGTTATTCATGATGTCACTAGAACGAGGAAGAAAAAACAACATTATGAACGCATTGTCTTGATTTATAGCTATAACCGGCTAAACATTCATCAGCCAGTATATTGCATCTAATGAATTCTTTTTTTTTGTACTTTACTGTTCAACTATTGCTATGATAAGCACATTAACTGATGGTTTGCAGATTCAGACTGTGATGATGTCGTAATCCCAGATGGGAAGGATGAGTCAGTTTTCCCTATTCATTCAACTATGAAATATCCAAAAAGTAAAATCACAAATGCTCAACATGATCATTTCTATTATTTGTTAGACCCATGTACTTGCTATATTATAACAAAAACCTGTATTAAATATTATTGGCCTATAGAACGCCGTGCTGCCATCTGAAACCCAGCTATAGTAACTTACCTGAGTCCATTGATCATGAGCTTCTCCTCCTCCTTGCCCATGCGCACGGACAACAGAGACCTGATCTGTCCCAGAGAGGCCAGCAGGTGGATGGTGTCCTGCACTGAAGCTGCACTGATAGTGTAAGTCTTCCTCATAGCTCTCCTCAGCTCTCCGATGCTGTCGTACTGCCTCCTCAGCAGACTGAACATCATCCGCACCAGCTTAGGGTCCTGGATGTGGCACTCCTGGGTCCAGCTCACCATGGTCTGGGAGATCAGCTCCTTTAGGTTTGCTGGGAGAAAAATAGAAAATACAAATACATTATGACAATATAATAATACAGTATATACATATGCAGAATGTAAATGGGTGAGAATAGTCAGTGTATGAGGTATTTTGCCTAGGTATGGAGCAGCTTGCATCACTTCATCACTGTATGGTGTGTGTTTAGAACATAGGCATATATGGATAAACAAGTCAAAGAACTAAAAAATAAATAAACAATGTCAGTTTCTCAACTGACAGGTCTGGAGTTTGGCTGGGTCACATAAGAAAAACAGATTGGAAGCTATTAGATAAAGTGTTGACCTTAAAATACCCGACAACAAACAGCAACTCAGAGCTGAATTAGCTTCTAATTTCTGGCATCGATAAATGGATTCCTGCAGATAAGTGTTTTAAGACAAGGATTAAAGAAAAGAAAAAGAGACTCTCACAGTTAAAATACTACAGTTGTCAGTGCTTTGCTCAGCTTCGGTTAAGGTTACAGAGGCGCAGTATCATTGACATTTATTAGAGATAATCAACCTAGTTTCAGCAAAAATGTTATTAGCTTGTACTGTGCCCGATGAATGAAGCACAACAGCAGTGCTAAGCAGAGAATCCTTCTTATGTAAAGAATGAACTTGGACCGGAATATTAATAGCCCTGCACGGGTGAATGGACCGCTCATATGTAGGTTTCCCCGAGGCGCTGTTAAAGTAAATCAATCACTGGCTGTATGTATTCTGGTGTGAGGAGATATATTAAAGTCAATTACAAATAATAAAAATAGAAGCCTAAAGCAAAATCGACTTTCTTAAAGGAAACGTAATTAGCTGATTGTGTTTTTAAAGCCCATGTCAGTTTGTTTAATTGAGCGGTTGTTTTTCTTTTCTCCAAGGGTAATGGACACCAGGCTGTCAATCAAAGCATGGTGTGTGTGTGCAGAGGTCAAAGAGAGAGGGGGAGAGAGAGAAAGAGGGGGATAAAAAGAAAGAGAGGGAGGGAGAGAGACAGACAGAAAGCATGAGAGAGAGAAGAGAGCGAGAGAGAGAGAGTGAGAAAGAGCATGAATGAGACAAGAGAGGGAGAGAGAGAGAGAGAGGGAGAGACAGAGTGAGAAAGAAAGCATGAATGAGACAAGAGAGGGAGAGAGAGAGTGAGGAGAGAGACAATCTATTATAAATGACAAAAGTTAATCAAATGCCGCAGAATACTATGTTTGTGTTTGGCACTACGTTGATTATTACCTCTTCCTCCTATCTAAAGGCAAATTTAATATGACCTTGAATGGATGTCAGTCAAGTAGCAAACTTACAAATAATCCATAGTCAAAGTTGTTCTTTGTTCTGCTAGTAGCTGGGCCACTCTTAGCCGGATTAAAACAACATCAATGTAAAACACTAAATTCACACAACCTTGTCCTAAAATGTAAAGTGATGTTCCGAAACTGAGGCTGCCACCATAAAACAGTCTTTTAATCAATCCTCTTTTACTCAAGCACTCGCAGAGAGACCCCAGGACAGAGAGAGAGAGAGAGAGAGAGAGAGAGAGAGAGAGAGAGAGAGAGAGAGAGAGAGAGAGAGAGAGAGAGAGAGAGAGAGAGAGAGAGAGAGAGAGAGAGAGAGAGAGAGAGCCTGGGCCAATATCTTTGGAATGATATGTTTTTTTAAAAACACAGAGGTGGGCTGCATTTACTCAGTACATTTACTGCAATAATTTAAAAATATATATACTTGAAGTAGTTTTCAGACACTACTTTTAGATCCCACGACAGTAATATCATGGTGTAATAGTACTTTGTTCTTACAATTGCAGTAATCGCACTTAGTACTCTGCTGACCAAGGTCGGCACATTGTTGTCAGGACAGTTATGCTTTAAAAGTTACTCTCATTATCACAATTACTTGAGAAGTAGTTTCCTCAAATACTTTTTTTACTTGAGTAATATTATTTTGAAGAAAAGGCACAAAAAAAATTGACTATAGATTTAGCTTGAAAGTAGCTGTAAATGAAGAGAAAATGTGCAGAGAGGCCATAAACAGCGTCTGGACTGGTCCCTGGGACGGACTTTGTTGAATCTAGAATTTAAAGCAGATCTCATAGTGATTTGTTTTATAGTCCTATGAGAGTCTATATAAAAGTGGTTGGCTTAAAATGCTTGAGATAGGCTTGCTGCTCCTCGCTCCCTCTCATCTCTCCACATCTTGTCCCCTGTAGAGCGCTGCCAACAGCCCAAGTTCTTTCCTCTGTAGCATCTCCCCAACAGCTCTACATTAGCATAATAAAATTGAAAAGAAATTGAAATGTAAATGAGTGCCACCCGGCGACATGGTCCACCTGACGCCGGCTGACAAACAAGAGGCAGGTTTGAGGGTGCTAGGAGCAGCCGCTTTTCATTTTACCACCCACAAAAAGCACTAGCAAAATACTTGAAAGGGATCGTGAACTAGCACTAACAATTGTGGTGGGAAATCAATGATGAACTACAGGATTTAGATGTAAATACCAGCATCTGCTTTGAAGGAAAACAGTTCAATATAGAAGGTGAGGAGGAGTGTTTGAAAAGCATGTGTATTTTTGCTTTGCAAGGATATTGCCACTGCCAGCCTGGTACATCTGGCGCACACAAAGAAGCTATGATGAAACCATTAGGAACTAATAGGCCAAGAATATTTTGATATGGATCTGGGGGTAAGGCGTTTGTATCTGTACAACTGAACAACATGTGGTCATAAGAGTGCAATTTACAAATGGATTTATCAACACTAGGAGGAAGGTTATCAAGTCCTGTCTTTACTGTGGCTGATATTAAATAGTACCAGTGTCTATAAATTTTAGGAATTAGTTACCAATAAAGTTACCAATGAATCCCTTTGTGATTTGCAAAAAAGGAATTTCTCTTTTTAAATATAGATTTTTTTATTGTTTCAAGCTAAATTATCTGTCAATGAAATAAGATTTTACTTGATAATTGCAATCTTTTTATATATATATTTCCCTACAGTTTCATATATTACAAGTTAATATATGGAAACAAATCAAATACACTGAAAATCATACTAGTCAAAACTCTCTAGCATTCTGAATTCAAGTCTATAAATACGTCTGTCATCCTTGATCTTACCACATAACAGAGTGTGGATGTACTACTCACATGGGGCGGCCTGCTCCTTCTTGGTGGGATCCTCTGCTTTAGTAGCCTGGCCTTTGATCTTGTTCACCAGCATTAGCAGTCGACCTTTGATAGATGTAGCTTGCTGGTCTTCGTCTTCCTCCATTGGGATTCCTATACAGCAGAAACAACTTACAGTGAACAGGCCCTTCCCCTTATGGCTCTGTGTCATGTCATGGTGTGATATGTAGCACTTTATACAGTTATTGTTCCAATAACATGGATCTGCTTTTCTTCTGTTAGCTGAATGTGTGCGGCAGGTGTGGTGACACTTGTGCTCGGTGCGGCAGGGAGGAGAACGCCATTAGGATCAGTACAGCCACAGGGGGCTGGCAGTTCAATAATTTATCAAAACATCAAGATGTCGGAGCAATCCAAGTGCCACTCGGCCACCGCAGCTGAGAGCATCCAACAGAGAAAATATGGCAAATGTGTCAGAGCGAATAGCTGTAAAGTGTTCCTACAGTATCATTATGTGATTATTTCTTACATAAAGCGATGTTACTGTGCTCGTCTTACCACAGTGAAGCTGCAGCTGGCCATGGAAGTCATACAGCTCCTCCTGGATATCTGAAGGACACGGACAGTCCTCTCCTGTACTGAACGTGAGCAGCATGTTGATCTACAACACAGAAAACATATTAAAGAGGTGTTAACTATATAAAAAGTAGCCAAATGTAAACAGGGCTTTGGAAAACTATCTATCATAAAAGACAGGTCTTGAGTAATACCTGTTGCATTTGAACAACATTATGAGCATCAGCGTAAAAGGGCTCTCAGGTAAGATTTTTGATGCTGCATAAAAGGCTTTTTAGAGTTCAAAATATCACTTTGCAATGTAAACAACATTATGCAGAGATGAAATGGTCAGAGTTGAAATATAATGAATATATATATATATATAAATACATTTGCACGAGATTAGCTAAATTGGTGCAATACACTCACCACCTCTAAGTGGCTTATTTTCCATTCTTTGCCATTTGAGATCAAAGAATATCAACATCAATATGACTATGACAAACTTAAACCAGTGTTAAGCACAAACAATACATCAAAGCCACACAGGAATTCCCATTTTTATAGGAGATAAGTATAAAGTGGCTAACACGAATCCTTCCTCTCTTAAGTGACTGGGAGTAGGGAGAAGGCACAAGGGAATGCAACCATGTATAGAAAATGCAGTTATGTAAATGCATCAACTGAATCATCTTGTTACATGCACCATTTGTAACAGGGGCCAAGGGCTGATCTGTGGTCAGTGGCTGCAGATTCAAGACTCTCATTGGAGCAGTCATTAATAACCCTGGCTCTATTTTTGGCCAGTCACCTTTGTTGGCCATTTGCACCTTTAAACCACAGGAGAGCCGGTGACGTCAGCCAGCTGACTTAATGGTTGCTACGGTCACATGAGCAAAGGGAATGGAACGAGACATATTTGTGTGGCAGTGTGGAGCAAACACAGTCATTACAAACACATCAAATGCAAGGTATCACAAATAGACTAGGATTATAAATATGTTGTCACAGAGGGTATCATCAAAATTCATAGCCAGGAGATTAGTGTGTTTTTGGTTCCATTTAAAATGTTCACAAAATATCAGTAAACGGATCAAAAATAGTTACACAATTGTACTATGTCACTGTGGTTAGTTTTTCAAGCCATTAGCTAGAAAAACTAGAAAATATGACAGAGAATTTAAAAATAAAACAATCAAATGCAAAATGTTACTGTTTAGAGGAAGTATGTAGGTTTTAGGGCTGTAATCAACTTAAGATATTCTTGGTCAACTAATTGCATCAATTAGTCGACTAAAAGGGTCATGACTTGACACTGGCAAAAGGTCTCAGAATTATTAGGATCTCGGGCAAAAATAACTGTTTATATAGAGAGAAGTACTGGTAAACAGCATCTTCATACATGAAAAGGCAAATAAAACTCTCCAGTTACTCCAGCTATCACACCCCATGTCCTTTCTGCTGTTGTGCACATACATTCTTATAATGCAAAAAAATAACTGTGTGTAAAAATGTGGTAGACTAACTAAGGACTACTTAAGGACCCCCAATGTTTCTCTTGTTCAAGTAAAGAAAAAACCCTATAAACAACCACACAAGTCATTTGTTCTGACTGGCAGACACTCTCTGACCTGTTCTTGTGGAGGGGAGCGAAATTCTTTGGTCTTTTTGGCGGTGACAGCAGCGGACATGTTGAGCGCCTGCATGAGCTCGTTGTAGCGAAATTTCTGGTTGTACTGGAGCTTGGACACAAAGCTGTCGGAGAAGGACACGATGGCCTCGATACGATGCTTTAGCTCACAGTCGCAGAAGTAGTGCAGCAGGTCGCACATCTGTGGAGCACTCCGGTTATATTCAAGTATTTATCACTCACAGACCGCTCAGATAGCTTTAATATCTCATTAAGTAAACTGTCAGGAAAACTCAAGAGACCATTTAACACTAGCCATTTCATGTTCGACTAACTTCTGATGGCTCTATTAAAGTACAGGTGCATTTAAAACTGTAGTATGGAAAAGACATTTTCACATTAGTCAAGCTAAAATCATTTCCACATGAAAAGCACATACTTGTATTATATTTAAGATTAAGTTATGTTTCATTAAAATCCAATATTTATGCCTAAAATGAAGCAGGCTTTAATGAGGAAATCAGGCCGAGTGAGGAGTGATATTTGGCCATCAGATTTTTATGATGCAAAGGAAAACAATCATGTAAATCATGTATATATGCTATAGCTGTATCAGTGAGGCGCAGGGCAATTAAAACACAAAATTAGGGCACACTCACTTCACCAGTGTATACTAGGGCCCAGCCATTTATTGAATTAATTTGTTTAAATTAATAATTAAGATTATGAAAAAATGCAAAATTGTGAAATAAAGGATTATTATGAAAGAGGTTTATCCTGACTTACTTGCAAAGCAGTACAATTAAACAACTGATATTGTAAACGTTTGTTAAATAATAGGATATGATAAGAATGAAAATGTAAAGAGGTTCTGCTGTTTGAAAGACTAGCAGTCCTTGCTCTGACCTTGATTAAAATGAATGAAAACCGTAATTGTCCAGTGTGTGCAAAAAAATCAAGATTTTATTTTTTAATAATAATAATAATAATAATAATAATAATAATAATAATAATAATACATTTTATTATTATTATTAAAAAAATAAAATCTTGATTTTTTTGGCCATATCACCCAGCTCTAATATATTATAAATTAGTGTTGAAATGTGAATGTTTGTCTTTGTCAACTGAACCACAAAAAAGCTTACTGTTGTATGCACTGAGGAAAACCAGTCTGAATAATAGTCATGTCAGCATACCTGTCTCTTGACTGGCTCTGGAAGTCTCTTCTCCAGCAGTCCTTTTATTGTTTGCTTGGCCTCTTTTGCTGCCTTCACCTCCCCTGCCTCCACAGCCTTTTCCTCTGCCCCGGTCAGACCCTCCTTGTCGGTGGTGCCTGTGGTTCCTTTCTCCCTTGTGTCTCTGAAAACATTGGGGTCAATGAGCAGTAGGACCTTATAGACGTCCTCACTGGCCAGCACCCCCATAGTAAGCAGAGTACTGATCAGCTTTAGGATGGGCACAAACTGGTACTCCACAGATCCTCCAACAGGGTCACGAATATAGTGTCCTCCACCTTGCACTGCCTCTGTCAGCATTGAAATGGCTTTGGCCTTTAGAGCATCCAGTGGGATTTGGGGGCTGTACAGATGCTCCCTCTTGTTGCTGATAAAACATGGCGGAGTAAAATGTAGCCGTGGTTTGAGCGAAGTACTCAGACCGACCCCTGGAGGGAGGTGTTTTTTGGCAGAATCTGAAAACAGGCGTATGGACCGAGTCTCGGAGGTAACAGGAATGATAAACTCATCCTTCATCGTAAGCCGCGCCCCCTTGGCTGTCTCCAGGTGGATGCTGATCAGGACGGTGTAGTAGCCCTCTCGGAGCATGCCTGGCAGGTACTGGTTGTCGATGGCGTACATGAGCTGTGATTGGTCCAGGTGGCTGCACAGGACGTGGGCCACTCGGAGGTTGCCCAGGGCACAGAGGGCGGAGTAGAGCTTCAGCGTGTGGTAGTGGAACTTCCTCAAATCCTCCTGCTCTGACAACTCCATGATATCTACACACCTGAAAATAAATAATTTAGGCTTATGGCAAGTCTTTACAAATGAGAAATCACAGTTAAGATTAGGGTTGTTAAAGTATCCAAACTCAGGCACTAATTGATAAAAGTATCAATAGAATAGTTTTAGATTGGTATTGATCTATATCTGACAATCAGTATCAAGCATTTTTAGAAGCATTAGTAGTAAATTTTAGTAGCATGTTAACATTGCTGATGTTATTTGTTTAATTGGGTGAGTGGTCCTAGTTACCAAATTAACAAATTAATAATTGTGCGTTACAATGAAGCCTTGATTATTTAGAATGCATACAGCCTATATCAGATAATCTCAAACATAATATCTTAGGTGACTGAACTAGCTTCCTAAAAGTAATAAAAGTAATGTGAATAACAATCAAATACATCTAATATAATAGAATACATTATATAAGCTTTCATAGGATACCTGTTCTCCTCTGGTATGTGGACAGCCAACATCTGCAGTGGTTCGATACATTGGACCACCCAGCCGTGCCTCTCGTTCACCCGGGCTGTCTCCACTTTGAGAAAGATGTTAGGCATTCGGCTCCAGAGCACAGCTTTAATCGTCTGCACGTCCAAACGCGGAGGACACTGGGGCACGGGGTTTTTGTGCTCACTTTTAAATATGGCTGACGATAGTGGCATAGCATTCTGGGAAAATAAATATCAATTACAACAGCTCAGAGAGGTAATTGGCAGAGAGAATTGCATGAATGTTTTGGAAGAAATGATGGGTTACCTTTATTTTAGCGAGTTCAAACTGGAAGAGGTTAGGGCTTGTGGGCCGGACAAAGACTGCAGGGAAAAGCTTAGTGTTTGGTTCGACCTGCAGCAAACAAAAAGTTTTAAAGAACAGCACGACTTGCAGAACGTGCCTTAATAATGCCCCATTTGCTTCCAGCTCTTAGTGTCGGTCTGTGTGAGCTCTATTTAAGAACGTCAACCCGCACCGTGACTCAGCGCCCATGAAGTCATCCAGTTCATGTGAGTCAGACCATAAGACGATTATGGGCTTTGAAATCGATGTTTGACGACCAATTTTGTACAGTGAAATATGAAAGATATAAAGGAGCACATAATTCTTTTAATGTGTGTAAGTTTGAGTAATTAGGGAGCACATGAACCTGGTCTTAGTCATACTGTCAGGCTACTTTTTAAAGAGCAGACATATTATTTTACTTTTATTTTTCAGTTTTTCCTTTTGCTGCACAAAGGAGTTAAACAGTTTTATAATGACAAGTAATTTTTGAATTTGATCTTTCTTATCTTTATAAAAAAAATAAATCAAATGTACCTGAGACATTGTACCAATCCATAGACATTGTAATCATAACGCTTCCTTATATTTTTTATTATGCTTTAAAGCACTGGTCAGAGCTAGGATCTGACTTTTGGTTAGTGGGAGAAAACGCAGAGGGGAAGTCAACATATAAACATATACTTCGATAATTATGAAATTACTATGACTATTTAATCTGCTGTTCTAGTTCCTTTACCTGATATGATGTAGTTATCTCCTTTCCATTTACAGAAAAGGAGACCATGCCTGTAGCGAGATCTATGAGGCATCCTATCTCCAGGTCTACATTTGTGCGAGTGGTGGAGTGGGCAGTGCTGGTCACATCTCCTCCCCACAACATGTAGCAGTTACTCCTCCTCACACTGTCAGAGCAGATATATGGAATTAATATCTTTAGTCATGAAATATGTATGACCTTTACAGCAGGCTTACCTCTCGTGCACTCGACCCCGCTCATCTCCTAATGTTACTGTCACTGTGCGGTTTTTGCTGAGGTTGAAGTTGTTGCTGTAGTAATGGTAGTCAGGGGTCACCCATCCCACCCATATGCACGAGGGGTCCTGACCAGCAAACACCCTCACACAATGGTAATACTGGAATAAAAATATAGAATGAATGATGGCATTATGTAAAAAGAACAAAAAGAGGGAATAGAAACATGTAAATTGTACCGTGGTGATGGAGCTGTAGTCCACTCGTCTGCTCTCTTCACTGTGCCTCACAGATCTGAGAGGATATCTATGATGGAAAAACATAGGAATTTTCAATGTGCATATTTACAATGTAAACATTTACTGCAACTCGTAAAAAATGTCTAATGAACGAATATAGTATTTCAGTTTTAGTGCAAATTATTATTGCAGAAATATTCATTTGGTAAAAGTTTACGTTAGAGGTTTATTCTGTATAACTGTGTTCAATAGCCATTGACTGTTTTTTTTCCCATTTATACTCTCAATCAGTGTTTGTACCATGACATTAAATACTGAACATTATACCAGTCAGTCAGTGAGAATTCCAGTGGCTAACTGCTGTACGTTAATACCGCAAAATGCACAAGTAGTCCAGCAACAGTTAAATCATATTCTATATAGATATTATATATATTCACTGCACTTCAGCCATCACTATGACATCACCGTGACTTTTGTGGAAGAATACCACTGCATGCATTAAAACTGCATAACACACTGCTCCTCATTGTTTAATGCTTAGTTATCTTAACTATTATAATTATTGCATTAATAGTGCTTTAATTAGTAATTAATATGTGGTCCCTAAATTAATGTGTTACAGTTTATTTTTAATAACAAAAACAAGTATGTATGGATTTTTTTAAAATCAGTTTGAAATTGTAATTTATTGATGCAGACCAGTGCATTGAAGTATCTCAACCTGTGTTTGACTTTGAGTGTGTCGTCATCATGTATCCCGTTCATATCCACCACAGGGCAGGTCTTAAACATGGAGTGAAATTCCACAGGCATACTCAGGCGGCAGAACACCATGTCTGCATTACTGTTCTGGGTCCCAAATGTCTTGTGTGTAACTTTCAGACATGGAGGGCTATCGACTGTGCCATCAATCCTTGTAACCTATCAAACACAACACCAATTTAACATAATACATCAAACAAACAAATTAGCAGACAGTTCCCTACTTGTCCTTACTGCTATGTGATGATGGTCTTTTGGCACGTTGAAGAAAGTGGGCAGGCGCTTGCTGAACCACATAGTGACCTCCCGGTTCATATTAACAGCAAAAGGTTCAAATCCCTCCTGAAGGCCACACATTGTGTAATATTTGAAAGTGCTGGCATCTTTCCCCAGGTTCATGCGCCCCACCTGGGAGAGGCCGAGGCTGCAGACAGGGATGAATCCTGAAAGACAAGGGGAGAGGCGATCAAAAACATTTCCAAAATCACACACACAGCCAAAAAGTAAAGTTCAATTCAATTCATTTTATTTTTGTAACGCCCAAAATCACAACAACAGTTGTCTCGAAGGGCATTCATGTTTTGGTTGATGGGGGAAACCGGAGTACCCAGAGGAAACCCATCCAGACACGGGGAGAAACATGCAAAACTCCACACAGAAAGGCCTGGGTGACCCGGGGATCGAGCCAAACCTTCTTGCTGTGAGGCATGAGTGTTGCCACTCAGCCACTGTGCTACCTACACACAAAGTGCTGGATTAAATACGAGTGATTCATTTAGATCAATACTATTCTGATGGTGAAGTTCAAAGTGAGGTGAGCAACAGGAAATAGTTCAGAATAAAGACAATAAAGTTTTAAAATGCACAAACTTTTCTGGTCCGCTACCACGCTTGCTTTGCCTGGCATATTCAATAGAATAGCAAATAACTTATCTATTGTGCATTTGTTCAAATACGGGGGGTTTGGTGGTCAAATACCTTGAAAAACATGCATGCTTAACTGTGAGTGACCTCTCCATAAATCTAACCTGTAACTTGGTCTGGTGGCGTCACCCACTTGTGTCCACAGTGTTAAATAATTTTAATGCCATACTGTTGAACATTCCAGGCAAAGCAATAACATCTCCACGGAAACAAACATGTGGAAGATTCTCTACCATAAAAATCACATAGTGCACGGGACAAGATGGTTTAATCCATCATCCCAGCAGGAGTGGTCCAAGGTAAAAGAGATTTGTACTTTTATTAGGCCATGGTGTTCTTTTAGTTGTTAATCAATTTTGATCAATTTTATGCAAATTTCTAAAAATAAATATTGTTTGCTGTGATTCAAATATTTATACAGTAGATTTATAAAGTGGATTTATGTATATCAAGATGCCAACATCTTAGTTAAATTCTCACCATCTTCAGTCTCAAAGTCGGTGAAGCAGAGCTCAGATCCCTTTGTTGTAATGAGGATCTCTCCATTCAGAGTGAAGATCATGGATTTGTCCTCCATGTTGATCATACATCCCACCACATCTCCAGCGTGCCAGCAGCGACCAAACAGACGGCTGCCCATGTTCAGACAATGGCCCTATTGAGAGTGGACGCATTAGCGAGACTGATTTGTCATTTTCACTGCCGAACACTAAAAACCACAGCAAATACATGTACAACAACAGCATCCATCAGACTCCACCGTCATGTCAGTAGTAATGTGCAGTGCTTACCCTGTGTCCGTCAAAAACAAAAGCCAGCTTATCCGTGCCAAGTTCCACATCTGGCTTACATCCAGGTCGGGCCCATCCCACTCGCATGTCGCCTCCTGTCACTGCCTCAAATTCAAAGTACCATTTGCCCGTCTTTACGGCATATGTCCTCTCCACTCTAAAGAAGCGGATCTTGTCAATACTGAGCCTCTCCACCACATGTCCTGATGAATGACAGAGCCAAGACAATTTGCATGAGGTTTATTTTAGGGATGCACAATTCATTGAAATTTTATTCAAATTGCAGTTTCAATTGTCACTTTTATTGAATCTTAAAGAGTTCAGTTTTTAGTAGATTGTTCTCTGCAAACAGAAATTGGTAACCTTTTAATTTACTGTACACCACTACAAACATGCTCTGAAATTTATGAGATTCATGCATTATATTAGCATATTTATTATTTATTTATATTCAAATCTTCTCTCAAATCCTAATTAATTTGTTTAAAATGTGCTCTGTGAAAGGAACCCTAGTTTTCTGCATTCTCTAAACCAACCAATAAATAATGCATGTGCATGTACAGTTCTTTCCATTATATACTCAGGCAAAATCTTTTATCTTCAAAAGGAAATGAAACCACATTAAATTCATTGCCGTCATTCTACATAGTGGAATTGTATTAATTGAATTAGAAAAATAGTCCTAATAAGCATATTTTCATACATTAAACCCACCACTTTCCTGGTCTGAGGGCTCAATATTATAACCGTAGCCAATCAGAGTGCGGATGGCCTCCCGCAGGCTGTCCCTGTTCGACTTCTTGGTGCGCTCATCCAGCAAAACATAAGGAACCAGCCGAGGGTTCCGCTTGTTCTTCACATCCTGCAGAGAGAGAGGCAAAGCATACAGAAACAAACAGAATACTGCTCAGACTGGAAATAAAAGGCTCCGCTCATGGGACGATCAGGCAACTCTTGTGTTTGTTACAACTCAGCTGTCACAATTGGAAATAGAGAAGTTAATTGGCCATGAGTTTCAACTGGGATTCTGGGACCGCTGAACAGTATGTCTGCTGGGTGTCTGTGGAAATGCTTCAGTTGTATGATCATTGATTTATTAGATTCATTGTAATTACATAACAAATGCTTACATTAACAATGATAGAAAGGCTGGAAACTACAAAAAAGAGGACAAGAACCAAGAACCAAGAGGACTGTTAGTAATAGAAATGCCATGAATTTAAAGATTAGTGAACTGTAATCTTTGTTTATGTTTTAAAATATGTTCTATATAAAATGTGTGTATGTGTTTTTACCAACATAAGGAAAAACACTATATCTATTTTTTTTATATTTTAACATATTATTTTTTGCCCTCCTTTAATTAAATCCAACCCTCATATAGAAAAGTTCCTAAATATTTCCCCAGACAACACTAAAAAATCTAATATGCACTGAAGTCCATAAAAGATAATAGCCTGGTGCTCCCATACCTGCTGTATACCATAGGTCCAGCCCTGTTTGATGCGATCCTTAGCCCAGACATTATGTGCATTCTCTGCCAGCTTATCCACCAGAAGCTCCTGACCAGGAGTTAGTTTAATGTCTCCCAGATCCAGAGGAGTGGGTTTGTAGCCATTTGACATCATGTAGCTGCAACAGGCATACAATGAGAATGAGAAACCAGGTATTATAATTCTAAGGCTTTTAAATATTAATTACTTACTTCTTTGGTAGTTTTATCTTTTTGAGAGATTCATCGGCATTGGGGTTGACATGAGCGACACGACAACCCAAAGCTATGAGTGTCCTGTGGGAATAGTAAAACATGAAAAATTCTTTTGGCAGATGTTTTTGTTCTACCTTCAAACTGACTTTTTACACACACACGCACGCGCACAATACTGGCAGTCAACGGCCATGAAGCTGTAATAGTTTATACGGTGCGTGTCCTGATCTGCAAGGAGAAAAGGTTATGTGCTCCCAGAGGATTTCAGAATGTGAAGAGCTTCAGTCACTTTTCCTCTGCACCTTGTCAGACGTTAGGTACAGGGAAATGTCTTGATGTAAAATGCATCAGTTCAACTTGTTCAGATTGGTTTGGACAGGCATAAATGGTTTGGACAGAGGGGGTTTTGCTCTTCAATTACTCTTCATTCACTGTTTAGATACTATAAATATGAAAACAGGAAAATGGTAATTTATACATATTTGCCTATTTAGTATAGTATAGTATAGTATGTGAAATAGTGTAACTTTATATATGGAAGGCATCTGCTTATCTCCATGAAAATGTAACTACTTTGTCTGGAATGTTCCACAGTATAGCATTAAACTTAGCTGTATTGCATTTATTCAATTACAGGCGTCATCCCTGCTTAAAAAATACCTCAAAAAACATGCCTTCTTACAGTGAGCGGAATCGTCTTTCCAAAGATCTGACCTGTAGCTAGACTATACACCTGTTGCTCCACAGTGAGTCTAATGCCAACATTTCAGACAAAGCAATAAAAGTGCCACAGAGACAAGCTGCTCTACTAGTGCATCTTTAAATACCGGTAATTATGCTTATGACAGCAGTTAAAATGTCTCAGCATAAAATAGTTAATATGCTTATTTCAATGCAATGCATGCAAAAAAGTTAATTATTGACAGCAAATTACTTTTAAGAAGACTTGGAACAGGTCTCTATGGGATGGCAATTAGCTGAGCCAATTGCTGAGCTGTGCCCTGACAAATGGACAGCGATCAGAGAGTGTCAGGCTGTCAAGAGAAGAAGCTACACTGCAAAACACACACAGCCTGCTAAAGGTCGGCCTGAACCTGACCTCAGCTGTACTGCCAGCTCATTAAATCAAGTCTTTCACCTCAGAAACCCTACAAAAACAAAGATAAATGAGCGCTAATTACATACTGATAAAATGGTCTCCTCTCCCAGTGGTAATTGTAATGTCTCTCTTTCAAAACTACAGCCTGGACAAACAAATCCATATCTTTAACCTACTTGAGCGTTTCCGTTGACATCTGCAAATTGTAGTTCTTTTCCGTTTCAGGGAGCTTGGAGAAATCCACCAAACACGGATGTTGCCGCTTGTTATCATCTCTTATCTACAAGAAAAAGAAGCAGACAGTTTTTCTCTAATAATGGCTGAAAACAAAACACCCCTATGGGACAAGTTTGCATATTTAAACCATTGACATTCTGTAAGCCAATGGGAGGGCAGAGATGCAGTCTAAAATAGTAGGATTATAGTCATAGTGATAGGACAGGCTGCGTTAGTGAAAATGCCATGGAGCATGTTTTCTTGGGAGAGACAGAAAGGTGTTTGACTGGAATACCGAGTGAGAGGTGCAATGTCTCTCTCTGGGGGCTATACTTGATGCCAAACATTCCCTTTGGCATTGCTGCTCAGAGGAGGCGGGATGGCAATGGTGGATGTTTACCAAGAAAACATGCAGCGCTAGGTGCAGCTGTGGGTGTGGGGCCAATGAGCAAGGCCAGCTCTTCTGTGGATAGGAAAAAGCATTTGAAGCTAAATCTGGAGGAAAATTGTACATAGTGCAAAGGTAAGGCTGAAATAGCTCGGGCACTGTCATTGTCATTTGAAGTGGTCAATAATTGTTTATACAGCCTTGCATTAAACTTTTCTATTAGGTCCCCATTAACTGTATGAGCCAGATACTACCAGTGTACTGTAGAGATCAAGGATGTGCTTGGATGTGGTATGGAGCTCAACAGTCCTGCCCACTTCGAAGTCCACTCTGGTTCTGGAAGTAAATTTTCATAATTTTTTCCCATAGACTTTTGGAGAAATTCAGATAATAAGAGTTCAAAGACATCGCAGATATTTCTATGTGGAACTAATATCCATAACAAGTCTTAAGTTTCAAGTTTTAAGTCTAAAAAACACATTCAAAATGCTAAATTCTGTGAAAGGTTTTAATAACGTAGTAGTCTATAAAGTTTCAGATTTTAAATAAAATGATTGGTCTTATGATCATTAATTTCTACATAGTTGATTAGCCCTGAGCAAGCCTCTAAACTTATTATTTTTCTTTTTTTTCAGAAAGTCTATGGGAAAAATGAATAAGAAATTTACTTCTGGAACCAGGGGGTGGGCAGTCACTACTGGGGTCCATTACTAAGGATTCTTTATTTTACATGTTACAGGGGTTAAGTGTAAAATATAATAATTATATGTAGTGGCCTCTATAATATAATTAATATAACGATTACCGGTATACCAAAACAGTTAACTACTATATTTTACTTTACAACTAATGAAAATATATTAAGCTGCAGGAAAGCGACCTAAAAACAAATTAGAAATGTACACTTACTAATGCAGAAATGCTATGCACTAAAAATCTGACATAAACTACCCTACAAAAGAAGACTGTTTAGACCAGAACTGCCAGTCCTATCTACATATTTTCTACAGACTGTGACTCACATAACAAAAAGCTTTTCAGCAGAAAGTACACTGTGGCCATTGCTCATAATGGAGCTCTTAGTGGAAGATTTGTCAAAATACAGACTTAAGAGCTTATTGCGGGTTGCTATACACCAGTAAGGCAGAACAGGACTCTTTTGAATTATCTTTACTTACCTCATGGACAAAAACTAATCGTACTATATTTTTGACATTTTAAGAAAAGGGATTATCTAAAAGTGCTTAATTGATCTGCGAGCAAAGTGTCCTGTTCTACCTCATATAAACTATTTGTCTACTACTACTAAACACACACAATGAATTAGAATGATCTAATAACACCCTAAGATGAGTATGAAGAGTTAAAATGTAAAATGACTTGTTTCTTATCACTTACCCTCTGTTTGAAGTGAACCGCAAATTATAAAAGAGAAAGCAAGATGACGAATAGGCATTTGGGGATGGGCCATTGCTAGCATTGCTGTTAATTATTGCAATTCAAGCTGGTCTGTGTATAGATGTGTATAGATGTGTATTTGTGATGTGTGCTGGTCAAATGTATGGATTATGTCTTTCCTTTAGATGGCTCAGAGGTTACATTTCTTACCTTTCCATATGACCATCCAAGTTCAATCTTATTCATGCCCCATAGCTCATGGATGTTCTCAGCCAGCTTGTCCCGGACTTTCTCCAAGTGCAAAGGCATGACAACCTAGTGGACAGGTGTCATTTTAGTACTTCAGAGGTACGCATAATATTGAGATTGGAGAAGGGATCCTATTACTTGGCTGGTTTCCACTGGTGAAGGGATGAATGAGGCCTGGGACATGAACTGTGTAGTTCCCAGAAGGTCCCTCACTCCATCCACATCTCTCTTATACTCTTTGACAGGCTCCACCTTCATCTTCTCTTTGGGCAGCAGAGCCTCGTAACACGGAGCATAACCTGACGGAGGAAGGAACTTGAAGTCCCCATGTCGACCACCGAAAAGAAAACGTGCCCTATAGACAAGGAATAGGAAGTTAGGTTAGTTATTTTCTTCTTTCATATCAATTCAGTGAAATCAGCAACTAGGCAATATCCATTTAAGTATATGACCTAAAACCAGTGTTACTGGGTCAAAGTCCATGCAAAATCTCAAGACTCAGGAGTGACATACATAGACGTCAATTAGAATGATCGCAATTATCAGGATATACCTAAAATGTCATAGTTAAATGCTATATTTCATATTTTAAGTCCTGATCAGGAATATTTGCAGAATAGCTATTTAAAAAACAAAAAAAAGTTTGATTAAAACAAAAAGTTGTTGAACTGTTCAACAGAATCTACTATCCTCTCCCTGTGTGGAAATCAGCATCTCTTGTCTTGGTGTGTTGTTGTGTTGTCATATCTGTATCGTTGCTGGGCAACAACAATGACTCCAGTAAACCAGCCTCTCGTCAACAAACACATAAGTGGACTGATTTGGTAACAATTCAAACGTGAAGTGGTCAGTTAATTTTCTTTTCAAATCTGCAACACTGTGATCAGGATGCAGCAGAAATTCATAGATGAGATTACATCAGCAGATAAAATCTGTCTGGTGTCTTTCCATCCAGACTGAACATTGTGATGCTAAAGGCACTGACTCCGCAAAGGGATTCAACCAAGAATTTGTATGAAAAACTGATGAAGCTTGAAACTACATTTTTAGGTCACGTCAATCAAACCTTCTGTGGTCACTATAGCAACTGGGCAATACAATTTTCGATCCGGTTTGAGGCAATACACCTAGTCTGTGGAGTGGGTAGATGAGGTTACTGGGCAAGCAGCAGCATATAATATATTAGTGACATTTCACTGCTTATATTAAATCCATCATGAATATTTTCCTATGAAGGCACTTGAATTTGGAGCAGCGAATATGCATTACCTGACTCCTGCAGAGAAGCTGACCACAGGGAAGAAAAGTCCATCTGTGTTGAAATTCTCAAACATGCCCTGGACCGGCTGTCCGTTGATTCGGAAAGAGATACTTGGGGCTCCTAAGTCCAGACAGCAGCTGACCACATCCTCGGAGGTCAGGATATGTTGGTTAATGGATGCTACGGCCCGCGGGATACGGCCTGTTTGGGACACACACACAGGCAGTTATGTGAAATATGAGCCAGGAGTGAGGCTGGCACAGATTTACACACACCCTCACACATTCCTGCTGGGTTTCCATGCTTTCTGGAGACTTACATTGATTTACAGTAATTTCCTGGTGATCCCAAGCTTAATCATCTGGCCTAATGTTAACTCTAACCTTAACCTTTATTATCTGAACTGAGTATGTTTGAACTTGATTTTTGACCCCATACAGAAGGCAGGTCCCTGTGAATTAGATGTTATGTGGATTTTAATCCCCACAATGTGATAATTACCCGTCCATTCATTGTACTACATGGATCATAGTCAAAAGAGAAAAGGGCATGCAGAAGAATGACTGGACTCACTGTTGTACTGTTACTATTCGTCTTAAATACAAAAACATATTTTTACAGTCAAAGTTACACATTAGGTTATAACCCTTAAAAAACATAAAAAAAACAACTACTCTATTGCTCATCAGAGGGAGGTGTGTACCAGCCCCAAGCCTCTATAAAGCCTCCATAAAAGTAATGTTTTCACATTTCCATTAATAAATCTTTATCAATTTTAGTTTGGAATACATTTGACTTTCTTACCTGACCAGAGGTGTAGTCCATCAAAGCCATAAGAGTAGAGGTCATCTCCGACTCCATTGCCCCCCCAGCCCTCTCCCCCTCCAGGGTAAGGAGCGTAGCCCTTTGAGTTGGCCCACCCTACTCGCAGGTGAGAGGGCTCGCTGGTCACAAAGTGGTCCACATGGTCTATCATCAGCTCATAGTACCACTTCTTGTACTGTGCCGACCCCTCGCTGACACCCAGGAAGATGTTGGGACGCATACTGACAGAGCAGAACAAAGATCAGATGGGGTTCTCATTTTGCACTTTTCCTATTTGCCGTGGGAGGTTATTAATTTAATTTTAATTGGTTTCTAATGCCCCTAGTTCAGAAAGTGCACGGTCAATCACTTTGTCCTGATGTAATGCAAAAAGAGTCAAGTAGATAAATGGAATTGTCAAGATATTAACTTTATATCTACAGAATTATCACTCTATTGTAATAAATGTTAGATTTAAAATATACTGTGTTGTTAACATCAATGTATCCACCCAACCTCAAATGAATACAAAAGAGTAACAACAACGAGCAAATACTGTATGCAGAAATAACCATACTCAATTTGAATGGTGAATTGTCATATCGCAAGGGTTGCAATTATTTTGAGACATCTGCAAACATGTGTGAGATTCTTGTAATAGTTTAACTGTTCATATGTCAATCTTCTCCCATTCTCTCAAACGCAGCTATGTTAATTAATGCTCCTGGGTGTGCACAGCAAACGGAGCCTTGATTTGCAAACAAGTCACAAATCTAATCTCAATTGCCAGACTTGTCAGAAATGTGAAATAAAAACAATAAAAAAGTACAGCCCTAAGCAATATTTTGACATTAACTGCTTATATGTTTTTCTCAAATTTCAAAACAAAATAATGATTGAGTTCCAAACCTTTGCACATCATTGACCAGTTGTGTCTGAAGCAGCAGATCTCTCTTGGGAAGCAGGTGGTCACATATGAGGTTCTGATTGGTTCTCACCGCAACGCCATTGCACACGCACAAGGAGCACAGAACGTCTAGAATCTGAAAGAAAAAACATATGAGCCACTTTCCAATGACACCAATGCTAACACACATGATCACATAATGACCCTTATTTACTCTGCTATACCCCGGGCACGAATCTGTACCCTCTTGTTAAAATTACTCGTTATCATGTCCATAATCGCTGTCTGGGGGAAAGTGCAGCATAATTACTCTGAAATGCTTGTTGTGGCAAAAACATGTCTCCTTAACAAAGCGATTAAATTAAATGCGCTAGCAAAGGTGACTGGCCAGAGCACCAGTAGTTATTAGTTATTCCATATTTAGTACTGATTTATAGTTGACCTCATGCTTCTTTTGTTTTTGTTATTAACCTTTGATGGCAGTACATAACAGCTAAACCTCTAGGAAGGTTCTGTCATGGATGGGAGTTCGTATTAGTGAGCAAAGAGGAGAAAAAGTGACACTGAACCCCAAAGGGAATATTCATGGAAATAAATGTGTATCCAGTGAAGCATTTTGGGGGTAATGAGGAAAGGGGAGAGATGCAGGATCAACATGCAGAGCTGCAGTGTGCTTTACTCCTTGAATAAAAGTTCAAGAGAATGGTGATGTGCATCTAAAATAGCACTGTGTAATGTAAAGTTTTAAAATATCTTTTCAAAAATGTTGGCACTGTGGCAGAAAGCTCACTTAGAGGTTGGCGGTTTGATCTCAGCTTCGACCACTGTTACTGCCCATGAGCAAGATGTGTCCACCGGCTTCACACAATTTTCAATTAATGTACAATAAATATTATAGCCTGTTCAATGCAAATGCTATAAAAAAACCAAGTACATTTTCACTTGGGTCATCATTAAACCATATACCTAACTTCGTTTCTATGCAGCAGTTATAAATTATGATAATTACGGCACTAAACTTTAATGACAGTGTTGACCCCATTCATTCCGTGCCTGTTCTCACCTTGTGGTTGCGTCCGTGCTTGTAGAGCAGGGAGATGATGGACTTGATGTGTCCTCTCTGGATGATGTTAAGGGCCTCGGGGCTCTCTATTAAAATGCAGTGCAGAACCTCCAGGATGCCTGCACAGCCACACATTCATTTTTTACTTACCCTGGAAGGCTTTATATTGTAGTGTAATGCATTTTCCATATTCCAGACATGAACGGTGAAAAGCATGTCTTCAATACTTTTCACATAAAATAGAGTCTATACCCGATTACTAACTGTAATGTAGAATGGATGCTTCAAATGAACACTTTAACTTTCCACAATAATGGTAATTCCTTGCTTTACTACTTGCCACTAAGCATAATTCAAAACTCTGTTGGCACATCATTGCAAGTCAATGCATGTCAATGAATATTTATGCTCAAACCACAGTTGATGTTGGGGTGATGTTGAACTAATCCACTTTGTATTCATGACTGTGGCTTCTTTCCAAAAAAAAAAAAAAAAAAAAACAACAAAACACAGCGGACTTGAGTCACTTTTTAGAGCAGTTGCGTTCACATGAAAGTGTGGATATCAAAGGAGCAGAGGCAGACAGAATACATGCAGTCTGTCTCACAAGAGCACAGTCTGTGAGTGGATAATGAGCTTACCTGAGGAGGACTCCAGTCTCTCCAGCTTGCTCACCAGCCAGTCCAGGTTATTGGAGAACTGTGTGCAGTTGTTCCTGTTACCTCGTATCAATGCCGCTGCAAGACACAGCAAATTGGATCCAGTTTACATTTTCAAAGTGGTTAAACGGAGGCCTGCAGATATTGAACAAAATGAATGTCAAACCATGAAGGACATTTTGAAGCCATGTGTTGTTTCCCTTACATTAATTTGTGAGATAATTGTGTTAAAAACAGAAAATGACAATGACCAAACACATAATATGCCCCAGCTTAAAAAGACAGGGTCACCTTAGAAAGACAGGGAAGAAAAGAGAAGGCATCCCAAATCCACTTAGAGCAACACTTTATACACACACAAGTGGGTGGGTAAAAATGAGACGTGTCTTGTATAGTAAGTAACTAAATCAGTGTAAACAACAGTGTGAAGGACAGGAGAGATGTGCCTTACAGTCATATATGCAACAAACTGCAATGTTTTGAGTTTTTCTTTCCATCAACTTCAACAATATGAGTGCATCTGTGGACTGGAACACACAATATTGAATTAAAAGGTCCTATATTGCACAAAATTGACTCTCGTGAGCTTCAAGCCATGTGGCTGAAGCTCATGAGAGCCAGATTGTAACTTCATCAAAAGCAAACCTGAAGTTGTGTTTTGTTTCATTCACACATGCTTGAGTAATCCTTTATTATTAGCTTGACTACATCTCCACAGCTCAAAATGCTCTTTTCCACCTTGTGATGTCATGAAGCGGTAGTTTTCATGTTAACAGATAACTTTTACCTTTTGTTCAGCAGGGATAAGAAACTCCTGGGCTGAAATTGTCCATATGATTCCAATGAAGGTGTATGGAGTTTAAAAATACATTGGAGCACTTCCTGTATTATCACATGACATCACAAGGTGGAGCAGAGTGTTTTCTGTTTGAGAGATGAACTCAGCCTAAATATGCAGGTTTTGTGTTTAACATCAGTGAATGAAACAAAACACAACTCGGGATATGTTTTTGATGAGGAAGAACAAAAAAAAAAAAAAACAGAACAGAAAATAGTGTAATATGAGCCCTTTAAACTGAAATATTTCCATGGGGACAAGCAAATTACAGGTCAGAGGCAACTCAGCTCACAGTAACAATGAAACAAGGCATTTTCAAGCAATAAAACGTGTAGCTGAATACATGCAAAATAGATGAGTTTAATACTATACTGTGGAACATTTCAGGCAAATGAATAACATCCATTTCAAGGACAAGGATGAAGCAGACCCTCCATCAGAAAAGTTACATCGTGCACCTTTACATAACATGTCATTGCTTATATAAATGTTTGCTGCAATGGTCATAAAATGTGTTATTTTTAAGAATATGACTGATCCTACCATGGCAAATCTTCTTTTCTTGATTTTATGTCACAGTAAAATACGCAGAATTGAGAGAGCCAAAACTTTACAGTGCTGCCAGGTCGTTTTAGTGAGATACGTCCATATCAGAGAGAGCATATGGCTCCAGAGCACAAGGTTAAAGGCATTCTGGATCAGCAGTACACAGGCACTGAGCTGTGGGAGAATAAATAGCACAGCAGGAGAGAGTAAAAGCAAAACCATGCTCTTTTATGGGCTTGAAAAACACCAGG
Source organism: Periophthalmus magnuspinnatus (assembly GCF_009829125.3). Taxonomy (NCBI): domain Eukaryota; kingdom Metazoa; phylum Chordata; class Actinopteri; order Gobiiformes; family Gobiidae; genus Periophthalmus; species Periophthalmus magnuspinnatus. Next base: position 14,655,940 of record NC_047147.1, on the reverse strand, counting down.
GACAACTCCGATCAGAGGTGTGAGACTGGAGGCAGCTGCTTGCAAGGCTATGAGGCTTGGCAAAGATGAACAGAAGATGAGCTGATGTGGATTTTTTTGAGCTAAGCCTCATATCTGATATTTGTCTTGCTGCTGTAGCCAATACAGATATCATGTTCATAAATAACAAAATGTATTAAAAAAGGATTTACCTGGAATTTAAAATAATTTGTTGCATGAGTATGTAAATATATAGCCAGATTTTAATTTGTATGTTAAAAAATTAAAATCTGAAGCACTGAGGACAAACTGAGAATGACACATGGCCGCACAGAGACTCCGCAAGCTTAGAAAAAATATAGATAACCAAATAGCTACTACATTTTAGATATCAAACCATTATCAATATCTGGGAAAACCTTCAGAATTCCCTGATATAAATACTGTATAGAGTTTATTTCCAGAAGTAATGACAAGGTTTACATGAATTACTGAAGTAAAAATAACATAACTGAGCAGTCTTACCAAGCAGTTCATAGAGTAGGTTGAGAATGTCTTTCCAAGCTGCTCCGGCCTCAGATCCAGCACACTCCCCAAAGTGAGCCGCGCTGTTGTACACATTTAGACGGTCTATACAGTTGGACACCAGTGTGAGCATGCCCTGTGAACAGACATAGCATAAAGTACACATAAATATTACAAAAGATCACTGAGAACATGGATGCTTTTTCACTCTCTGGCTCAAATTCAGAAGTCATTAAATCCTCTCAGTCTGGAGTTGATGTACGGTAATAGATGAAGGCAATTTAAGGTCCAGGAACTTAGTAAAAAGCTTCAGTGCACTTGTCATCTGCAGCGGGAAAACTTATACTGGCAAAAGTGCTGACTCTTTTAAAAACAATGACAGGAATACAAGATGGCATTGAAACGGTGAAAGAAACCAGTGTTCCATGGTTCCAATGTTGCACTTTGTCTTTGCAAAAGCTCCACCTCAGCTTTTAGTCCATCAAGCAGGCACTAACTGAAACGAAGTCACAATCATAGCAGTACAGTTTCACTTTTAAAACTGTCATATGGCATGGGGGCTACTGTGTTTTCTCTGTATTAAAATGGAATATAACTTGACAGCCGTAAAGTTTGCAGTGAGTGACTACAAATGCTGACTACAAAGAGTAACGGCAATAAATAGAGCTTTATTTTATATTTCCATTGTATTTTATATTTGTATTGTGCAGCACTTTGGACACTGAATTGGATTGCAGTGTCTTAAAAATTCTTAAATCCATCGCTCAGTTTGGCTTGACATCCCGCTTACCCTCTCTATCCAATATAATGTCTTCTTTATATTTGTGCCTGTGAACGCTTAGAATTGTGGGAGAGACTCACTTCCTGCTTGAATAGGTTCTGGCGATTCTTGAGTGAGCGCAGCTTGATCTGTCTCTCTTCGTGCTCCAGCTCGGCGTCTGGGAGCTGGAAATAGGCGATGAGGTCATTCAAGGTCTGGAGCACCTCTTCCACAGGCAACACCACCACAGCTCTGTTCTTCACGCCCAGGCAATCCAAGTCTCTGTGGCACAATGAAAACCGGTCAATGCACAAAGAACACAATGCTACTGAAATAAAATGTAGATGAGGTCATTATAACTATATTCTAATCATGTTTTAATACATAATTTACATATTCGTTTTTTTAATAGAACAAAGACAAAACAAAAATTAACAAAAAGGTGAAGAGTGTCATTAAAGATGCACTATGTAACTTTAACTGTAAGGATTTGCCACCTGCTTTTTTGTATTCAATTATAGATTTTTTTACTGCTCAAAAACACCCTAAAACATATATTCTCACGACATGGCGACAACCAAGTCAAACCCTCCATCAGAAAAAATACAAAATCCACCTTTACAGGGACTAACAGAAACACATAAACAGTTGAACAGTTGCAGACTTATACAAACATTGCTCCATCAACAACCTCTCCCAGTATTTTCTCGATCTTAGTAGTATCTTTTTAGTGTCGGAGAATTAGGTTCTTAGCACATTTTCAAAATTAGCCAAGCACATGCCACCAGTCCAGTACTCTGAACACAGATTTGCTATTTTAATCCATGGTTAACAATATCTTGGTTAGAACATGCCCCATTGATACTAAAATATACTTGTAAAAAGGCTATAATTGAACCACTGGGCAGACTGTGATGACTGGTCTATGTTTAGCCCACAGGTTCATCCATGCTGAAAGGCTGATTTTCGTTGGCGTGCTAAAAATAGCTTGTGTCGTAAGCGTGGGAGGAGGAGGGAGGAGGAGGGAGGAGGAGCGCTGGGGAACATATGTGTCACAGCCGCCGCGGGAGGAAGAGGGGGGGCAGGCTGAATCTCACATGTTCACGTCACGACTGTCTCCAATGGGACCCAAAGGACACTCAACCACTTGATAGCAAATAAGTGGAGGAGGAAGTATCCGTTTATGTGTTCAGTGCTTGTTACCCTCCAGAGCCGCTAGTGCGTAAAGCAGTGGCACGTCTGCTTTGTTTGCCATTAAAACACGAGTGAACAGCGGAAGAATTCATTTGGGGATGTGGCCTGAGGTCTAGTCCCAAGCATGTATCCCAAAATGTCTATGGGATTTTTTATGTTGAACAAGTGTATTTCAGACCATTGACGTGTAGCCAATTCAATTGATCACCAAGGAAATAACCTGCATCAGTGAAAGGCAGACTCATTTACATATTACAACTGTATAAAAATACAGGTTACTATGACAACAGGTGTGTATAATTACAGGAAAAATGATGTTTTCGACACTACAGGTGGATGTTTAGTCAAGGTCATCATTGGGGACAAAATAAAATAACAACTATTGCTACACTTTGGATACATCTGGGAGCAAGTCACTGTAATACTTTCACAAGATTTGAGCTCTGACATAGCATATTTATGTCAGGAAGGGCATCTGGTGTAAAAGCATGTGAATTACATGCTGGGTGATATATAGTGGCAACCTCGAGCGCACAAAAGTCAAGCTGATCGTATCTTCTCTACTGGTAAATACATAGTTTTAAGTAGGCTACTGTTTTGGATTATTTGGCCATATGAATTAAATATAATCTAAATGTCTAGATATTAGCACAGTCCAGTAATAAACATATCACTGCCTGTTACCTGATAAATCTCTTAAAAAGCAGTGTGGTATTGCGGATGATACGTGCGGCCCGGGACTCCTCGTGCTGACAGCGCTGCAGGGTCAACCCATCGTCCATGTGCCCTTCTGAATGGAGACACGCCTGAGAAAAATACAAGTGAAAAAATTATGTGTTGCTAATGGATTTAATTTATCAGGTCATTACAATAAAAACTGCTCAGATGAATCAAATGTATTTCTTCCAGACATTAGCTTATTTGTTGTTGAAGACTTAACTGTAAGTAGGGGCACAGGGCGATGCTTGTATACTCACTCTTCTCTTGAGTGGGCCTAGCCGGGCGGACTTGACATCAGGTGCCTGGTATGAGAGCCAGAGTCCCGTGGCCACGTGCATAATGAAGCAGAGAGAGTCCCCGTATTTAATCTCGGCCACCCCCATGCCCTCGATGTCCCGCTTGGGGCTCTGTTCCAGTTTCTCCTGCGCAGGAAAGGAAGAGAGCAGACGTGTCAAAGCTGTCAGAGTAAATGCTCATGTGTAAGTGCAGCACACCTGGAGATGTGGTCCCATTAAAACCAGTCAAACACATGACAGGGGCTATATGGGTATGTCAGGAAGAGAGCAAGGACAGCATCTATGACTATACAGTTACAACTATGTGAAAAAAGGTATTAAAGGATCAGGATGGTAGTCGTTAGGCCTGTCAGGATAACACATTTTGAAGCAATATACTGATTCTGAAAATAATGTTTAAATGAATTTAGCACTTCCATAATAAACTTAAAACAGGATAATCACAGTAAACCCTCTTTCTAAGTGAATAAAACATATGTATATGTATAAGTTAATTATTCGACCATCGACAACTCAAATGGCATCATGCCTAATACTACATCAAATTTAGAAAAATTTCCCCGAAACTGAAATATTGTTCATCTAGTATATACTGAAGGATAAGTCAAACCTCGGAATATGTCGAATCTCATCAATCTTTAACTAAAACTACAACTTTTTGTCCAGTTGACAGATTTTAATTTTTAACCCTTGGATGCACAACCTACCAATACCTACACTCTTCCACGAGTGGGGTCAAAAATGACCCCAATTAAAATCAATGCGTTTTTGCAATAACCTGGGTGTTATTCTTGAAAATCTTTAAAACGAAGAGTTGGAATATTTTCATTTTCCAGGTACTCCTCATAAAACATGTTTGTGACATGAGGCCATTTGCATTTTATTTATTTTTTCATTATTTTTTAAAGAAATTGCTGTTTTTGTATCACTACCCCCACTTCCACAAGTGGGGTCAAAAATGACCCCAATTGAAATCAATGTGTTTTTGCAATAAACTAAACACATTTATCTCATGATGATTAAGATGATATATTTTGCTCAAAGAAAAGGGTAGCTTCCTTTTTGACATGTACATTTTTCTTTTTTTCCATTCACATTTTAGCAGTTAATAATGAATCAATCAGGTCAATCAAGTGACAAAACATGTTTGTGTGCCCCTATGTCTGAAGGATGAACAGAGAACATTCAACAGGTCCAGAGACCATAAGACATATTTACACACACAAACATCTTATCTCACTGTGTGCACCATCACAAGCTACTTGCTTCTGGCTGTAACCATTGCACACAGGGGTACTGAATTTCCAACAGCAATCAGTGGCTTTGTAATCTTTGTTTCGTGGACACAACTGGGGCCTCGTTCTCTTCTGCTGGCTCTGTGTGCTTCTTTCCTGTGGCCAGATAGCAGGAATTTTTGTCACGCCACACCTTCCCATTGCTTCAGTGATGTAGGTTGGTAGGGTCGGTGTACCTTCCAGTCGACTTTTCATGTGAGGTGTCACGAGCTCCTTTGAGACCTCTGTGAGGAAGTGTCGTCATCCGTTGGTGATGCCTACACAAAATTCAGGGTGCTGAGCCGTGAAAAATTAATAAGCATTCAGAGCACCACGCCACGCCACCTCTGTGTCTGGCCTTTGCAGATGTAGTTGCCAACCATCTGATCCATAGTGTCTACTCCTCCTTTGGCCTGGTTGTAGAAGCTGATCGCTTCTGTTCTTCTTTTGTTTTCCTTTGGGCTGTTTTCATCCACCATCTTGCTGTGGTGCATTGTGCTAAGCAGCAGAACAGCTTTTCCCTTTTGTCTCACATAGATGATCGTGGTCATGTTGCCATTGAAACCAAATACAGTGCTGTAGACCACTCTGGACCTGGAAGCCTTCATGACTGGTGGAATGTCTGACTTGTTCTGTCACAAAGTTCCCACAACAGTCAGACCCTTCTCCAGGAGATGCTCTGCAAGACGCACACTGGTGAAGAAGTTGTCCTTGGTGATATTGCGACCTTTGTGTCTGAATTCACTGCACAACTGACAGACAATGTTTTCCCTCAGATTCTTCTGGATGTCTTCCCCTGGCTATCTCCCTAGGTACACAATCCTATCAACTGCATATATGGTGCATGCATCACAAACCCACCCCTCCTGGGTGGTGAGACTGCTGACATCAGGTGTATAAGTGGGACAGAATTGACAGTCAAAGTTGCATCAGATGTGAGAGATGACATCAGATGTGTAAGTGGCACAGTCAGAGTTGCTAAGAATTAAAGGTTCATAGAAGATTCCATAGGAATTGCTTGGGGTCTTTTTTGACCCCACTTGTGGAAGAGTGGGGTAGTGATACAAAAACTGCAATTTCTTAAAATTAATGAAAAAAAAAAGAAAAATGCAAATGGCCTCATGTCACAAACATGTTTTGTGAGGAATACCTGGAATATGAATATATTTCAACTTTTCGTTTTAAAGATTTTGAAGAATAACAACCTCTGGGGTCATTTTTGACCCCACGTGTGCATCTAAGGGTTAATGCTGTTAATTTCTTGTTTCAGTTCTGCCCTAGTTTGAGACTAAATTAGAATGTGTGTATAATGTTTGATTTGTAATATTACTGGAGATTTTCTTACTACACTGTTTACTGTTCCAAGGTCATTGTATTTAAAACTTTTGGTTACTTCTCAAAAAAAGATCAAATTCAATGCTACGGAATTTATTATGATTACCGGTAATAAAAGAATTCAGCATCTTTGTTTCTGCCCACAGTTTTTTTTTTTCAGTGCCTTGTTTTTAACCTTGCCAAATTACAAATTACATTATGCAAATCGCTGCCACTTAGAGACACATGATTTGCTGTGGTGACCTTGGAAGGGAGAAGCCAAAGCAAATGCCACAAAGAAAATATGTTTTGTGTCATCCATGCAATATTGAACATGTGAGTGTTACATACAGGAGGCTCATCGACAGCCGTTTGGCCCCTTTTGTTATACATTCAACTGTCTCAATGGGTTCTTGTTTTTCTCCAAACTATGCTTTATGTTTATTTTGGGTCTTTGTCTGTCCTAAATCTGGTTAATCCATTTTATCATTGCATTACCTGGTCGCTACTTTGATGATATTTTCTTGATTTTTGATGGTACTTTATAAGAACTATTGAAGTTGCATAAATATTTAAATAAATCCTAATATTAATTTGTCAATTGAATATTCACTCTACAGAAAAAAGACATCACAGAACACTATACTGAGAGCAGATTCTTTTCTTCCTCAACACATAAAGGTGATTTTATGTAAGCCCAAATGAAGACTGTTGCAGGTCAAAGCATGCTGGCTTTGGCCATGTAAATAAAGGTCTTTTAAGTAAACTTCCCTTGTGCAGCTCATACTTTTTTTCTGAAGTTTCTGGATTTAGTGTTTAAGTATGATCCTTGTTCTTCAGTTTCACAGATTGGAACACCTGTAGCAAATATCCACATCTTTGTTTTGCCAGTGGATGTACCTTGGATGCTCTGAAGCAGAAGGCCGTAGCGTTGGTGTCTGACCTCTCCCTGTCCTGTAGTACCAGCCCTCTGTCCTCGGTCAGTGCTAGGTAGTGTCCAGTGGTCAGGTGTCTCAACCTGAAGGCCTGGCCCCAGCGAATGTGGCTCCCGCTCCAGCTGTCAAAGTCACCATCAGACAAGCAGAAGTAAATATATACAGACAAATACAGCAGAGAATTTCATAAGCCCTGGAAGCATATTACAGGCTAATTAGTTGATCTAAACTTGGCTGCTAGCTGTTAATTATCTATCGTGCCATGTGGTTGAACGAGCAAAACAAACAGGGAAAATATCTCAATAATTAAGCACTTTTCTGGAATAAATTTGAAAGACAGGTGCAACTTTGAGTAATTCTTGTAAAATTAATACCAGCTTTCTCATTAATATGGTCAACTGATTTGAACATTTCTCAAGTAATTTTACTTTACTGAAAATTAAGAGTGCAAATGAATTTACTTTGGAATTAAACTAATTAGTAGCAATGGCAGAAGTAGATTAGAGGTAGAGTCATTCAATATTGAAGTATTAGACCTGCATTTTTGTTGATGAAATAGAGACAAGAGAACCATATAGTAGACATTTGTGTACTTTTCATGTCTAAATTAATCCTCCATATTTATGTGGGCAATCTGATGCTCAAACATATTGTATTGATGGCCTTGTTGTGACTGGCTAAGCAGGACATACAGAAGAAACACAGAGATAAGAAACATCAGAAAGGAAACTAAACTCACCTGATCCGGAGCGGCTCCAGCCTCCACAAGGACCTGGCTTTGGCGCCGGCTTTACCCGTCTCATAGTTGATGATCCTGGGGACGCCACAGAATTGTGAGTGGGTGGTGTTTGTCTGGGCATGTACCTCTCCCAGATACAGTGAAGGTCATTCATCCTGGACCCATCCCTGTTCTTCCTCATCTGTCAGGTTCATCTCCAGCTCACAGAAACATAAACACACACAGCACCGCATCCCTCATACCTCGCCCTGATAACCCATAGCTACGCTGCCTATCACAGATACGGGTGACTGGGTTGGAAGATAAGAAGAAATCGCTCATCATGCCTTCTGCTCGTGCGGTGCGACATGTTTCATCTGCTCTAAAAGAAAATATGGCCTGTATAAATCACACTTTCAAGAATTTCAAGGACAACAGCAGGAGAAACGCTGGAAATTGGTGTCTAATCCTGCCCCCATTCACCGGAGAGCACTGTTCTAAAAATAGCCTGTCTGTGTGTGTATGTGCTGTGTGTTTTTGTGAAAGTGAATGGTTGTGTGGGAGGGACATGCACCTAATGGCACCTGGCCAAATGTGTACGCTCCTCACCCGCGGTTTTGACCCACTTCATGCTGCCTGCACTGTTTTTTCTATGCCCTGTCTTATCTGAGATGGCATTATCACTATATATGGTTAAAAATAAAATCACAACTATTCCAGCTCCCTTGAGAGGCTGGGATCAGGCAGGATGGAGATCTATTTATAGATCAGGATTGCTATACAGAGATCACAGGTCAGTTAACATTGGTTACATACTTATAGTGCCACTAAAGAGTGACCCCTATTGCTGTAGTGTAATCTCATTATTCTATGTGGCACTTGTTGTGATTCGCACCTCTGCTCCTCCTCACTCTGATCCGATCCCGGGATGGACACCACTTCGTCGTGTCCATGGAAAAAGCGCATAACATGACCCCCCAGCAGGTAGCCTGTAACAGTGAGGGGGAACAAAATACAATCTTTGAAAAATAGGATGCCTTATTGAAATACACTTGATTTTAACCTCCAGCAAATACATATATAATGATTTAGCATCAAATTAAACACATACACTTTTGTTAAATAGCACTCAAGCACTCAACAAATGATTTGCTATAACTATATTTAAATTGGAATATCTGCTGTAAATTACCTTCCTCTATGTTGCTCCCAGAGCAGATGGGATGGACATTCCACAGAGTCTGCATGAAGGAGGCATCCACTTGGATGTTGCCATTGGAGATAGATAAGTGCTGTCAAGAATGAAAATATTGAAAACCATATTTAATAAACCATAACAGCACATAGCATACACAGTGAAATAGACCGTTGCATCAGTGGTGTTCCTATTACATCATGTCACTGTTTACCACACATAAAACTGACAGATGCCTTGCTTGTAAGAAATTTACTTGATGTTGCAGCACTGTTTATGAATATTCTGTCCATGTGAATATGAGAATGTGCCACAAGTAGATGGCAGCTGTGTTCTCATCATCATGTCCCCCTGGAGCCCTGAGGGGCCCTTGGGTGTTATGTTGCTGCTGATGGGTGAGAGCGAGAACAGACTGCAGATTGACACTAGTGGCTATAGGTGACAGTGGTCATGTGTCCGGGGCCTTTATGGTGTGGCTCGATAAACCAGAGCAAGCTGCTGTCTGCTCCACAGTGAGGTGTCCTGCAGCAGTCTAACACTGATGCTGAGGCAGAGAGCATGACGGTCAGATGGAAATGTATTATAGTGGAAATATAATAGTGATTAATGACACTAGGCATTGGGATGTGACCAGGACGATAACAGCACGTTAAATATACCAGCAGAAATCAATGTATGATCGTACACAAAGCTTTACAGTCTTAGTCTAACCAAAAAAGTTGGTTGTAGCATTTAATAGGATTTCTGTCCCCGGGTGGAGAGAGGTTAAGGAGCAGAACGTCTGGTAACAGGATTGGCATAATCTGAAATGTTGTCACATCAGGAAGAGCTGGTCGAATGCCCTGCTGACACCTCTGTGTTATGCACAAATCAACATAACTACAGGCCAAAGGGCTCAACAAACTGTATTTGAACACAAACTCACCAGGTATCTCTCTGAAGACACACTGACCAAGATGAGGTCATCTCCAATGCGCACCTTCTCTCCTTCAGATCTCTGCTTGGATGCTGGGTGAATTGTCCACCAACACGCCTCCCCTAGATGTCAATAAGAATTATTAGTTGGATGTTTTTAATCGAGAGACCCACATCCAATTCTCCGTCAGTAAAAGCATGTGGTTTGGAGCTTCAGACTATGGAGAAAAATGTGATAATATTTTCAGTCAAATGGAAAGGTTTGAAAGGCTGATGTTAATGATCAAGAAATTAATATTGGACATTTGTATTTGGTTTAAGACAAAATTTTATAAAATTGAAAATCATAATCAATCAATATGAAGAAAAAAAAATCCAGCCCTACATCAAATCAAATTCCCAATGTGTATAATTTCTATAACTATGTCTCAGGTCATTATCACTACTACTAATGACATTGGTCCCTCATGTTGACTTGACTTATATTACATTATTACAATATTACATTCATATATAGAATAGCGATGCAATTGTGTGTAATTGGTTGCTGTTAACTAGTTCTGTGGTTAGTGACTCAAATAACACAAAAAAGAGACATTTGCTCCCCATGTAATGTTTTCTTTTCTCATGCAGCAGCTGCAATGAGACACCCTCGGCATAAATCCTATCTCATACACAATGAGGAGTGGGTCCTTGCTATCAGGATACCACAAGTGTATCAAACGTGCCAGCGAGATGTAATCAGCGCTGACAATAGTAGCTCACCGTATGTCTACATAGAACTCTGCAGGGGAATATTAACTGGGAGGAGGACACACTCAAAAGCAAAATAAGGTGTGTGGATGGGTAAGATCGGAGGAGAAAAAAAAGAACCCAGACACAGGCAGGGAGGGCAAAAAGCAATCAGTGCAAATAAAAGGGTTGGATAGAGTCTTGTCACCTGTGGAATCCTCCTGCAGACCCACATCAAAAGAAAGCTTATCAGTTTGTGAGCGCGATGTCTTCAAGCAGGCCAGGTACTGCAACGAACACAAGAATCGCACTGCACAATGTCATATCACCACCAATGTCAAAGGCTAATGATGCATAATCCCGCTAGGCAAGGCTAAGCCTGTTTATATTGTGTTGGTAGTAAAGTGCGCGCCCTCTTACCATAGAGCTAAAGGAGTGGCGGAGGAGGATGGCATGTCCATATAGGAGGGTCTTGTGTCCGCCGCTGTGTGCTGCCTAGAGATATAATTTACACATATTTCATTTTTAAAAGTTATTACTATGACAGAAAATCATGTCATAGAAAAACTATGACATGCAAAATCCATCATCAATGTTACCAATCACCTTTTGAGGAAAAAAAAACATGCAATTGGACTTGCCAAAAAAGATGGTGACCCCTGTATCCATGCACTTTAAAGGACTCATCTTTCCACAGGTAGAAAAGGAAGGATGCACCACTACCATCCAATGCAAAGGGAGCGTCCACATTGCATTTAGAGCACTACGATGCACAAATGGAATCTCCACCAAAGATGCAAAAGGGTGTTTAATATAATAAAAAAAGGTAGTGGCTTGTTTTGGAGTTGTTTTCGGTTTAGGCAAGCAACTCACCTTCCTTATGAGCCGCTAGGAAGCATAAAGGTAAGAAAAAGTGTTATTTTTAAGAACAGTGCTAGTCTTTCACAGCACTTTTCAGGCTTTGCCAGCGAGAGTTTTTTGTAAGGGTCTTTTCAAGGAACTCACAAAAGAAGCTAAAAATATATTGTCCATTGCACAACACTAACACTACAGGCTAATCACAAGGCTATGTCAGGCCAACTTTTTCTATTATTCTCAAAATCTTACATGGTCTGACTACATCATGTGGGAGGAAAGAATGGTGGTTTTCTATTTTTACTGAGCATTTGCCTTTCTGGTGCAAATTATATTCCTTCAAATGTGCATTTTGATTTAACATAGTGTAATGTCAGATGCCCTTAAAGAAGACATGGTCCATTTATCCAAGTGGAACTTGTACATTGGGTTTTGGAGTTACTTGTGTAAAAAAAAGATAATTTATTGTTTGTAGTAAGTTACTATATTTTTTGACCCATAGATGTTTAAACTCATGTTCAAAAAATACTTGTCCCTCTAAAATATATATTTCTCTATCTAACATAAAGTATTCATTGAAAATAATTCAAGTCTCAACTTGTGTCACAAAGTTTCAATACAAATGTGTAATTGCAAAATATTACAATATTCCTGTTTAGTGTTGACATGTTTGTGTTTTGTGTCTATAGCTGCACTCTGTGTTCCCCTGTCCCAGAGTGTATCTCTGTGTTTGTGTAAGGACAGGCTGTCGGGGACAATAGGTGGGTTGCTGTCATGGTGCAGACTGCAGCACTGGCTCCATGTCTCCTCTCCACTGTGCTGCTGCTGCTACATCGCTTCAACGCACTGAGCTTTATGCACTGAGGCACATCCAACTGCAATCACCACAACCAATAAACCCTCAGCTCCCTGCGGCTTTTGCCAGCACTCCTACTGCAGTGCATAGTGTACAGAGAAAACAGTACAATACGAATCCTGCTGCACCACACATCCAGCCACACTTTGAGTGTAAATGGGCAAAACTGTATTGCACTTGAACCATAAAGGAAAAGGCTATTGGGCGTAGCAAAGGAGCTTTGTTGTTGTACAGTGGCGGATCTGACCACAAGTGACATCCTCTTATCAGTTTAGAGACGTGACATTTAGCAGGACGCTGCCTCCTGCTGTGGCCCCGCTGGACACTGTGCACAAGTTTGACCTGGGATGGTTAAACTATAAGATTAAAGTAAACAGTAAAGTTAACCATATAAAAGTAAGTTAGGAATGAAAGGAAAAGAATGACATGTTTATGTGGCTTCTAATAATAACTAAAGGGGAAGAAAAGGAAATGTTGCCATTTAAAATTTAAGTTAACACACTAAACTGTATTATAGTTGAGTACAAATGAGAACACTTATTTTAATTAGGACTGAAAACAATCTATATCAAACTATATCAAACCAGTATTCCATATTTTTGTTCTTTTAGAGATTGTGTTATAGCTAGAATCTTACACAGTCAGATTATAATAACCCTGCATATGCTAATGGAACAACCTACACATCCAATACCTAGAGTACAACTGAATGTAACCTTTTCTTAGATTATAAAAGAACATAATGGTTCCGTATGCAGCCACAGTGCCACAGGACTCGCCACATTACCTTCTTTAGTTGGATACACACTCTGACATTTACTCTCTCTGCTCCTATGTTGTTCTTACACTCCTCTTTTGTCTTTTTGTGTCTTCTTACTAAAGCGTCCCAAACTAGCAACGCTCCTCTCCAGACTCCAGCCGCTGTCTATTGATAAGTCCATCTGTTCTGAAGACGTATTGATTTACCCCGCTCAGCTCAGAGACATATTCAACCTCCTGTTTCCTCTTTAATGGCGCTCCTTCTGGTGACATTTCAGGCCGGCCCGGCAAAATGATGAATAGTCCCACAATATCGAAAACAGATAAATGTGAGAGGAGTGAATGCACTGTAAGAATGATCCATCCAGGCTTCTAAAGTGCTGGCTATAAAGGAAAACAAGGTGCATAGTGATAAAAGAGAAGCTTATAAAAAATATGGCAAATGAATTCTACAAGAATAGGATTCTTGTAGATAATGTGAAAGGGAGTGGTGAACGCAGCAGCAGGATCAGTGCACCAGTTAACTGTTGCTGGAGCTGTAATTTAGCATTTAATATTGTGATTCTCTCTGCTAAGGCTCTTAATTCCCTGCCAGTGCTCACACAAGCTCCAGAGAAGCAGTGGAACCAATGCTCTTGCCTTAGCTCAAACGGTCCACTGCAAAGCTCCAATGGCAGTCAAGTTAGTATAGAGTGCAAATGAGTCCAGCAGTGGCAGATGAAAGTTTAGTGTTAGGAATTTGATAAAAAAAAAAAACTAAAAAAACAACAACACCATTTTAGTGGTGAGCCCGCAAACTGTTACAGCCAAGTTACAGCTCTTCATAGAGGCAACGCCACTCACAGTAAAAAATTATGTTTTTACAATGTATTTTTGAGAAATAAAAAATAACTTGGAATTGTATAAATTGCAAGATATGTTTTATGTAATATTGCGGAAAATTCCAGACAAGGCAATATAGACAAGCAAGCAGGCAGACCCCAAAAATATAACCCATTTTCAAGTTATGTAGGCTTTAGATTATAAATTAGCTATTACTAATTAAGTGTGTGTGTTCAGACACACAAAACAAGCTATGTGAAATTATTTATCTAGTGCAAACAAACAGAGGTAAAGGCCAAAGACAGCTAAAATACAGTTAATTTCAATATGGCATCAAAGAGAATTGCCCTCCAATGGGAATTTTTGAAAGTCTACATTTTATGATAATTGTTGTGTGTGGAGCTGGTAACAGGCAGTAATTCTTGTGGGAGTAAACATATCAAATCAGGGTCCATTTGCATTTTATAGCACATAATATACTGCCATATATGTGAAGGTTCTAGTAGCTAACATACACGCAATACAGATATACTTCTCTCTACATCCTCAGGCAAGACTACTACAGACTACTACTAATCTGACAGTAATCCTGCATCGTGCTGCCTCGTCCCCAGTAGTGTAAAGAGACTCAATTACCATGTCTTGCAAATGTTTTTGAAAAAAAAACAGTGCAAATCAAGTTACAATTTATTTAAGTAAATGCTAATTTTTTAACTCTTATTGATCATGTTTTATAAAAGGTTAGAGTATTGTTACTGCAACCACAAAAGTTTTCACAGCCCTTGAGGATAAACAAGATTGTGCAGCACATTTTATTGATTTAACTAAAGCTTTTGATTCAGTAGATCATAAAATCCGGACATGAAGGCATATTGGATTTGATAATGCTACGTGTAATTGGATTCCAAATTCCAAAATGATCTTTCAAACAGAAACCAGGAAGTAGTAGCCAATGGCTTTAAGAACTTTTTTTTTTACTTTAAGCAAAGGAGTGTTCCAAGGCTCAGTTTTGGGCCCACTACTTTTTTTTTTTTTTTTTTTTAATTTAAGTGCTCCCTCTGCTGATCAGGCAATTTTAAAATTGCAGCAAGATTTTAATGAAATTCCAAATTCCCTAAAAAAAATCTGAAATTATCATTGAATGCAATTAAACTGAAATATATGTTTTTTTTCTAAAAACATTTAAGTGAATCTTAGCTTTATGCACTAAATGGTACATTGATTGAAAGAGTCACCGCCTATATCTCATTTTGGTTTTGGCTTGAGGAAAACTTATCCTTAAAATACATTTCAAAATTATGTAACAGTTTAAAATCAAAATTATAATTTTATTATGGAAATATATCATGTATTCCATTGAATTACAGAAAATAAATTGTTCAAGCAACCTTTCTTTCTGTACTGGATTATGGAGATATAATACACATGCAGACTTCAGCCTCTGCTTTGAAACCTTTAGATGCACTTTCACTCAGCCCTTTGTTTCATAACAGGTGATGAATTTAAAACCCATCACTGTACACTTTATGAAAAAGTAATTGGCCATCACTATCTGTCAGAAGGTAACAACACTGTATAAAATGTATTTACTTCATAGGAACTACTTCAAATGCTGATGAAATATCTCTCTTGCTTGTTGAACTTTTAATACTTTAAAGCTTTTAATGCAAGATTTCATGATTGTCTATGTCTAAAAACTGCCTGCACTAGAACTGAAATGGGAAACAATAGCTTTTCGTTATTGTGCTTCCCAAACATGGAATACATTTAAAGGACATGCAAAATTGGATATATTAGTGTCACTAATACACTTTAATAATCTGGTGATAAATATTTATTTATTATGCAATCACGCCGGCACCTGTTTTTAATGTTTTAAATGGACCTATGTAGTTATTTTTATGTAGTTATTTGTATTTTGTTTTTATTTGTATTGTTGTGTATTTTAACAGGGCACTCATGAAAAAGGTAGTCTAGTCATTGGGTTCTCCCTGTATAAATAAAGATAAATGAAATTAAATTTGAAAAGTGGTGCTAGGAAACACTAATAGGAAGTCTATAGAGCACACTATTTGTCTTTGTCATGTTGTTCAGACCTTCTCCGCACATCTAACTGCCTTGGGTGTGAGGAAAATCCATACAATCATCAGTTATTCCAAAGTGCGGAGCCTCGGATTTACATAACCCATGGATTATAATAGATGGGTCATGTTAGATTGGACACATTGGTGGTTAAGAATGAGTTAGGGATTGTGTTAGTGGTCAAGCTGTATTGGGACTGGGTGGGAATGTGGACATACCAGTCGATCCAGGCTGCGTTTCTATTGTGGAAAGGATGGAAAATTTGCACAGAGAATAGTAGATACGAATGAGTTACACAACTATGACACTTGGTAAAGGACATTAAGAACAAGACTGGGTTTACTGACGATATCAACATTGTAGTTAAAGGTTACATGGTCCCATTATGGAAAACTGGACAAGAAATTGGTTTGTATGGATGAAATTGTTAACATGTTAAATATATAACTACAGAAATGGAGACTTTTCACTCTATTGCTTCTACTCATACATATAGCGCTGGTTTGGACTTCTACTTACAAAGACTCAGTATGTAGCCTTCCAAAAAAAAACAAAACACACACAATAATTATTCAAGTTATTAATATTAAATACAAGAGGAAAAAAGTGCATGCCCCCCCCCCCCCCCCCACACACACTTTCTCTACTAAAATTTAAGCCCATAACAAGTTTAGCTGTTACTATTATTTTTAAACCCCAGTTCAATCCCCATACACGACACAGAGTCATTTATATTCACTGAGCCATAGGACGATGCACCTACAGCCCCAAAGCCAATGGAATGGGGAATTTCTGCAGTAATCCACTTAAGAGTCACTGAATATGTTACAAAATACCAGGCTTTATATTGAACATGGAACAACAGTATAGTGCGTCTGATGGATACATTGGAAAAAAAAAACTCACCCCTTCGCTGTTCTGTCCACTCTTGGCCAGCATCTCCTGCAGAGCCCGCACTGACAGGGACTGCTCCAGCACAAAGGTACATATGCACAGGTCTGGAGGGACATACTAAGAAAAAGAAGAAACATAGATTTTAAATGTGCAATATACTTTGAATGCTGTGTAATATGAAAGTGTTCAAAGCAGCCAATACCGATAGCTGGTCTTTGTCTTGCTACCGTAGTCAATACCAATTTTTAGCTTTTAAAACTTATAGCAAGGCTCACAAATGTACTATAAGTTAAAGCACAGATCACAAATTAATTTCGTGAAAATAATCAAAAGTATTGTATTTATTTGAAATATTAAATCATTTGATGTTATCTTTATACTGGTAAAATTGGTATTGAATAATGGTATTGAATAATGACACCTGCAGAAATCAACAAATTGGTATTGGAATTGACGATACTGATACTGGAACCAATATGAATATCCTTATTAAACATTATAAAAGTAAAAAAGTTCTGGAGTAGTGTGTAATTAAAACTCCAGTCCAAGTCATTGAATCCTTAAAGATATGCATAAAAATAAAATGTAAAATAAAGAGTAACATATTATCAGCTGTTGTTTTCCATTATAATATTTTAAAGTATATATTTTTATATTGTACCTTAAGTTACCTTAGTAAGTTTGTTTAAATCAACACAAAGAAAATGGACAAAGATGACAGATTAAAAAAGTGAAAAATTATATTTATTTCGAATCTCTTTGAGTAAAATGTGGGTGTTTCTCCTTAGAACATGTATTTCAAAATAATTTCTGTATTTATTATGTATTTATATTGGATTATAGTTGGATAACATTTTTTCAAGCATAATCTCAAAACCATCTGTATGTAATTCGAAATTCCCTTCACACAAATACAACTTTTTGCTCAAGCCTTTTCAACAGCTCGATTACCAATACACCTGCATCTGCTCCCTCATTAACCCGGGCACCTATTACGAAAGAATCGCCATGGCAACCAGTCTCCTATCAACTCCAGTTTTGATTAAGTGCATGAAAAAAATAGTGCAACCAAAGCGAAAAACATTCCCAGATATGAGGCGTATGTTGAAATTGCTCCATAGGGGATATTTGGATTAGATGCTCACTCATAAAAACCATGCTGAGCCGAGCGTTTTCCCCCACTCCTGAAGCGAGCTTGTCTTAATTGAGTGGGCGATATTCATTAAAAGGTGCTTTAAAAATAGATTAAGTGTACTCAGGTCAGCCTGCACTTTAAAAATCCAAGTCCAACACCAGAGTTTTATGAGGGGATAATGAAAGTACAAATGCCCAAATAGAAAACCAGGCCAAAACAAAGTGCATGGGAGAAAATACAGTGACAGAATGGGGAGATAGGAGAAGTGTGAGGTATAGCTGTGAGATAAAAGATAGAAACCAAAACATCTTCGCTGGCTCTTTACTGAGCATCCAATGGTCCCAAACCGGTTCATTCAGACAGTTCTAACCTGACTGCTAACTTTGCAGAACCCACTTAGAAGCAGGCAGCTGGGATTAGAGTAAATTTAACAAAAAAAGTGTTTCAGTCGAGCCACGTTATAATTCAAGTGACTAAAGTACCTCCTCATAGCAATGTCTGTGAACTACGTGAATTATCACATTTAGAGACTAAACGTGACATTTCACAATATAAAAGTAAAGTAGTAATTTTTTGAAGTAGTTTAAATTCACTCTGTGCTCTAAAAAAGTACATCTAGACGTAATTAATCAAACATTCAGAAAAAAAAAAAATTATAATGCTATTAAGTAATTTATAATTGTGAATAAATGTAAAATTATGATGTTTCTTCTCACAATAATAGTGACACAAACACAAGTTTGAGTTTGAGGCATCCATAATCTCCTGCATTAGATTTGAATGTCCATCTGGATGGAAGATTAATGTAAGTAAATGTGAGTCACAATAACTATAAATATTATAACCTATGCACAACATTTTGCTATGGCATCGAATCTATTTGGTTGACCAGGCTAATTTAGCATAGTCACAAATCTTCTATTCTTATAGCTTACCTTATGAGGTCGGTCAGCACTCACTTTCATCCTATAGTATTGTCTATTGCAAATATATTCAGAATAGGATTAACACTAGGGATGGGACGATATTAAATTTTAGACTCACGATTATCGTGGCCAAAATAATCGCGATTAACGATATTATCGCGATAATTATTAACCTGTTAACGTTCCGACGGCCCGGGCCTACTTTACAACTTTACAGCAATGTACATACACTTCTGCGTCACCCACACAAACAATCTACACATCAAATGAAAGCTGCGGCGCTTGTCTTTCTGGATATGCAAACCATTTTCACCTGCAATCACCACAGTGCTGACAGGAAAGACGTTTTTATAGAAAAGTCACAAAGTGTGAATCTGGACTTCACTTACCATTGAGCGCTCTGGTTCTGTCAAACATCAACATATTCACACAACGTTGGTCTCATTTGTTCCGTAAAGGTCCAGAGAATATATTCCAGTCAAGAAATTATGTCCAATCTGCTGCAGGAAAGTACTCCAAATATGAAATCTGCTCCGTCACTTCTTTGCCTTTCTTTAGTCGATTTCAGGCATAATAAACTTCTGACAGCGCCAACTTTGTTCCCCAGTGCGAAACACACGTATTAGCTTGTGATTGACACCAATGTTGGCCAATAAGGTGGGGGTTGTGGGTTACTGAGACCGCACACAGCCAATGAGCAGCGGGACAGGATGACGTATCACATGCCATGGTTTTCCGTAAACAGACGTACCCGGAAGAAAATGTGTACTCCTCAATGCCATGCTGGAGAAATGGACCGGTCCTTGTTGCGCCGGAAGTGACGCAAGTGCCCGTCGACGAAGACTTAATTTTTTTAAATTAAGGCACTTTGGTGAATTGGGAAACGAGTGGATGCAGAAATGTGTGCATAATGGCGCATTTTACGCACTGTTGTTTTGCGTTTTAAACATGACGAAACAGACAAACCAAAGGGAGTACGTGATCGAGGACACTGTGGATGTTTGTACAAGTTAAACTAGAGGCATCTCGGACCTGGAGCGGTTCATGGCAAAGATTAAAGATCCCACAGTGGACTCAGGAGTAAAGGACCTTATTTTTTGATGGATTGGATGCTGTTCTCGATCGGTAAGTGTGGTTTATTCTGCTATTGACTTAATTGTACGTAAATTATACCGTGTATAATGGTTAGCTTTGCTCCTGTGCACACAGTGCGCATTCGGACCATGCGCTCTGGCACATTTGTGTTCAGCTGTATGAATTAGACTTAATTTTTCTATTGTTTAAAAGGTGTTGTTTTATTCTGCAGTTTGCATTATTGTAGGTAAAAATCTAAGATGTGCACACATTAGCGTCTCATCTGTGCGCACGGGTTAGGCGCGCACTGGGCCGTTCCTGTGGAGAGTTACGGATCAGACTTTGTTTATTGTTGATATCTGACAGAATATAGTTCAGACAGCCATAAGCACAGAAGCTACAAGTGTCATTGCTATGTCAGAGTGGGCAAACACCAGAACTAACATATAAACGTTGTATTGGAACTGGAAACATGAGGCTGTGTGATGCCGTAAAGGCGATTATAATCGTGCACAATGATCGCGATTATTAAAAAATGCCACGAACGATTAATTGCGGACCTTATTTATCGCGATTAACGATATTATCGTTTATCGTCCCATCCCTAATTAACACTGAATGAGATGAGCTTCTAACTTTTTGTAGGTGAATTTGCATACAAAACAAACCCAATATAAACCTAAAATCCTATCCATACATCATCATACAGCATGTGTCTATAGGGACTCAACCTAGCCCTACCGTCTCTCCATTGGTTCACTAACAGCTGGCCTTTGACCTCGGCTGCAAAAAGGGGGCTGTGTGAAGTGTTGAGAGCCTGAGGGGGGTTAAGGGTGTCCACTCCTGTCAGTAAGTGCACTACTAAGGCAAAAAGAGCAGGCAGCTTTATTACAACAGTACTAAAGCCTTGTACCATACCGTTTACTTTACGACCAATTGCGCAATGCGAAAAAAAAAAAAAAAAAAATTGCAGTTAAAGGTGGACTAGGTAACTTTTCCTATGGAGGGACAAATACATCTACGTCTTCAGGGAGATGTTATTGCTTCGCCTAGAATGTATGGCACTAAACTGTCTAGAAAAGTTAGGCAGTGTACCTTTTAAATTATGCATTGTGTTAGAAAATTACTCAAAATTGAACAATATTTAGACATAAAAGGTTGCACATCAATGCCAACGCCTTAGACAGTATAAGCATGTCCCCTTCAGTGAACATAGTGACAAGTAGGAGTAGCCTGGCCATATATCACAATCAACCTGCCCCTTTCAGCCTGATTGATGCCATGTTTGAACTGCAGTTTAAATCAACCACTTCCTTGCTTTATCTAGTTTTCAATCCAGTAACAAGCTTACGAAAATAAGAAATAAGGAGGAATCTAATTTAGTTCTCCCCCAAAAGTGCCATCTTGGATTTGTTGTGATTTGGTTGTTTGTGATCCCAAAGGTAGTGCACTGGCTTTTCATAAAAATGCCACACAATGAAGATGGAGTGCTGGATAGGAAGCATCCATCACATATGTCAGGGGTAATTACTGTTCAATATTGGGTGAAAGGATCAGAACCAACACATAAACAAACTGGCTTGAGTAAGAGTGTGGGAGCTGGAGTGGACAGGACAACAGAAAACATCTTAGCTAACAATGTCAATATCTTGATTCAAACTGTACTGGAATAAGAGTTGCAGAGTGGTTAGCGTTTCTGATTTTTAGCAAGAGTAAGATGGGTTTGATTCTCAATGCATGCTAACTTGCAATCTATGGAACCAGACTCTGCATGCATGCTCTATCTATGTTATTGCAGATTCTCCCTGGGCAGACTATGTTCCACTGTGAAAGACATACATATGTATCCTGTATACTGTATATATAAAGTGTTTGTCATAATAAAAAGGAAAAATAAGAATTTATATAGAATGGCAATGCACAATACATTCTACACTACATCTCACCGTTTCATTTATGTAGCTTTTATAGCCACCTCACACATGTAATATTGCAATACATCTGTGGTAATGTGGTGATTCAAAGCACACTTTTAAACACTGTCAGCTCTTCTGTGGGATTCATAATCATAGATCAAAATTAAAAGAGGATCGATGTGGACAGGCCATTAGCAGTGCAAACGAATGTCACATTAGACCTGGGAGAGGTGAGGGCATCTGTGTTTCCCTCCAGGAGCTAATCAATGACAAGTAATAGCTCTATCACTTGCGGATTTTGTGTCCTCCTGGTGAGCACGGCGAGATCATAATTTGGATCACTAATACAGAACTGAACAGTGCACCCTCCTGATTACAAACAATGCCATCTAATTCAATTGCGCTCATTAAAACTTTGCACTTAGATGCGCAGCAGATGTGTCAGCAGTTACAAGTGTGCAATAAACCTATAGCAATTACGCCAACACTTAAGAAAAACTATCCGTCAGATGCATGCAGGGGTGTCATACTGGGGAATTATCATGCTCTGGAGGTCCTGTGGAGGGCTGTTAAGAGAGAGGATGTTTACGCTCATGTGGAGAATGGGCTAAAATATGTCGCTGGGTTTCTGATTTAACAGCAGCATCTTTCAATTGGCTGGAAAAAGAAACATGCGTGTGATCATGGTTTTATAAGTCAGTGCCTTAAGGAGAGGAATTTATGTTTTGAATGTGGTGGTTTCTTGTAATCTTTAAGTTCCTCTTAAGTTTGGACATTGCTTTAAGAAGGGATCCCTGCATAATGCATATGTAACTCTGTAAAGAGTAGATTTACAAGTGACCCATAAGATAAACCTAGAGGAAGATTTTTTTTATGTTAACAAACCCTTAACATCTATGTGGTGTTAAAATACAACCTTAATATGTATATAACAGGTTAAACTACTAATTTCACTTAAATGCTGTTAACATAATTATGTTTAAGATTACTTTCATTTTTGTGGAGTTTATATAATTTTGCTCTCTGGTTGATGTGACATATGTAGAGGTGTTACGTAGCACCCAAACTGTAATCAAGGGCCACACAGAATACCAAATATACTACTAACTACCAAATAAAAATGTACTCCTTGGGCATAAAATGTCCCTGCATTTTGGAGGGAATATTGTGCATTGATGACACGGATAGAGGGATTTTATTTTTAAAACTTATTTTCAACTTTTCTTCACAAACAGAAAAACGTGAAAACCTTCATATGCACTTTTCAATATTTTGAAATGTACTGACCAAGATATACGACACTATATATAGGTGACTGGATATTTCTGTAATGGTCTCAGGCCTCTACACTGGGAATGCTTAGTCTGTGGGATGGGAGCATGTGTGGTCCCTCTTTGAAGACGAGCAGTGTTCTGTGCTCGGGCTCAGCTCTGCTGCCTGTTAGACCAAAACATCAACATTTGCTCTGGCGTTTCCATGGCGCACACCTCTCACTGAGCTAAACCTCTCATTACACAAGATCCACATTCCAGTTCACTGCCTCGTGTGACATTTGTTTGATTACAAAATAAATGTGTGAGGTAAACGTGTGAGGAAAAATAACAGACATTACATAACATAAAAAAAAAAATACTGTATTATGTTTGGTTAGTGATCTAAAACATTTATATAACGAGTCTTTGATCATTATGGACATATTTCCTATAATAAGGGCAAAATTATGATTGGTTCATTTCTGTATTTTATTTTAGTAATTCAATTATTAATTTAGTGAGTCTCACTCGCTCAGGTCACATTTTATAGAACATATTTTGTTGCACTGAATGTTCTGACACCTTTCTATGTAGCTTTCTATGTGTCTCCAGTAATTTTACATAAAGTTTTAAAATGCAACATGCCTTCCTTCATGTGCAGTAAAATCAGTTCACCCCTATTTCTCCCTGGCACCAACTGCAAACAAGAAAACATCCCAAGAATTGCAAATTTGAAGATCTTCTGACCCATTTGTTCACTGTTTGGTCATAAAATCTGTGATTGTTAATATAGTTGGTTAGTTTTTTTTCAGCCAAAACCAATATCAGATATGTGACAATTGATGACAAAATGATATAATACAATTTGTTGTACGTTTTATAGTGATTATGTAAGCAGGCACTGTAGCGTTATTACTCTTCTACCTCCTTTAGATATAGAAAAAAACTTTAAAAATGCAATATATAGATGAAAAAAGTCCCTATATCAACAATACTAATATGAGTGCTGTCATATCAACTATGCCCGATTTCCAAGAGAAAACTTTGTCTAACTGCCTTTAATGTACCAGCCAATATCATAACGAGGTAATCAATCCACTTTGTGTCAGTGATTGTTGTACTACAGTGGAGCCTTTTATTTACTTTTCTGTGGTGTATATATTGTGCTTGCCAACACACTTGCTGGCCAAAACAAGCAGCTGTCATGTGGATCGACATTTGAAGCCCAAACATCCCACGCTGCTTGTACTGCCTGTTGGAAGTCAAAGTGCTGGGTTCTTTCTGCGTTTGTCTGTGGACGTACCTTTGCCTCTGATGTGGGCTCCAGGTAGCAGAGCCGGTTGCCCAGTCCCTCGGCGGCCAGGCACAACTTGCGGTTCTCCTTCTGAATGCAGGCCACGCACTGTAGCACCACTTCATCATCCTGTCCAAAAGAAAGCACTCTTCAATCTGTGCACTTTGGGGAAATCACCACACACACACACGTATGCACACACACATACACACAAAAACTGGGTTTGCGTGCATTTTGGGGACTTTACACTGACTTACATTTTATCCTAGAGAAGCTTAAACATATGCAACTTTTTTCTGATGAAGGGTCCACCACCTGCTCTGCTTTGAATGTTCCACAGTAAGTTAAAAATGCATGTTTTTCAGGGTATTTGTAGACCAATACATGTATTAATTTAATGATATGTTGTGAAACATTTACAGACTAACCAATACCACCAGATCCTCAACTACAAACATTGTGTTGTGCACTTTTGAACCATTGTTGTTCTAGTAATAAATGAATTACATCAGTAGGACCTGATTTTGTCTACATAAATGAGGCGGGTTCCCATGATGTCAGTGTGTACAGATTTTAGCACTCACAATGTGATAAATACCTGCACACGCAACTAATATGCCCACAGCCTGTAATATACTGCATAGCCCTCCTACATGGGTTATCTGTTTTGTGTCTAGCCCGGGCTAATTGGGAGGTTTTCACAACTAAATACGATGCTCAAACACAGCGTCTCTCTGTGACTGTGGCTCTGAGCGGACCCAATCGTCTTTAGGCTATTTACCAGGCTTATGCTGCACAAATAAGGCACCAGCAATTGATCGAAGTGTCATGCAATTTAAGAGGAAATTACAAAGTAATAATAATAATAATAAAATGTTTTTGTGGGTATACAGAAGCTTCAAATCAGCTTTATGTGGTTTGGAAAATATTGTATTCATCAGGCTTAAAAAGGTCTATATTGTCAATTAAAAGTATACAGGATTAGACTGCAGATATACAAATTTTAGCAGCACAAATTGACTACTGAATTGCATGATTGGATGTTCATAATGCTTACTTAGTACATGGAAAATACAAAATATGCAGCTAAGAAGAAAAATTTGGTGTGTGTCAGTGTAGCTAGGTCCTTCCTTCAGATAGAAATAAGGCAGTGTCCACCAGTAATCTGACCAGAACTGAAGAACGTTTTCACTCCTACAAGCTTTTGTCCAGTTGACAGATTTTAATTTTTCTCTTACTATGGATCACACCTGAACGACTGAGGGATTACACAGACATGCAGTTAAGAACACTAGTTTAAGGCGAAAAAGATAGGGACCAACCAGTTAAGGCTATAGTTAGTCTGTTTTGACAGTATACTGAACATAATACTAACACCATGGTATAACATACTTTACTCACTGCATGTATTCCATAAACTCCAGGCATTTCTAAGGATGGAATAGAAAGTCTAACTCTGGTCCAAAAGGGAAACGTACTCACACTTCCCCAGTGACTGAATTACGCTACGTGTTTGAGGAGCACCATGAGAATAACTGACTCTTTATCAGTATTTATTTTCTCATCTACTACAAATGAATTGGCCTGGTACCTAACAGACACTCTGAAATTAGCAAATGAACATGAGCTAACATATTTTAAGTAGTTTATCACGGGGGCACAAAGTTTGAGCTGTACAGCTGTCCTAATGAGTATCTTGGTGCCTAATAATGAGACATGGATACTCCAAGCATAGCATTTCTGTCTTGTGATTGATTTACAATAATAATGTTACTTCGAATTGAAACAGAAAACTACAATGGCAATAATAATGTGATTTTGCCGACCTGGTAAACAGTGAAACAGACACAGTTCTTCCCGAGTGTAGCAGAGAGGTGAAAAGTGCTGATATAGGCTGCTCTGTACAAGGAGGAGGGAAATTGTGCACAATGGCCAGCTGCATTATTTAATGTGAAGGCGATTGTGCTGAGAGCAGAGAGCAGCGTGCTAGTAGTAAGAGTAAAGCACACCATTAGCTTGGGCCCTATGCATGGGAGAGGCATAAAGAAGACACCAACACATTACAGGGGGATACGGCGCAGTAACTCTTGCCGTGTTTAGTCGCATTGCAGACAAATAAGAAAAAGCCTTGGGGTGTGTAGAATGCTGCTGTGTCGCACTCTCAGGCTGACACAACGACGGGTTGTTTTGCATTGAAGAGTTTGTCCATAAAAGAATTAGAAACAGGCAGATAGGCAAAGGGTCAATAGTGCATTAAAGATAGGCTCAGTTCTGCACACATGAATATATACAGAGGAGAGAAAATCTGTACTTTTGGGTCAGATAACACAATATTAAGTCTTGCAATAATCCTTTTCTACTAAAAAAGGATAGGTTATAGTTAACAAAAGTGAGGTTAAAGGTCAGAGAATAGCTTACCTATTGAATATCATAGCCATTCCAAACACACACAAAACTTATTCAGTTTTAGTGTTGTGAAGTAAGTATCAATACTAAAAAAGTACCTTTCCTAAGTAGCTTTAGAATGCTCTTGAGCTGCATCAGAACAAGTATAAGACCACACATACCTGGACGACTGAGGGATTACACCGATATAAGACCATATAGTAAGATAAAAGAAAGTACTAGTATTTAATGTTGAAAATTACGTTCAATTGGCTAAACAAAGAGTGCTTTTTCTTATCATTGTGGTATCAGAATCGGTATTGAGTATCAAGCCTATTCCTTAGAATCAAAATTGAGTTTGAAGTTTTAGTATTGTGACAACACTATTCAGTTTACCATTTAACATTTACCTATTCTACATGTGTAAGAATGCAGTATTCCAGTTTGCAGTAGACCAGAATTAAAAGCTTCTTTAAATTCAGGGTAAATACTTTGACCCTGATGGGAAGTCCACCCATGATTGATTTGCATGTTTGAAAAAGCTGTTTTAAAGGTGCACATGTTCCCATAAATCCATGCAAGTGAATAGCAGTGATGTGCCAAATGGTTTGTGAGAGCCGGGAAGTAGTCAGGCAGATTTACATACCTACTTCCTTGGAAAATCAAGCACCCCAGCTCTTAAGTTGGGCAGTTGTATTTATGGCTGCTAAACCACTCGTATAAAGCAACAAGCCAATGTGAAAATCCTAACCTCTTTGTGAGAAATACATTCTGTTTATTATGTACAATGGTTTGAGGCTAGGGCTAACATGATCAATATTAAAATGCATTTGAACAGTGTGGATTGAACTCAAATGAACAGGCCTTGAGGTACATCATTGAGGTAGAACGTGCGTGTCATACAGATAGACAACCATATTCAGGCCATATAAGGACAGCATCAAAACCCCCTCCCTCATCGCTCACCTACACATAAGCACACAGTACATGCCTGTCTGTTGTCCCATCCATCTTTAATCAAACAGACTATAGAGTGTCCATGAGCAGGCTCCTCCTCTTCCTCCTTCACCCTCTCACTGCTATCAATCATTCATAAAGTCCTGCTCTAAGTGGTGGGAGCAGGTCTGTTAGAGAAGGCACCATGATGGATACCTCTATTTGAGATGGGTCAGCTTACACATCTGATCAAAACATCTAGGCTTTGGGGATTAAGGAGTTGTTTGTTTGTGTATAATCCATTTCAAACGGCAATTAAAATGCAGCAATTAGAAACAAGTACGGGGAGTTCAGATGTTCTTATTAACGATCAGTCTCTGTGGTGAGTGTTCGTTATCACAGCTGTTGTTGGTGCACAATATTTATCTCCACGCAACAGGCCACTGCTTTCTAAAGAAAAATGAGCATACCCACTGCCATCATCTATCCATCTATATATTGGTTTATACATTTTAGGCAAGGTCTGATGGATCTTTACAGCCAAAAGCAATAATTGTCTTGCTGCTGTGGCCGATTAACAATATATGCCCATATCCATAACACTACTTTAAAATTGATGACAGGACCCACAGATTCATCAAGAAAAATGCAGAACATCCAGACAAGCAGATGTTGAACCTTCCACCAGAAAAGTTACACAGTGCATCGAACTGTATAAAAATGGTCACAAATTAACTGTTCCCATTTGTAAAAATTAAAGTTATTAAAGTTTTTAAAAATGTGTTGTATTTGCTATATTTATCAATCCAATATCTCTGGAATGTTAACAATATATAGAAGCATCCCTGGATATTACTGTAACTAGTCCTGTCAAAATTACTATATCCACTTATGATTCAATATATGAAAGCTGAAACTATATTTTGGGATTTGAGCTTTAGAGGGGTGAAAAAGCCCCTTTTATGGCTAATTATTGGTACATTCTGCTGTTATTTGTTGCAGCTCATGTCTTTTAATGAAACTGTCTATTTAAAAATGTCTTACTGGGATTATCTTGCATTATTTAAATCTTAATTAGTGGCATAGAGTTGTTTCAATATTATCGTTTATCACAATATTCCTCTGTAGTGATATACTGTGCTTGTTATTGTGACAGGTCTAACAGTAACTGACATTAGCGTGAATAATTGTTCATCCCTAATAATTTTGTTGTTTCACTTCATGTGTTTTACTTCACCGGTTGCTCTATGATACACTGTGGAGTTCTTGTATATTTTGTCATAGAACTTTAGATTAGCTCGCCCAGACCAACAACCCCACTAATAAAGACAAATGGAGAATGCTGCCGAAAGAGATGGCATGTTGTATCCTCCTAATGCACTCTTTTTAGCAATAATTCAGCACATTTAAAAGTCTCTGACACAGATAATTGCAGAAACCAGATGTTCGAGTGAGAAAATTGTAATAAATGATACAATGCGCTTCTTGCTTTGAAAAATATCCCCAATACACAACAATGCATTTTCTGCCCTGGAGAACCAGTGATCCCGAAACAAAACAGCATCCACTCCAAAAGCCAAACTTCTCAATGCAAATCCACTTTTGAAAATGCTTTAACCACACTGTTGTGGACTGTGTTAAATCAACATTGCGGATATGTCAAAGGCACCTTCAGAATAGCTGTGATTTGTTCTATGATGTTCGCCAATTCTTTGTAGCTGTGTCCTCAAGCATTTGTCAGATCCACTGTGCATTCCAAACCGTGTGTGAGAGAGTGAGCTCCACACCATAACAATAGTGTAAAATCCCATGATCCTCTGGGGCGCTGAGTGATGGTGGAGCATATCAATGAGCAAGCTGTCACCAGAACTTGGCTATGTTTTCCTGGTGCTTTAAGCCAATCACACGCACGCTTGCAGCCATGTCATTGGTGATTGGAGCGTTTTCGCTTGGTGACAGGCATAATATGCAAACTGAAGGCTCAACCAGTAACTGACGCACTTGACCTTAAGGGATGCAGGCAAAGTCAACTGAGGTAAAACATGAAAATAGTAGAAGAAAAAGCATAACCTTCCATCTTCCACATTATGGCATTAATCTTATTCTCGGATTTACTCTATTACAGATCCTGAGTGCTTTTCATCTTCAAGGCACTCAAAACACTTTACATCAAGGAACCACACACCCATTCATACACCAGTGTACACAGACACTAGGGGGCGAGGTGGATTAAGTGTCTTGCCCAAGGACACAGCAGCTAGAATAGCACTGCTCAACCAATGATGTTTATGTCGAGAGCGGAATCTGAACCACCAAAAAAAACACACACACACAAAAAAAAAAAAAAGGGTTTGCACTTTATGGGATGCTCCAAACGCAATTTCGTTGTTCTTCTGTGACAATGACTACAAATAAATTGAAAATTGAAATTGAACCTTCACATCAATTGACAAATGCTCTACCAACTGAGCTACTGTTGCATTATTGAATAGTGTGTAGGGTCACTTTATCAAAAGATCGGACTTGTAACTTAGCCTGAAGGTTGACATACTGTGTAACATTTCAGGCAAAACAATATGGAACAGTATCTCCATGTAGACAAGTAACAGACAAGACCTTCCACCGAGAAAGTTGAATATAGCACCTGCCCTTTTGAAAACCGACAACATAAAGCTATAACAAAAAAAAGTTCTAATTCAGATGACAAATCAGTAAATCGGTAAACGTTTACTCTGCAGCCCCCAAATAGGCCGTAATGTGAATCTCTGATAACATTCCTGATGCTGGAATGTCCGTTTTTCCAGCTTTGGAACTGAAACATAAGCACACAAACATGAAACAAAACACACATCAGTAACTTCTCTCCCATCTTAAACATATTTTGTCAAACATAAACATTGCAAACAGTTGGCATTCCTACAGTTGCTAAAAGGCAATTTGAGATAAGTGCTCCCCAGAACCACCCTGAAGAGGTGTACAGTGTTCACACAGGTACAAGCCATCAGCTCAGCGTAAGAGGCTCATCCTATCACTGCAATGTACAAAACCACTTCCCCACAACATCCTTAACTACGTTTGGAGGCAGCGTAACAGCCTGCTATATGGGAGTCCCAACATTTGAAGCCAAGTCAAAGGCAATACAGAGGTAAAATGAGTTGTACTTTTTATGTTCTTAAGTCTGTGCTTTGCTCAGAGATTGAATTGCTTCACTATTTCATGTGGTGCTCCAATGCCTCCCATTGGGCTACTATTGCCAAGGCTTTCACTGTGTTACATTCAGAAAAGGCTTCACCAACACATACTAGCCTCTTATGGGAAGTGCTCTTTGAAACATGTTGAATAAGGAAGAGAAATTAAAGGTCAAGCGCTATTGGAAGATAACTTGAGTTTAATTTGAATTGTTAATTAATACTGAGTATGTTGGAATGTGGTACTGCAAGAAATAGAAGTGTAATGTATTAGGGTAAACAAGCAAAAGCTTCCCATTTAAAACAGCGGTCCACAGTGGTCAATAGAATGGATTTGAATGATATTTCTGTCTGACTCCTGCTTCTGATGCTTCTGAACCAAACCTTACACAATTATTATAATTATTCTAAATTATTATAATTATTCTAAAAATAATAATAAAATATATAATAAAATAAATCTGTCAGTTTGTCAGTTCATATTTCAATTCTTGTCGAAGCGTTTAAAATGTGAACTTTGAGTAAAACTTGGATAAAAATGCTATTATAATTTGCAATTTGATATTATTTCCAAAATTGTGCATCCCTATATACAAGCATCCAAACTGTACAAGTAAATGATATTGACAATGCAAACTAACCAACAATGACCTTGCTTATACTGACTCACACAAACCATGCTTAAATGTGTAAAGAAAGACAGAATCAGACATTTGTAGAGGCAGCTTTGCGAATCCTTCTGAAGTCCCCCTCTCTTTCAGCCTCTCTCCCATCCTCTGCAGTGCTCCCCCCTCTCTCTCTCCTGCTCTGGTCTTTGAGGTCACATTTGCTCTGTCTTGCTCCTGCTTGATCTTGTGCCAAAGAATCTGGTGAATCAACAGCAAATTGATCCAAGCGAGTGAAGCGGGCCCCCGGGAGCCAGCACTGGGAGGGTGAGGAGGGAAACTAGAGAGATTGCCTACAGTGGACTCTAGTCTTCGTCCCTGTATGACACTGTACCGTAATAAGTCTCCACCGTGAACAGGGGCCCACAGCCAGCCCCCGCATACACAGACTGGCTCTGGCTCATACAAGGATGTTTTGTAGCAAGGAGATTGATACAGGAGTTGGGCCACTGCAGAGCAAAATACAGCTGGCCAGACATCACACCCCCGACCACAGCAGTCTCCTCCACTGTCCTACACAGGTTACAAAACACAGCAACCGAGCCAAGGGGTTGAGAAACTGTGGAAAAAAGGGATTCTTGTTAAAATGTCATGAAAAAAAAAGTGTTTTTCTTGAGTAAATAAATATTATGTGTGCACTAACTTATGTGTTTGCATGTTGCTTATTAATACATAACCTCCCACACATCTAATAGGTATGCTGTCAAAACATTAGTGCATTAGTGAACCCACATTTTTTTCCAGATTGCATTATAACATATTGTCAAAATATTCTTTTTTTTAATGCTATATTAGCGTCAAAAAGTCTATTAACATGCATTTGAAACCCTTTGAAGCCTTTTGGAAGATTTTTCTAACAAATGTATAAAGTGATATTTCTGTGCTAGTGGTTAGTTTTACAGAGTTTACTTTTGTCAATATTGCCACCTCTAGCTGGCAGGCATGTTAACAATGCAGCTGCACAAGGCCAATACCTTGCTGCTTTTGTATGCAAAGGTTGAAAAAAGGTTTTAAATGCCAACAAAACGCTGCCAAAGGAGACAAATGCTTGAAACAGACAGTGAAAGGTCCTCCAACATTTTAGATTTGAAATGGAAAAAAAAAGTTCAAAAAGCCTTAGTGGAGTGCAGACTGGAGCCCGTGTTGTTCCCGTGACTAAGTGTTGCTGTGTAAATGGCAGTGTTAATGCCCATCTCAAGGCAAACTGCTGAAGCGGCTCCTCTGCGACAGAACAGAGGAGACAGAAGGAAGGGGCCCGGGACCAAGAAGAAAAGGACCAAAAGGGAAGAGCCATACACCACACAAGGCTTAGCACAAATACACATGATTAGACTGAGCGGGTCCAAAGTGACACTGTAAATGAGCGTTGACACCGGCTCTGCTGCTGCTAAGAGGGTCTGAGGATCACAGCTTCAGAGCCTGTTCTTCAATAGTGTTAATGGACCAAGGCCAGCGCCAAATGTGGAACTGCATCAGGACTGGCACAGACACAGAATAAAACAGACTTTAC